>NC_090931.1:1412412744-1412722298 GCF_040938575.1 Ambystoma mexicanum | reverse complement strand
TTTTCAGCAATGCTCAGAAGGGTCATTACTAACCCTTCAGGGTATTTGTCCTCAAAGGACCGGATACCGTACGAAAAACATCTCTATCCCTCAAACAGGAATTAAATGCATGTTCAAAATTGTGAATAAACACGACATGCAGTTTTTTAGGAAAAACAATTGCATTTTTTTCGAAATTTTCGTTTTTGCAACGGGTAGTGGTAACCTCTGTGGCATGTGAGACAGTTGCACTTCTCAAATTCGATTCCTGGCAGGACCGACTCAGGTCTTCATCCCACTGGAGTCGATAAATGGAGAATCATAACAATTGGGTAACACATACGCCTGTGACTATTGCAGCCAGAAGGAGAAATCTGGCATGAAGTGCTAAAAAAAAAAAGGATTATTAAAAGCAGTGTGTTTTGCTCAATCGGTGCAGCTTGTAAAAGTGCCTATAAAGACAAACAACCACTGGTAAGTCTTCTTTGAGGAGGGGGACCTTAGACAAGACACTTATTGTTCCCAATTATTGCAAGAGAGGTCTTAGTTACATCCTTCACATTACTTCTGATTTATGTCATGTAAATTAGAGCCTGGTCTATGGATTCCAATGGAGCTGCCCAATTATAGGGCCAGAATATCTAACATTTGCACTAGTTCTAAAAAGTGAGCAAATGCTTTCATTACATAGAATGGAGAAAACTGGTTTTGTCACAGTCCGTATTATCTAAAAACATTTACACTGGGGCAAAAATAAATCATACTGTTTGTTGTACTATGTTTGCTGCACAACTTAAAAAGAAATCTGTTTGCTACATTTCTTTTCAGTGTTCCTCATCAAATATAGTAAATAAAACAGTCTACTTCCTTTTTGACTTGGTGAAAACATGTTTAGATAGTACAAATGTGGGCTAAATCTGTTTGCTCCATTCCTAATTATCTAAGCAGTAAACTCGGTGCTAAATTCATTTGCTCCACTTTTTTGCACCAGTGCAAAGATCTGATAATATGGCCCCTCTGGCCAGATTACAGAAACTTTACACTGCTGCAAGTGCAACCTTGCACAGGATTAATACTAGGGCAAACTTTGTCCTAGTTCAAAAACAGTGGAGGCTATATTAAAAAAAACTTCGCATCATGACAAGTATTTTTTTCAACAGATAGGCACTAGGGCAATCATAGCCCTAGGGCAAAAAACTTGCACTTTCTATGCATTTTTGCACAAGGGAAAGTTTGCCCTAGTGCTAACACCTTTCCATATGAGCACAAGGGCAAATGTTGCCCTGGTGCGAAGGCATGTTTTTTGCCGTAGGGCAATTTTGGCCTTAGTGCTAATACTGAGCAATTTTGAGGTTTCACAGGTACACACTTTTTGTAATATGGCCCCTTTCAAGTAATATTTGCATCACAGGGAAATACCCCACTGTGAAGTGCAAGGATATTTTACTTGCTGTTGAAAGCAAATGACAATTAAATATTGTGGGAAGCTGGCAGTGGGACTAAAAGGAAGAGACCATTGTCCAGGAGCTGAAAGAAAGTGGCCTCCCTTTGTCTGGGGACTGAAAAACAGTGGCATCCATATGTTTATCGCATGGGCAATTTTTCATGACATACTTTTCACATTGTACTTGCAGATTCTTTACTGACAAGAATTGGGCATTTTAAAACATATCAGCCATGAAAATTCTCTCACAAATACCAACTGCACAAGGCACAAAGTCCTCAGTGTGGCCCACATGAACCTCCCAAATCACCCAAAATCAAAACTGACCCACACAAGCCTGTTGGTCAGCCCTCTGGGTAGTGCGCTGCTAACTTATGGGGCAGTCTGAGCCCGTCTATGAACCTCAAAGTCATTCCTGGCCCCTCACCCAACATATGGGCCTGATTTATGGAATTGTTAGTGTGGTGCCAAGTGACTTTGCACTGCCAACAAACACCCTGATTCACAGGGCAGTGCAAAGTGTATTTCTGCAGTGGAAAGTGACTTTGTAGGGTGTTTGTTGGCAGTGCAAGTCAAGTTGCACCCGTGCAAAGTCCCTTTGCCGCCCCCAATACATTCCATGAATCAGGCCCATACACTCTACTGTTCCTTCAGGGTAACGCTAACCATTCTTACTTAAATATAATTGTATATGTCTTTAAAGTGACTGGGCCTCATTCCGAGTAGGGCGGTAAGGGTTAACGGTCACCAGTAACGAGACCGGTACCGTTAAACTCTTACCGCCCTACTACGAGTTCCCTTTGCGGGTCCTTCCTTAATGCCTGTTTTTAGCAGGCGTTAAGGACGGGACCCGCAAAGGGACTCTGGGGTCAATAACGGTATTGTAATTTACGTCGTCACCGTTATTGCCGCCTTCCCATTGAGCCCTATGGGGGCTCAAATGGGAATGGGGAATGGCCCTGGTGAATGGGGAATTACCGGTTCCTCCGACCTCGGAATGGACCGGTAATTACTGCATTCACCAGGCCGGAGTTTGGACGAGTTCGGAGGCAGCCATACCACAAATATCGGCGTGGTTACCTTTGAACTCGGAATGAGGCCCACTGCATCCACAGCAGTAAGTGCACATGGTATACTTATGGGATGTCAAATTACAGTTTCCTCCCAGATTCTGTACATTAGGAGGATGTATATAAATTATATGTCTATGAAGACAGATGTTATTTCTCTGCCAACTCACTACAGGGCCAAGGTGGGGATGGGGGGGTTCACTATGATTGTCCCAAGATAACCCTTGATGTGTAATTAACCACCAGGCACCGATACCACTAGAGGCAGGTGACATGAGATGAAGAACTCTTCCTTGTGTGTGATCCTTGAGTGTGTTTACCTGGCAGACCAATTCATCCATGGGCAAAGGCATAATTACCTTAGAAACCTTGTGCCAATCTACCAGCCTTCCCAGTACCTACTGCACGCTTCCATTGCCTGCGTCCTCTACACGTCAGAAAGACTTCTTTCTAGGGATTGGTCACTCGATCATTAAGACTCCTCCCTTTGGAACGCTCGAGATCTGCAGCCCAGCTCTGAACCCGAGCATATGAAGGTCAGAACAGCAGTGAAGCATCACTGCTTCCCCCTAAATACAAAGCACAGCATTTCTACTTTTTTCTCTCTTGTTCCACCAGTGAGGAATGGGGACCAACATCGACCCTGGGAATGTTTTTCAAAGTGGCCCCCATATTGCACAGTGTGAGCAAGCCCAACACCAATAATTAGAATTTGGGGGATTTTTGCATACGAATATTTGGGGAAATGGGTCCAAATAGTAATTTATTGAAACACCTTTGCTCCTTCCTATATTGTGATTAGCAGTTATTAAATACAAACAAAACTAACATATGACGTGCCAAGAGAGAGGAAAAACATACTGGAAGCTTTATAACAAATGATTAGATGGGAAGAGGAGAGGTGGAAGGAAAGGGCAGGGGGCATTGGAGAGAGGATAGTACAACATATAACAATGGAACACACACACATGAGGCCCATCTATTTTGGGCCCCAGGGAAATCTCTAGAGTTCCCTCCAGGCCAGTCCACCCTGTTTCCCATTCTCACTTCCATTTGGTTTTCCCACCCCCACCGTCTCCTCTTTCCCTTCCATAGTATTCTCATGCAACCAGTTGCTGAAACCAGACAAGAAATAAAATAGAGGTTAAGGTGACTGTTCAAAGTTGCACAGTGGACAGGATCCTCTGCAATTTTTCCACAAATCTTAAGTGGTAGCTTCATACAATACTCAGGTGGCTAGATCAGGAAGTAAGCAATTGCCTTGCACGTGGGCAGCCTGCACTTCTTATGTTTGAACTTTGCTGAATGGCTGACTTGTTCCTGCATGCTCATGAGGGTGATACTCTGAGTACCAAACAATGGGACCTATTGCAGCACTTAGAAGTGGGAGAAATCCAGCTTGAAACAACACTGTATGAAAACACAAATAATTCTAATGATAACTAGGCATGGCAGGATGTGGTGGTACATCAAAGAGGTTATGGAGGGAGGGTTCTGTAAGGAAGGCATGGTATCAAAATAAGGCAGACACAAGTGATCACAGTTCAAGGGTATTTATTAAACTGTAAAATGGGTATGATAAACACCTAAACTAAACATAAATCAAAGTTGGGAGCAAACTACGACCATCAAATAATAATATTACAGTCCTAGTGTATTCTAGTCAAATAAAAAGGGCTTATACTAAAAAAACGATATCCAATACTTACCGCTATGCTACAAAAGAATGTGGGATAATGTTCACAAGAAAAGAAAGAAGTGTTCACAAATCATAGGTCAGGATATTATGGCCAGGGTGTCCCTTCCCCACGTTTAAAGCACAAGAAAAGGCGGGACTCTTGAGCACAGTACACTCCTGGGCCTCTCCATTACGGCATTACAGTTCCTTTTCTCAATATCAGGACCTTCTGTGTGCAAGTGTCTTTCATGCAAAGTCTCTGGCTTCAGAGGGCCTGATGTGCCATTCACAGCAAAACAAAAAGTTCCTTCTGCTAATATTCAAATCGGGTGATTACCCTTCACCCTTGGATCCTGCTCAGTCAGACTCTGATCCTTCTCTCAACATTAGCCTCCCTCAGTCAGGTTTATTTTATTTATTTATTTACTTACTTACTTACTTACTTACTTACTTACTTACTTACTTACTTATTTATTTATTACGTTTGTTACACGCCCAAACCCTTGGGTATCATGGCGAGGTTACAGACAGCTCATTAAAATATTATTCAGTAGAAACATTGCAGAGAAGTTGCAGTAAGATAATCATAAACGTATTTACATAAGCCAGATAATTAAAAAAAGGTACAGTATATTTAAAGGTACTGAGGTGGCGGCTTTATTCGTATTGGTTAAATAACCAAGTTTTGAGTGACTTTTGAAATACCATGAGGGATTTCTCTTTTTTAACGCTGAGTGGGACGGAGTACTAGTGTTTTGGAGCTAGGTATTGGAAGCTACTACCTCCCGCTCTGGAGTTTCTGTAGCGAGGTTCCGACCAACCACTCACTGTGGACATCCCTCAGTCGGGTTCATACTTGCCATCAGAATGTTCACGGGTGTATTACTGCTTAATTCTCAGGCATCCCTCAGTGGGGTTCACATTTGCCTACAAAACGTGCTGAAGACTTTTGGCTGTACAAGGTGTTTGACTTGACCCTCGTATGACCACTTTGGCACCTTACGGCAGCCTCCCCTAAGGCCTCTTGGTACTTGAAGTTTCTACAACAACCAAAGACTGTTGACTATGCACAGCATTTAACTAACCTCCTGCAGGACCACTACAATTTCTCTGTTCAACACATTCTCCTTGTTCAGGAGCAGGGCACCAGTTAGAGTCCTTCGATAGAGTGTACACGTAACGCTGACCACTCTCACTATGATGCTAATTTTGTTCACAAAAGACCTTTGTACGTTAGTCTTCTTTCTTCATACAATGTTGCTCTTCACAACCTTGAGCCCAACATAGTCCCTTCTATTATCATCCCTTTCCGACTTACCAGCTGTGCCAAACTCTGTTGGCATCTCTTGCCTCTGGAGTCAAGGACAATACCATGATGGCAACTGCTTCTCCCTGCCCAGGCTATCAATCCGGGAGGGTCCCATGCACCGCTTACATCCTTTGCACCATTCACCAGCTGCAATTCCCGGTCTTAAGTTTTCCTTCTCTGAAAATGGCAAGGGCAATTCCCTCCTTGTCGTCTTTTCAGGTCTCGCTGGCTTCCTCCTCCGTTTGAACTGCCGTTGTGCAATAGCTGTTTCCTCATGCATTTGTCCTTGCTCAGGGTGAACTTTCATGCTCCAAATGTTATCCCAAAGGGCATAGGGAAGGGAAGTCAGGTGTGTGTAATTATGGGTACGTGCCTGACTCTGCCTCACCCTTGTGTTGGTACATGTCAGGTATAGGGCTCTTGTGTTAGTCCATTGTCTTCCATGGTAATCAGTGTGTGAGAAAGTGTTTGTGTCAAGAAATGGGGGTGTTTGAGTTTCTAGACATCCTATGGGGTAGGATGGGGAAAAGGTGTTATAAGGAAGGGGGTACCACGTCTCAATGTTCGGTGTGCCACTTTCACTCCCCGAAGACCCCTCACCCAGGTGATCCTCCCACACTGGTCCACCCCCAGGAACTGGATTCAATGGCGATGGCCATGTCCTGGCCACCTAGATGACAGATCCCTGGAGACTAGCGAGTGAGACGGCTTCAGATTTCTCACATTTCCCTCTGGTGACAGACTTTGGACAATGCAGGTACAAATGTGCTTGTTGTGGTCAAGAATATGCTTCTACCACTTTAGATCTAATATATTATGTAAAAGTAAATATTTGTGAGATATCATTTTTATTTATTTTGCTTGCCAAGAAAGTGATTTGCCGGGTAAAAATTGATTAAAATGCATAGAAACAAATGGTATCATGTCACATTTTGAATGCACCACCCACTTCACCTTACTTTGAATATAATATGAAAATACTGCCTTGTAGCACTATTACAAGGGAAAAGCCTGAGACTTGCAAGACTCACAAGACCATGGTTAGACGTGCACCTAGGTCCGTGGCCATCTATGCCGCTAAAACACTTCTGCTTTGTATTTGTCTTATTTTGAGATATTGTTTGTACTTTATTGTCTGTCGTTGGTGCTAGCGTTCTTATTCCTACAGGCCTGGATGCGTTTGTGCTATAAAATAAAATAAAATAAAATAAAATAAAATAAATAAACTGGGAAATATTGAAAAACAGCTCTATATATAACATTGTGGAGGATGAATTGTGAATACATTCCTGAAAAAACCCAATGTATGTGTTGACTCTGTATCTCATGCTCTTCATTCTTTTACAGGATTATCAACTAACTTGATATACTAACAATTGATGCAACCCTGATCAGACTGGCATCCACATCCACCATTCCAAGATATGGCTCTGAGCCATGTTGTTGACTTCATCATCTTTGCTTGCCACTCCAAGCTCTCTTACATTCTCATTCTTCTAGACTCATATGTTTCGTTCAACACAGTTGACAAACACTCTCTCTGACCAACCTTCTTAAATGTAGAATCAAATATCTGCTCCAACCTGTATTAACTCCAACCTTTCCAATGATTCCATCTATATTTCATGGTACACAAGCATCGCAGATTCTACACCGCTCCAGAAGGTATCCCACATGGTTCAGCCATGGGCCCTTTGTCATCCATGCTTTAAACCACCTCCCGTGGCAAGCTTATCTACTCCTTTAGGGTCTCCTTACACCACTTTGCATACGATTACCAAATATTCCTTTGATTCTCCTCCTTCACCCCAGACCTCTCCAAGAGGATCTCCAAATGCTCCTCTGCCATATGTCACTAGATGTCTCTCCACAGTCTTATGCTCAATCCCTCGAAAGCCATAGCATCTGTCTTTCAAACTTTATTTATAAACCTCTTTTCTGCTCAGCTATCTCCTTCCACCCTGACCTCCTCTCATCCTGGGCAGAGATCTTAAGCTCCAGCACTTTATCACCTTTAAAGCCACTGCGTCAGGATATACCTTCTCAACATCCATAAGATTTATCAGATCCTCGCCTATCACTCTGCCAACCTTCTTATAACCTCCCTGGACCTTATCCATCTTGACCACAGCCTCTGGCTTCTCCTTGGCCCTCCCCCTTACTTATTTGCTCCTTTTAACAAATTACTCAAGTTCTCCAACTAAAATGCACCCAACTCCTCATACCCTGTCGGTCGCTTCTTACTCCACCTAGCCTGGTTATCTATGCATAGGTGGTCCCTGTGGAAATCCTCTTCAAATATATCCCAGGCCTTGTGCCCCCTCGTTTGTAACCTATATCTCCTGCTACTCTGCTTCTTGAAATCTAAGGTCTGCAACCTTCCTACATCTGTCCGTCCTATACCCACCCTAGTCTTGCTCCCACTTCATCTCCCTCCTTGCCCCCATCAGTCGAATGTATCTGCACTGACATTAAAGCAATAACAATATTCATGCTTTGTATTTTTTGCGTGTAATAAAGCTGATAGGTTTATATACAAGAACCAATCACCAATAAAGCAACAGAAATCAAAAAGTGTTTATCAACCTATTAATAACACCAATATCACAGTAAGATATATAAAATTTCAAAACAGATCTTGCAATCAATAAACATAGATAAGAAATTTCTTACGCCCATTAAGATATCATTTTTAACAAGATGCTGATGTCACTATTGTAGTGACAACAAAATATCAGCCACCTTTCTCCTGAACGTAGTCATGTGGTAAATTAGACACTCATCAGCTCCGTCAAAATGTAGCTGCCATACACATTCTGGTTTGTCATCCTCAAAGTTAGAACCACACGCCAAGTACATATTACATTGTATTAATCTCATGGCCTTGCAATCAGTCAATAACTGACTTAAAGCTTTCATTTGTGTAGACCCTACACAATCTGCAGACTGCCTGATCACCCCAGAATGCTGAAAAAAGTATTCCTTAAGTTAAATTTAATACGAATGTAGGTGGCTACTATTTCATTAAAAGGATAAGCCACCGAGAAGTCACCTCGACCCGTATGCTTCAACCGATGAAACACGTAGTCAGCTGAGCTAACCTTAGTGGCTAGATCAATTAGCAACTGTTCAGAGTCAGTGACTATGATCTCTATTATAATAGAGGTATGCAGCTTCCCTGTGACAGATTTAGCAGTGCAATGGTCCCTGCTAATGATCCAATTATGTACCTCCCGGAAAGTAAGGCAAAAAGAAAGCCGTGTTACTGCTGAGATGTCAGTCTGTTGTCAAAGACAAGGGAACCTTCAACAGCATCAATAATCTTAATATGAAGGTGGACATTAGCATTGTTACTAGCACAATCTAGGAAATACACATTCATATGCAATTGAGTGAAAGTTGGCAGCATAAGCAGTGATCGAAGACAACATTTATTAATTTGTGTAACATTTGGGAGAATATCAGGAGCCCATACATCAACCCCATGCAATAAGATGGCCCAGAATGTTGCCCCGTAGAGCCGGACAATAAGAGAATATCCAACATGCCATGTTGCAAATTGTTTTAGACCAGATATTACATATTTTATTTTCGCCTGGACAGGCGAAAATAAAATATGTAATATCTGGTCTAAAACAATTTGCAACATGGCATGTTGGGCATTCTCTTATTGTCCGGCTCTACAGGGCAACATTCTGGGCCATCTTATTGCATGGGGTTGATGTATGGGCTCCTGATATTCTCCCAAATGTCGCTCTAAGTGAGAGACCCATCTCAAGTGGCTATCAAGGGTTAATACAAGGTATCCATAGCATTCCGCAAACTCCACCAGCTTTGACCCCAATTTAAGGTTAGGACAAAGGCTTCTCCTCCCCTTTTTTGTGCTAAATAGCATGGCTTTGGTTTTACTTAGATTAATAGCTAGGCCATTAGTTTTGCAACACTGTACAAGGCATTCAAATGATCTCCGACACACCTGTGCAGTCAGGTCAAGCAAAATCAAACCGTCTACATACTCAAGTCATGTTATTCCAGTCAAACTAAGCCTGGGCGGGGCAGATGTTTGATTAAAATAAATTAAATGATAGGGGAGCTAAAATGCACCCCTGCTTCAATAGAATCACTGACTGTTCTATGAACATTCTTTTTCTTCTTATGAATCACACTAAACCCAAGGGCTTCAAGGCCCTGTTACAAAAACCAGTTACTCACAGTACAAAGTCAGAAGGTCAGCAAAACTCTGGTTCAAAGTTTATGCAAACAGCCATATGTTTAGGGTTCTCTGGAAGACCCAGTATTAGTGTTCTACATGCAGGGCCGCCGGGAGTAAATTCCCTTGTTTGGCTGCAATGGTCAGGAAACTCGAGCCTCCCGTGTTTGTCTGTTTGAATTTGGGTTGGATGGGACGGTGAGCATAAGCTACTCTATTGGGTCTGGAAGAATTTGTTTTCAAGATTTTCTTTGAAATGTATGGGTGCGCCATGTTGGAAAGGCATCTATCTGTGATTGATAAGGTCTTGGATAAGATCAATTTGTGAATGGGGAGCCAATGGGCCTCTCTTCTTGCTGAGGAGATGTATTCTGATTTGGGGATGTTGAGAGCTGCTCGATGGGCGTTATTCTGAATAACCTGCATCTTCCAGAAGTTGTGTTCTGAGGTGCCAGAAACGAGTGATGCCAGTAATCAAGCCTTGAACCTATGATGGCTTGGGAAATTGTGAGGCAACTGTCCAATATATGCAAAGGGTTCTTACTTGGAAGGCAGGCAGGCCAGGTCTGCCTTAATTTCAACTTTGCTGCAGATGAAAAGTTAAAGTTCCCCTGTGATAGTTGATTATTTGCATTTCTCATGGTAGCATCAGCCTGGAAGGTGTCCCAAAGCCCTTCCTAGTCAAACCGTGATTGCCTGAAGGGACCGGCGCAAATTGCAGCGGGGGGAGGACTTCATAGAAGGAGTGCTTGCCAGGCCATGTAGCCTGGATGGCTCAGCACTTAATGCAGCAGTGGGGATGCTAAGCAATGTTTTGTTGACTAGGGCCATGTATGAGAGAAGCGGCCTAGGATTCATTGTGGGCATACTGCACTCCCTTTTTTTGCTGAAGAGTGCCCAAAAAGGAAGTCTGGTCCATGGTGCTGAGGAGGCGGCACTCCCGGGCCACGGCAGTGACTTGAGAAGCACGGTGACCCTTCTGGCCGGGGAGCACCGTGGTGCAGGATCAATCATGTATTTGTGGATTGTGCTTGAGTGGAACGCTGCCGGCTTGGGCCTTCTAAGTGAGATTCAGGCTATTTCAAACTATCATAACTATGCTCTACGCCCACCTTTGAGAACAGTGTAGATGTTTTCTTCTAACCTTATAATCAAGGCTAAGGTGCAACTTGGGGGATCCCGGGCCATACCATTATTTATTTCTGAAAAAAAAACACGTGTCATGCATTGGCGCACACAGTGGTTAATGTCCCTCCACTCAAATTGATGTGTCTCATTTCTTTCTCCATCAATTTAATTTTCATTTTCTGCAGTCTTTTTTTAAATAGTTTAACTCTTTCTGTCACTTCCTTTATATTGGATCTATACAATTACTGAGACCACCCATCACTGCAACATCGATATTGATGACTTTTTATTTTATTTTGACCCCCTTTACACGACATATATATGCAGGGGAGACCCCCAGCAGCCCCTCCTGCTTGCATTATATACCATTACTCCACCCCCACATATATATGTGGTGTAAAGGTGGTCGAAATAAAAAAAAAGTCGACATTTTCGAAAGTCACAGTGATGGGGGCACAGTAATGGTGTAATTGCCTTTATATTATATTTATATTCCCAAGGATTAGAATGGCTAAAGAGTTTTCGCTTATTTTGGATAACCCTAATTTCGTCCTTCAATGGAGTTACGTAGCCAATAAATGCGCCCGTGATTAGCTGTTTCTGATCATTGACACAGCAACCGAGATGACGGAGAAAATTCCTGTGGACCTTAAGACCATAGAAGAGGACATCAAGAAGGTGGTACCACTAGAACTCTATAAAAAACGACTTGATAGCCTAATAACTGAAATGACCACATTCAAGGAAGATACACTTAGAGAAAGGGTATGCAGAATGAATAAAGATCGCATTAATTTCAGTCATGAAAAGGCATTCCCATATACTCAGGAGAATGATCAGACAGACCGCCAGTTACAGGCAACCACGACAACGAACACACAAGGACAGAAAAAGGTTTCCCTTAGAAATACATCATTGAGCTCAAGTGATGGCAGCACACATAATGCAGGTACGTCTTACCGTGGAAGATCGAACTATCGGAGACAGAACAGAGGTAATAACTACCGAGGGAGGTATAACACAAATCGAGGACAAGCAGAAGGGAACCAAACCAAGAGGGTTAATGGTCAATTACCTTTTTTAGAGAGGTGCCCAGAGGCATGGGACCTGGAACCTCGGGTCACGAGGAGTATGCAGGCCTTGTGGTGAACCTCTCTAATCACCTGCCCACTTAGGATGAAATAGGAGTCTTAGAGAAGGGAATGCATTTTGTAACTACTCACCTACATAACCCTCTCCTATTTCGTCAGGAATTCCATCAATTTATGAGAAAGGTTCACCTCCACCAGTATTTTGAAGACAAAACCTTTGACATAGAACCATCCGAATCCGGTTTACAGAACAAATCAAACTTTTGTGTACCTCTAAATGCACAAAGTGCTGAGGCACGGGTATTTCAAAACAGGGTACTCTGTGATCTAGATGAACTGGAAAAACAATCAAAAATGAAACATGCATTTCACAATACTAGTAATGCAGAAAAACAGTTGAGGAAAGAGCTATTGAGCAACCGCAATATTGTGATTCGGAAGGCGGTTAAGGGTGAAGCTATAATACTGTTAATCGGGAAGATTTTGTATTAGAATGTAATCGCCAACTACTAGAACTAACCTGCAATCAACCACTAACAGAAGACCCGACAACAAGACTAGCGAGCATCATTTCAAACAAAGTCGCGAAAGCAGAATAAAGAGGGTGGATTACAAAGAAGGAAGCAGATTTTCTGGTTAAAGACGAACCACAAATACCCAGTTATATGTACTCCCTAAAATCCATAAATCTCTGACCTCGCCACCAAGTAGACCTATAGTTTCAGGCGTTAATTCAATTCTGGAACCGCTGTTGCGGTTCGCAGACAAATTCCTACAACCTTAGTGAGAAAGATGTTATCACACGTCCTAGACACAACACAGATAATTGCAATAGTGGAAGGACTGGATTTTGATACACAAACAAAAATTCTCCTAGGGTTAGATGTAGTAGCTCTTTATACCAGTACACCCCAACAGGCATCACCGTGATCAAGACACCGATATCATTTATCCTATGGTGCGCCAAAAGGACGCTTATGGAAAGTTATTTCCAGTTTGATGGACTTTTTTTCCAACAGATACAGGGCACTGCAATGGGAGCTACGTTAGCTCCCAGTATAACAAACCTGTATATGGAGAACTTTGAAACCAGCAGAATTATGACCACATCTAATCCCTTCTGGAACAATATTAGAATGTGGCCGAGCTACATCGATGACCTCATTGTAGTCTGGAAGGGTACGGCGCCTGAGCCAGAAGAATTTCTGCAGTGGATCAACACATTAAATAGATTCTTACAGTTCACTTCCAAGCATAGTGTCAGCTCAGTGGACTTTCTGGACATTTCAATAATGGTGGACACAGAACGGAAAAATCTATACGTAAAACCATTTAACAAACCTACTGATAAAAACTAGGTATTACACTATTCTAGCTTTCATCCCCGACATGTACGGGATAACCTGCCTCTGGGGCAATTCCTTAGGCATAAAAGGAATAGCACAAGAAGATCCGATTTTAAGATCGAGGCAACACTCATGCAAGAACAATTACTAAAGAGAGGATACCCATGAAAAATCATTGATACAGCACAGAAAAGGGCTGAGAACAACAATAGGGAAGCAATCCTAGAATATAAAGAACAGAGAATGGAAAAAGAAAAAATGAAACAGATTGTTTTTGTGAACACATACAGTCATATGTCGAATACAATCAAGAAGATTATATGTAAAAATTGCAACATTTTAGAGAACAGCCCACAACTGATTCAAAGACCAATCATACCCTTCGGAAGGAGCCGCAACACTAAAGAACAGATTACTCGAAATGATGCGACCCTCAGACGCTTAAAAACTCAAACACTTACACAACAATGGGGTCTACCAGAAATCGTAGGCCATCACCCATGTGGACATTGTACATGTTGTCCTTTTACAAAGAAAAGTTCATCAATTGACATCGGGCTACAAACCCTGTGGTTACAAAGGACCCATACCAACTGTAACTCAAGTTGGGTAATATATGTGATATGGTGCCCATGCAACAAAATATATATCGGGAAAACCGAAAGGAAAATAAAGCTACAGATAAGTGAACTACGCAGCTGCATGAAGAACCACATCCAGAATGCCCCCTTAGTAGACCATTGAATAGAATATATCCATAGTATCTAAGATCTGTGGTGGTCTATTATATACAAACTTGGACAGGGGCCAGATGTTAATAAAGACAAACACCTGTTATCAAAGAAAGAACAGGAATTTATTTTCCTAACTAAAACATGACGATGGGCCTTAATGAAAAAATTGAGTGGATGATGTAGTACCCTGTGAACTGACAACATGACAAATCCTCTGGTTAGAAGAAATGAGAATTCCACAAGAATGGATGATTTATATCCCGAATGTACCTTTTTGAATGCCCTTGTAACATCATGGCCTTATCTACCTTGATGGCTCCACTGTAGTTGTGAGTGTCTGGCTTCAAACGTTGGTTACGCTGACATTTAAACTTTATTGCGATATGCGGACGGCTGATTAACTTCACTCACGGACCACGGCTGTTGCTTGGTGTAATCCGCGGTAGTCACGTGACTATGCATGCCGCCTTCGCTATTGGACGGCGTGATGGAATACGATTCAGCGGTAGCCGTAGACCTTGTGGGGAAGCCCAACGAGTAATTTTTAACCTGGGCTTTTGTCTATTTCTTTTGTTTTCCCTCTCGCTTCTCCAGCACCTTGAGTTGGCACCGCCCAACACAGCAGGTAGCAGAGGGAGTATATTCATGCTAGTTACTAAGGGCACATGACACTAGCATGATATCTACTGTAGCGGACTATTATGTCTGAGGCCGTAATGAGATAGCCTTCCAACCACACTCGTTCACGTCCTCATGAACAAATAACAACACAAGAGTAAATTCGGTAAGCAATCACCAAATGCCCTGATAGAATTTAACTGGGGTGATGCACTTTGCCTCGCCTGCATTTTGCGAATTAGCCAACCGCTTCAAGAAAAAGATATCCCCTTGTAGTAAGGGATGTTAACGCTGTCACTGTGAATGGGAATCCTCCTGGAAACATAAGAAGTGGAACCGGCTGGATAACCTGTCCTTCTCCTTTTTTATGCTCCTGTTATTGTTTGACATTATTTTGGACAAGTGTCGCTGGAGAGAGTTTGGGATTAAGGAGATTAACCCCCTACAAGGAGAGATACCCACTTTAATCCTGGATCGGCCTATTTCAGGGCCTTTTTATGACAGAAATCCATGAGGTAAATGGACAGTTAAGAACACCTATTTAGTCTACCTAACTGGGTATCAGACAGAGGAGAGGAATGAGATCTGACTGATGCAAGGGTGCACTGTTCCTTTCTTTTCCCGAATAGGTTATTATTGAAGAACGCTGATGTTTCTTTCAAAAATGGTTTGAAATATGACCACTGTATAAAGTGTTTTCCCCACAGACAAAATAACAGTTTGAAATCACAAGCTTTTTTGTTGTTGTATAAAGTGCTAATTTATTGAGGGTTTGCTTGTGATTTCATAGAATCACCCCCAACCTCCAAGTGTAGTGATTTGGTTAAAGAGTTCCCTCCTACAACAATGTTTGGCTGTTAAATTAGGACAAAAGTTGCTGTGTTGGAACATTCAAGGCTTTGTGCACCTGTTTAGTGAGGAGGGGTCCTTACATCTTTTAATGGAGCACTATATTTTTATGTGCCAAGAGACCTGGTTGACTGATAAAGTGTATATGGAAGTTTTTGTGTTGCATCAAGTACTGGCAAAAACCATTGACATGGAAAGACCTTCTGGTCGGGTATTCATTGGGGTATGGCACTCTTTGGAATCTCGAGGGCTTAGTAAAACCACCCTCGAAGAGAAAGCTATGGTCGTTGAAATAACATTAAATGGCCAACATGAAAGCAAGTGTTTACTTGTGATAAACGTGTATGAACCACCCGGTGGTGATTACACGGATGACGTTTTTGCATTTATTGATGATATATGTGTGGTCTGGGGAAGTGATGGTGGAAATGAGATGATACTAATTGGCAGAGATCTCAATGCTTGTGCCCTTGACAATGAGTCTTGTCCCCAACTTGATAATGTCTACCCAATGTCTCGCTTGTTGCAACAGAGGGGAAACTCTAGAGGGAGCAAATGGGTGGCTTTTCTTAGAGAATGGGAACTGGCAGTGTTGAATGGAATAGTACGAGTCGATGTGCCAGGAAAGGGAACATGGGTGGGTGGCAGTAAATGGGCCGCCCTGGATTACCTTTTTGTTAGCAATGATGTTCTCAAACATGTGAAATCCTAAACATATCTATAAAAGCCAATAGTGATCATTCCTCAAGTTTAACACTCTCTTTGCCTATCTGTGATGTTGGGCGAACGTCTATTAAGGATATCGTAACCAGACATTCTTGAAAATGTATTTAGTGGTCTAGTGCGAGCATCGAGAGGGCCTCAAGCTGGGTAAATAGCCCGCAAAGGGCCATCTGGCTGACATACTCCTCTCTATGTGTAGACGAGATGGAATGCTGGATAAGTACATCCACGAACGGTTTTGCGTCAGTAAACATGTCTCATCCCATGATAATAGATAAAGTTCATACTAGCCCATTCAATGCCCAAGTTTGTGATGCTAAGTGCGTCATGTGTAGTGAATTGCGTGAATTGAAAACAAGGACTTGTTCTGCCCCTGAATTTGTGCACCGGATGAGAGTGATCAAGAATAGTTACCATGGGTGGGTATGCGATCGGAAGAAGTCTGTTTTAAATATGCAATGGCAGCAGCTGATTGGTGTCCTGAACAGTAAAAATCCAAGAAACATATGGCAGCTACTAATTGCAGCCAAAGGTCCCATAGAGCACCGTATTCTAAATCCCATCAGTGAGGCTGTTTGGCTGGAACACATTGGTGGGAATCAGAAGTCTGTTTCATCAACCTTGACTGTTGGCGACCCAAGGAATGGGGAACATTGGCCAACTGACAAATCAATTAACACCTTGATGGTGGCTATCAACACCTCTATGGCACCGGGCCTAATGGGTTAGCTAATATGGTACATAAAAAGAATCCTGCTGCTTCGGTGCCATATTTGAAGGCACTGTTTGAGTATGTGAGGAGAAAACCATCCCGTCCACATGGAGGTAGTCTGTACTTGCCCCAGTGTAAAAGAGGGGGGACAGGAGTAAGCCAGGGAATTACAGAATGCTCTCCATGTTGGACGTGACTGGCAAGCTTTTTTCAGGCTTGGTACTAAAGGAACTCCAGAATTGGGTTAAATCTGAGAACATCTTGGATGATCTGCAGACGGGCCTTCGGCAGGCTCCTCTACTGTGCAGGTATGCTTGATCGGTTGAAATTAGAAGCCTCTCGGTGGTTCGCTCCAGTATTATACGTGGCGTTTATAGACTTTAGTTCGCCTTCGATTTGGTTAACAGAGATAGAATCTGGAACAAGTTGAAACTGTTGGGCTGTCTGGGTTGGCTTCCGGTACTGTTGAGGAAGTTGCCCGAGTAGACAAGTGCTAGAGTACGTCTTGACAATGTGAGGGGAGTGACTGCACCACTGGTACTCAGCTGTGGAGTCAGGCAAGGATGTGTCCTGGCTCCTCTGCTGTTTAACTGCTACATTGCGGATCTGATGAAGAGAATGTTGAAAAGCTCTGACTGTCCACCAGCAATAGGGACGAATAAAATCGCTGGAATGTTATATGTCGATCTTGTGAAAAACTAAAATATTTCTGGTGGCAAGAAAGAAAATTAACAGGGTGGAAGTTGTCACCAGTCTGGGGGATATTGAGTATGTTGAGCACAACCCTTATATGGAGATGAGTGCAGAAAGTAGCTACCCTCACATTGTCTCTACTAAAAAGAGGAAGGTGGCTTTGCTGATCCACATGTTCAACCGCATTTTGCATCAAACGGCAGGTTATTCCCTGGAAAGGGTACTTATGCTCTATAGACAGTGTTTCTGCCAAGCAATTCTATATGGCCTAGATGAATTAACTATGAAAGACCTAATATGGTTGAACCACATAGAGGGTGCGTTTTGGAGGAAGCTTCTGAAACTTGGACTTTCAGTCCCCATGGAAACTCTGCACCTGGAGCTGGGTCTAATATCAGTGACTTCCCCGGTGGAAAGGTAAAGGGCTGAATTATATTTAAAGGCCAACATTTTGCTCTATGTCTGATTCTGCAAATTTTGGGTGCCAATTGTGGATGAAGTAATCCGACTAAAAACAACTCATACGAAGACCTGGTAATGAATACCTTCTTAACTACCAACTGGTATACAAATTGGGAAAAGAGGGGGGGGTATTCGACTTTGAAATCCCTATTTAAAATCCAATCTGAGCTGGTTGACTGGAGCAGATATTATGAGCACATCGCCACGATAAAACGTTTTAAATGCATAGCGGGGGTTTCTCCCAAGTATAAGAAGCCTCAGCAGTATATAACATTAAGTCCTAGACCAGAAGCGTGTAGTTATGGTTAAGTTGCTGTTTCCAAAGGAAGAGCACTTTTTGGGTGGCTTATAACTCAGCTCCCCCTGGACGAATCCTCACCAAACTTTGCAAAAGAAGGATATTGGCCACTCTGAATTGTTCTCCAAAGTTCGGTGATGTTTGGTGCAGGGGGGGAAAAGATATAGGGGGGGTTCCAAATGCTATGTTTACGCATTAAAAAGTTACCCATATTATCAGTTCTTGGTGCTCAGATGAACCTAGGAGTGGATCAGCGAGTGTGTCACATTTGCAGGTGTAATGGTATGCTGGAAACATCTAAACATCTTTTAACTGAATGTTTCAGTTTGAGTACTGTGTATATGTGCGCCTACGAAAATGTGTCCACGACTATGATTCTATTAAGTCGATTGAGTTGTGGATATAATGTTTAAACTCCCCCACACACTCAGTCCACATGGCGGTGTTTAGGGTTTGGAATGTGATGGCTAAGCGCCTTTCTATCATTTAATATATATATTTCGCCAGTATATATTTGAATCTTGTCCACCGCCTCATAGGGCTACAAGGTGAATGTTAATGTGTGTCTTGTTTAGTTGTTTGGTCGAAGATTAGCATGCATTGTTATATATCTTTTCTCTACTTACACGGCCACATTAGTGGCCGTGTAGTTATGGTTGAGTTGCTGTTTCCATGGGAAGAACACTTTTTGGGCGGCTTATAACTCAGCTCCTCCTGGACAAATCCTCACCAGACTTTGCAAAAAAAGTATATTGGCCACTCTGAGTTCAGTGATGTTTGGTGCAGGGGGGAAAAAGTTATAGGGGGGGTTCCAAAACGTATTTTTTTCGCATAGACTGAATGGGGGAAAAACTTTGCGCACAAGTCAAACTGCTGGATGGATGTTCATGAAATTTGCGCAGGCTTGGTCCAGAAAGCGTGCTTTTGTAAATTTGGTGACAATCCGTGCAATATCTTTCTTTAAAATGACCAAAAAGTATGTCTCAAAAAATTAGTGATATCTATGTCCGCTCCGCGGTCACAGTTCCCTATTCGCTCCGCGGACAAGATAACGATTGGCTAATGTGCTTGCGCCATGACCGTGGACACGCAATGTCTCTGCCGATTGGCTGCTGCGAGACGTGTTCTGCGTCAAATTGTTTGGCTGCGCCCGACATCTTGGATCCGCCGATAGCGGAGCAACAACCAGCGTACACATGCTATATTTATGAAACTCTTTTGCTGTGTCACAGAGCGTTGGGACAGGTTCAGACAGTAAGACATGGGTGATCAATGCATTTGTTCTGGGGGTCGGCCTTCACAATGTATTTTCTATGGCTACCTTGTACGTACAGAAAATGAGGGGTGTAATAACGGTAGCATTTCAGTTCATGCAGTGCACAGGAAGCTTTTTACTGTTGCAAGGAGACACGTAGTGGTAGCGAACATTGAAATTGACAACATGCCATAATTGGAATACTTAATCCTATGGGTATTATTAAATTATATTCATTAGTACGCCGCCATGGGTGTGACATGCTACAGTGGTTGTGGCCAGGGCCTAGAGCCTTGGATGCATGCCCGTCGGCCGAAGGCCGAAGGCCTTACTTCCAAGACTGTAGGGCCTGGTTACAACCACAGCAGCATGCCACACCCATGGATACACCCGTAGTATTGCATATCGATTGCTAAGTTGTGGGGAGTGTGTGCAGTCTTGGGTGCATGGCCACAGGCCATGCACCCAACAACAAAGTTGTCAGCACTGGACGTACAAGGCACTGCACCTCCATCCAACGTAATATCAATGGACATACAGCTAGGAGTGAAGCCTCTGGCCAGAAGTAGTGAAGGATACCACACTTATAGAAAAAAAAACCACTACCACACATCACTGAGGTGGTTGTGGGGAGAAACTGCACTCTTGGGTGCATGAACCTCTTCATGATGTATTTTCTATGGCCACCTTGTACGCACATAAAATGAGGGGTGTAATAACGGTAGCATATCAGTCCATGCAGTCCACAGGAAACTTGTTATTGTTGTAAGAAGACGTGTAGTGGTAGCGAACATTGAAATTGACAACATGCCATAATTGCAATACTTTTTCCTATGGGTATTATTATATTCATTAATACGCCGCCATGGGTGTGACATGCTACTGTGGTTGTGGCCAGGGCCTCGAGTCTCGGATGCATGGCCGTTGGCCGAAGGCCTTACTTCCCAGACTGTAGGCCCTGGCCACAACCACTGTAGCATGTTACACCCATGGATACATCCGTACTATTGCGCATCGATTGCTAAGTTGTGGGGAGTATGTGCAGTCTTGGATACAGGGCCTAATGGCCATGCACCCAACAACAAAGTTGTAAGTACTGGATGTGCAAGGCACTGCACACCCATCCCATGTAATATATATGGACATACAGCTAGGAGTGAAGCCTCTGGCCAGAACATATCACAGCTATTGGTGCACTTGCAACATCATTAAGATGGTTGTGGAGAGGGCGTAGCATTTTGGGAGCATGGCCAAAGGACATGCTACCAAAACCAACTTTGTATATAGTGAAATGAGAAGGCACAATGGTTCCAATATGCTGTGGTGTTTCTGGCCAGGACCCAGAGTCTTGACTGCATGCCCAAAGGCCATGCACCCAAGACTGAAGTCATAAGCAGTGGAGTTATAAGTGAATATGGGAGTGGTGTAATGTGTTAGTTGTGCGCACGCCCTAATTTCTTGGTTGCATGGCTGCAACGATGGTCCCAACAGCAAATTTATAAGTAGCTAATTTACAAGGAACATGGTTTGGATATGCAGCAATGGTTGTCGCTGGGAAGTATACTCTTTGTACTTTGGTCGTAAGGCGTAGGTCGTAAGTTAGACACTGAAGATGCTAGGGCCAGCCTCCAGCCACTGCAGCATACTACTACCATAGATTAGACGTGTACATTCGCATGTGTAGAAAATGACTGCCAATATACTTACTCCTTACTTTGTTCAGAATCCACTTATATTTTTTAAATGCTTTTCGTACTTGGCGGAAGTATCCCTTTTTTAATTTCAGTGATAAAAGAAAAAGGTATGTTAGTCTTTGCGATTTATGAAAACTTACTACATTGCATAATAGACAGTTTACCTTTTACCTTTTTTTTTTTTACCATCATATTTAGTTTACAAACCAGTGCACTGTGCATTGTGTTCAGTTTCTTTGTTTGCTTTTCTAATCCTTGGGTCTGGGGAAAAAAAATCATTGTCGGATTAAAAAAAAACTTATTTTCCTATGGTACTAACTACTTCCTTGTTTCCTTTGAGTGTTTCCTTCATCTTTCTGATTAATGTTATGTTTGTTGCCTTCCTGCTGATTTTTAACAACAGTTACATACCTGTGGGCGTATTGTAACTGTGCATTTGTTCCTACAGATCTGTGATATTCATTTATTTGTGTCGTTGTTACATACTATTTCCTTCATCTGTCTGATTAATGTTATGTTACTTGCCTAAGATTAGCTGGCAATCTTTACCTTAGAGTAATGGTGCTATCATTACATTCGAACCATCCACATTTCTTATTAATGTATGCAGTGTAGTGACCTGCATTGGTTGTAGTTCCGGCATGGTAGATTATACCAATTGTTGTAAAGGTTTTCTTTCCAAGTGACACTTGACTGTGTGTGAATCCAGTCAGTTTGCAGTTGTTTTGGTACCATCTGCATTATAACGTAGAAGCATAAGTATTATGTAGGCACTATGTGATTGTATCAGTAAGGTGGAACGATTGTCTGAATTGCAAATAGTACATAATCTGCCATGGTTTGCATTCTGTACAAGTTGCTGAAATGGAATGCTTTCACAATTTGGTATGGAAACATACACAAATCGCTCATTTGGGATTTCTTCTTGTATCACATTGCAACAGAGAGTGCATGTATGTTTCCACATGTACAGAATCTGGAAGATTTCATTTACAGGTATGCTTTTGTTTTCCAATACTAATAGTAAGTACATTAGAAATTCTTGTGGATCTTCTTGTGAGTTCAGAGTGAATCTCACCATTCCAGCACAGTTGTCCAATTCTTGCCGTATTCCATGAACACTGTATGTGTTTTCAGGATTTCTTGTTGCATTTCTATGAAGCACTAACATTTGCAAACACAATTGGTCTGTACTGTGCAAGTAAATATTGTTAACAATTGGTGGCAATTGAAATAGAATATTCATTGCTACATTTGCATAGCAACTTACCCCACTTTCATTTGCAAATTTGAATGGAACAGCTAGTTCTGAATCTGAGTGCATTTTTCGGAATTTCTGTTCCTTCTTTGCCGATGGCCCTGGTTTACATTCCCTAATAGGTTATTCTTTGTTTGTAGTAATTGCTGAAACTTTAGCTTCTTTTCTTTGAGGAATTTGCTGTTGGATTCTGTTGCATTTCTGTTTCATTTAGTTTTCTTTTACCACGTTTTACTCTATCTGGAACAGGATAGTGTTTCAGATGAGGGGTTTACAGTGAACGCAGTCTATTGTTTTCTAGAATGCAAGAAATATCAGCTTTCACTTTACTTGCATCAAAGTTCATTAGCAATAGACCGTCAAGTGTACATAAGCGTGATAATGCTACATAGCTGATGCCTTCCTTAAAGAATGTGTTTCCTATATCTATCAATGCTTTGTCTAGGGTAAAACCTTGGGATTTATGAATGGTAACTGCATATGCAAGAGTTAGAGAAAAGTGCAAAAATCGCAGCGAAACACGCGCACATTGATACATGGAAGTCCGTGCGCGAGTAAAATCTGGGATGTGCGCTGAAAATCTGCGTGGGCACGCCAGTGAACAGGTCATCTAATAGCGTGCGCTACGGCCACAGCGAAAGCGCACACAGTGCGGCGCACATAACAAAAGTAGGTGTAACACGGGGCATGACACGTGGAATGGGGAACAACGCGTGAAAATATGGGCGTCACAGGGGAAGTACAGGAGGCAAGTGCACGGAACGCCCACACGCTCGCCTACAACATGTATTCATTAAATCGAATAGGGAAAAAAACCACACGGGCAAAGACGCGCACAGGCCTAAAAACGACCGCCACACGAAGGCAGGCGGTAGCGTCCCTGTGCATGAAAAAAATGTGCGCCAAAATATGCGCTAACAAAAAGCACGTATATACAGCTCTGATGAATGTGCCATACTGTGGCCCTCTAGGACAAATGACGTGCAAAGGGGTATGCGACAAACACTGACACCCGCTGTGTCAAAAATAGTGTGTGCGTGTATTTCGGGTATGTGCGGGAAGTTTCACACGCGATTGGCCTTGGGCGAGCAGGGTACATGTAAATCTGGGGTTTGCATGAAGTTTCACACGCGATTGGCCTGGGTACGTGTAAATCTGAGGTTCGCAGGAAGTTACACGCGATAGGCCCTGTACGAGTGGGGTGCGTGTATTCCTGGGGTTCGCATGAAGTTTCACACGCGATTGGCCTGGGTATGTGCAAATCTGGGGTTCGCGGGAAGTCTCACACGTGCTTTCAGCAGGGTATGTGTATTTTGGGGGTGCCGTGGAGTCCTACACGTCAATTGGCAGTGTGGCTCCTCCCAGGTGTTCGCTCTACACCCTCCACGGCCCCTGCAGGCAGCCCACACCACAGGGGACTACCCTGCACCCCTGGTCATGTCCCGCAGGCAGCCCATCCACCATGGGCAAGCCCCCCAGGCAAGCCACATGTCAGCTTGCACTACTGATCACCAACGCATGACCCCCTCCACCTCCACCCCCCATTACTGAGGGGCACCTACCAGCAGGCCCCCACTCATGTCCCCCAGCACCCCCACCCCCTATCAGTGCAGGGCACCTGTCAGCAGGCCCCCACTCATGTCCCCCAGCACCCCCAGCCCCCAGCAGTGCAGGGCACCTGCAAGCAGGCCCCCACTCATGTCCAACTCATGTCCCACTGCACCCCTACCCCCCAGCAGTGCAGGGCACCTGCCAGGAGGCCCCCACTAATGTCCCCTTGCACCCCCACCCCCAGCACTGAGGGGCACCTGCCAGCAGGCCCCCACTCATGTCCCCCAGCACCCCCACCCCCCAGCAGTGCAGGGCACCTGCCAGCAGGCCCCCACTCATGTCCCCCAGCACCCCCACCCCCCAGCAGTGAGGATCACCTGCCAGCAGGCCCCCACTCATGTCCCCCAGCACCCCCACCCCCAGCAGTGCAGGGCACCTGCCAGCAGGCCCCCACTCATGTCCCACTCATGTCCCCCAGCACCCCCAACCCCCAGCAGTGCAGGGCACCTGCCAGCAGGCCCCCACTCATGTCCCCCAGCACCCCCACCCTAGCAGTGCAGGGCACCTGCCAGCAGGCCCCCACTCATGTCCCCCAGCACCCCCACCCCCCAGCAGTGCAGGGCACCTGCCAGCAGGCCCCCACTCATGTCCCCCAGCACCCCCACCCCCCAGCAGTGCAGTGCACCTGCCAGCAGGCCCCCACTCATGTCCCCCAGCACCCCCAACCCCCATCAGTCAGGGCCACCTGCCACCAGGCCCCCACTCATGTCCCACTCATGTCCCCTTGCACCCCCACCCCCCAGCAGTGCAGGGCACCTGCCAGCAGGCCCCCACTCATGTCCCCCAGCACCCCCACCGCCCAGCAGTGCAGGGCACCTGACAGCAGGCCCCCACTCATGTTTCCCAGCACCCCCACCCCCCAGCAGTGCAGGGTACCTGCCAGCAGGCCCCCACTCATGTCCCCCAGCACCCCCACCCCCCAGCAGTGAAATGGCGATCTCATGACACAAAGCAAAAGTCAACTATGTGCATGAACACACGTCCGCCACACGAAGGCAGGTGGTAGCGTCCTGCGCATTAAAACAATGTGTGCTAACAAAAAGCACATATATATATAGCTCTGATGAATGTCCCATACTGTGGCCCTCTAGGACAAATGACGTGCAAAGGGGTACGCGACAAACATGGACACCCGCTGTGTCAAAAATAGCGTGTGCATGTATTTCGGGGGTGTGCGGGAAGTTAAACACGCGATTGGGCCTGGGCAGCAGGGTACGTGTATTTCAGGGGCTCGTGGGAAGTTTTACACGTGATTGGGCCTGGGCGAGCGGGGTACGTGTATTACTGGGGTGGGCGGGGAAGTACAGGAGGCAAGTGTGCGGAACGGCCACACGCTCGCCTACAACACGTATTAATGGAATCGAATGGGGCTAACGCGTGCGCCAAAAAAGGACACGCCAATCCGGAAATACGTACGCCAGCAGGAAGCAGGCATACGTCGACCTGCGCAGCATAAAAGTGCGCGCAAACAACAAACAAGCTCAGACGCCAGGATGAATGTACCGTTCCTAGTGGCCGTGGGATACCGAGGAGGAGGAGGAGGATAGTCAGGGCCAGAATTTTTACACCCAGAACAAGCCTTTTTGGGATGCCTGATGACCAGGTTTATGGGAGGTACAGGTTTCCACCTCATATAATACTCGACCTGGTCAGTGAGTGGGAGGATGACCTCACATCACCCACCCTGTGCTCCCAAGCACTCAGCCCCCTGCAGAAGGTCCTCAATGTACTGCACTTCTTGGCCACTGGATCATTTAAACGGACAACTGCTATAGTGGGGGGGTGTCACAGGCCACGTAGTCACGCTGCCTACACCAGGTGTTGGCCATCATGACTGCACGCCCATCAGTCCGCAGGCACATATACCTGCCCAGAACACCTGCAGAAAGGCGGGCTGTCGTCCAGGATTTTTATGGGGTGGCACACTTCCCCAAAGTGCTAGGTGCCATTGATTACACCCATGTGGCTCTACGTCCCCCCAAGGCATCAGAGCACATCTACAGAAACCACAAGCACTGGCATTCCATCAACGTCCAGGTAGTATGTGATGCCAAGGGAATCATCACCTCAGTATATGCCAACTATCCAGGGTCCACCCACGACAGTTTCATTTACAGAATGTCAACCCTAAACTGGGACCTAGAAGCTGGGCGACATGGCGATACATGGCTGCTCGGTGAGTATAAATGCCACAGCACATGCATGCATGTCAGATACTGAGCAATGTCAAAACCCCACTAATGATACCCATCACCACCTGTCATGATCTCTGCTTCCAAAAGATCAGGGTTTTCCCAACTCCCTTGGAAGCAGATCCATAACCCAGGTTCCGAGTGCCAACCAGTCCCAATTGGGACCTTTTGGACCCAGTCCTGGCGCCAGTGGCACCAGGCTCATAAATATGCCCAGTCCCAGCGCTGGAAGCGCCGGGCTCATAATGCTTGGGTGGACTTACCTGCAGCAGACCATGCTGCTTACTTGCCTGCCAGTTGAGCCTCTGATCCTCTTCTGTTTGGAACTACTTTTCCTGTTGGGTGGGGCAGGAGCCACTCCCTAGATTCAGAACACTGGAACTCTTCTGGAAAGCAGGAACTCTTTTCTTACCTAGGCGTGGCTGTGGAAGGAGACTTCTAAGCACTACAGGAGGCTATTTAAACCACACCCGATGGATGAATCTTGCTTTGCGTTATTCAGCATCCTCTGCAGCAGAACGCTCATCGTGTCTTCTGCATCTGATCCTGGGCCTAAGGGAAAAGGCTTACCATCCTGAATCCAGTCTTCAGCAACACCTATAAAGACAAGAAAGAACAGGTTAGCATTACGGTCTTCAGTGACAGCTCTTCACTTACCTGGTCCATCGGCTGTCACCAACGCCTCGCGCTGCATTCAGGCATCTGAAAGACAAAGGCTTACCTACTCTTCGTGCGCTCCGGAGGTCTTCACACTGCATTCCGGCATCTGAAAGACAAAAGCTTACCAACTCTTTGCACGCTCCGGAGGCCTTCGGCGCTGCATCCCGCATCTGAAAGACAAAACAAGGTGCGTTTAAAGACATTGGGGAACTTTAATACTCACGTGCCATTACTCCTTTCCACATCTAACCCAGTGGGTATTCCGGCACCCTGCAGCCGCTCTGAACTTGTACCTGCAAAATAAAAAGACAGTTAGAGCGCATCGTGAAGCAGGCAACAAGCGCTTACTTACGTGCTTCCAGGCGCTTCTATTCATCATACGGGCTCCATTTTCAACTTACTTCAGCCCGTCATCCGCCATCGCCGGAACCCTGCAAAACAAGAGACATCATTACTAAAGACTTTAAAGACATTAGAATTACTTAAAACTTACCGTTCGTGCAGTAAACGACGGACAGCAGTCCTCTGAAGTCAAGAGGCCTGCTCCCCTTATCCAGTGAAGAAACTGGTTACAGCACCCTGCCCCGAGGCAGATGGAGAGCACGGCGTTCACTTACCTAAGGTGAGAGCTTTAACCTTTGGGGTTCTACAGGAGAAGAGAAAGGGAGGAAGAGAGAGACACTCAATAACCCAGTTCCTTAATCCCATATTTTCTATCTGCCGACATCTTACCCTTCGAGTCAGACATACAGTGCACAGAGGTCCAGCCCAAAGAGCCAGCCGTGTGTTACACATCACCTTTGAAGATACGTTATACGCCCAGTCAAGACCGGCGCCTCTACGGGAATCAGGTGAGCGTTACAGAACGCAAAGCCTACCACAAAACTCCCGTCCAGGCGCTATGGAAACCTCGGATACCGACCAGCTAGCCCAGTTACTTGGGGAACTAAGGGCAGAAGTGCATGCAGCCCGTCAGGAAACGAACGCTCTAAGAAGGGAACTGATTATTTCCAAGGAGCGAACAGATGATCTCGCTAGACAATTGCTACAGTCACAAGCCGGACAGACCCCGTTACCCGCATCTGGGGGAAATCTTCCTTCTACATCCTCTATGAATCCAGTGCAGATCAACCTACCTGGGAATGTACCTCTGGCTCCGCCCGAACGATTTTCTGGTGATCCAAAGAGGTTTGCAGTATTTATCAATCAGTGCCGGTTGCATTTCTTATGCCAGCCAGCAGCCTTTCCAACTGATCAAGCTAAAGTAGCTTTCGTGCTTTCGTACCTTAGTGGCAATGCGGCAGACTGGTCGATCCCTCTAGTAAATCAAGATGATCCGGTCCTCCATGATTTTCAAGCTTTTCAGCTCAGTATGGAAAAACTGTTCGCAAGACATTCACAGGGGCAGGCCTTGGACAATGAGCTTCTTTCGTTGCGACAAGGTAATCAAGACCTTTTGGCTTATATTGCGTCTTTCAACAGACTGATAGTGGAAACTCAATGGCCTGAGGACAAAAGGATTACGCTGTTTTATAGAGGTCTACGTGGAGAGCTCAAAGATGTGTTAGCCCAAGTAGTGAGTCCCCCACAAGATTGTTCGGACTATATAGACTTAGTCGTTCAAATAGATCACAGACTGCAGAACAGGAAGGCCGATCATTCCAAGTTTGATGCTCAAGTATTTTCCAAACCGCCAACTCCTTCCAAAGGAGTAGACTCCGGGGAACCCATGCAAATAGGGGGTCTGAAAGGTCCTCTAACACAAAAGGAGCGGGAAAGGAGAAAACAGTTGCAATTATGCCTTTATTGCGGAAACTCAGGGCACTTTCTTCGAGACTGTCCGGTGAAACCTGCCAAGAAGGCAGTAGGAGCTGCAGTTACCAAAGTTACAAACTCTGAGCAGGGAAACAACCTCGCCTGACAAGAATAGAGGTCCTCTTGCCGAGCGTGAAAACCAGTTCCGTGACCTCGCATTTCGTGATACCTATGGTCCTCATTAGCCCTGATAATCCGGATCGATTACATGCAATTGAAGCTTACGTCGACAGCGGTGCCATCAGCAATTATGTGGATCATGAAATGGTTTTGAGGATGAATCTAACTCTTTGTCCCAAGGCTGTAAAGGACGTCATTACTACGGTGGATGGTACGGAGATAGCCTCCGGGCCAGTAACGCATACCACTCAAGAAGTGACGCTAGTAAGTCAAGATGGACACCATGAGAAGATCGTGTTCGATGTGATCAAGGCCCCTCAGTTTCAGATTATTCTAGGAATACCTTGGTTAGAGAAACACAATCCTCTGATCGATTGGCGAGCAAGAACGGTTCAGTTTCCAGAATGTGTCTCTACTTGTCACCCTCCACCTGGTGTTGCACTGGCAGCAATTTCTTCAGAGACTCCCCAGTTACCTCCCGAATACCTAGAATACCAAGATGTTTTCCGGAAGGATCAGGCTAACTCTCTACCTCCTCATAGGTCTTATGACTGCCAGATAGACCTGATACCTGGATCTACTCCTCCTTGTAGTAGAATTTATGCCCTCACCGAGCCTGAGAACCTTCACCTTCGACAATACCTGGATCAATACCTGGCAAATGGGTTTATTCGTCCTTCCAAGTCCCCGGCTTCTTCAGCTTTGTTCTTCGTTCCAAAAAAGGAAGGAGACCTTAGAACTTGTATAGATTATCGCTCCCTGAACCAGATCACCGTTAAGAATAGATATCCGTTACCTTTGATCCCTGAACTCCTGGACCAAGTCAGAAAAGCATGCATATATACAAAGCTGGATCTTAGAGGAGCTTACCACTTGGTACGAGTAAAAGAGGGCGATGAATGGAAGACGGCCTTCCGCACCAAGTATGGGCTATTTGAATATCAGGTCATGCCCTTCGGACTTTGAAATGCCCCGGCCGCCTTTCAATATTTTATGAACGATGTCCTCAGAGAGCTCATAGATGTGTGTGTTGTTGTTTACATTGACGACATCCTCGTTTATTCTTCATCGGAATCTGAACATCGGAAACACGTGAAAATGGTCCTCGAAAGATTGCGTCAACACAAACTTTTCGCTAAATTGGAAAAATGTGTTTTCAACGTGACTGAAGTTGAATTCTTGGGATTCATATTATCACCTGGCGGAGTGCGTATGGATTCAATGAAGGTCGATGCAGTTCTCAAGTGGCCATCACCATCCTCCGTAAAAGGTGTGCAAAGCATGTTAGGCTTCGCTAACTTTTACCGCAGGTTTATCCCCGAATTCTCTCGAATAGTCCAGCCCATCACTGCCTTGTTAAAGAAAATCAAACGTTTTGAATGGTCTACCGAGGCGGAACAAGCTTTCCAGGATTTGAAGACTAAATTTATCTCTGCACCAATCTTAAAACACCCTCGCCCCGAACTCCCCTACATCGTGGAAACTGATGCTTCAAGCCTTGCCATGGGGGCAGTTCTATCACAAAAGGACCCGGTAACCAATCAGTTGCATCCCGTGGCATTTTGGTCCCGCAAATTCTCGCCTCCTGAAATCAATTACACGATTACTGACAAGGAACTTCTGGCTATCAAGTCTGCCTTTAAGGCTTGGCGGCATTATCTGCTGGGGGCCCGACACACCGTTACTGTGATTACGGATCACCGAAACCTGCAATATTTGAAAACCGCAAAAGCCCAATGCTCTAGACAACTCCGTTGGGCATTATTCTTTGCCGAGTTTGACTTCATAATTACCTATCGACCTGGTACAAAGAACGGTAAAGCTGATGCCCTTTCTCGGATGGGAGTGGAAGAACACTTGATCAACCCTAAACCTGTACCAATCATTCCCGAATAAAGAATTCTGGGTGTAATCACCACAGAATCCATAGAGGAAGTTAAGGATAAAGCCAGGCAACTTGTAACTCCAGCAGACATACAGAATTGGCATCTGCAGGGAAAGGACTTTGCAGTAAAGGACAACTTATTGTATTTCCAAGAACGATTATACCTACCCAGCACAGATTTACAGAAAAAAGTAATCTCTTGTTATCACGATTCTTTAATGGAAGGACATCCCGGTATGGCCAAGACCTCAGAAAAGATCAAGCGCTACTTCTGGTGGCCGTCTTGGAAAAAAGATATCAGAGACTTTATAATGTCCTGTGGAGTATGCGCCCAAAACAAGAGTCAACAGGAAAGACCAGCAGGCCTCTTACGCCCTATTGACATCCCACCTCGCCCTTGGCATACGCTTTCTATGGACTTCATCACCGATCTACCTCCATGCTCCGGATACAATACGATTCTAGTAATCGTGGACTTATTCTCCAAGATGGCGCATTTCATTCCGCTCAAAGGCTTGCCAACAGCAGCAACTCTGGCCCGAGAATTTCTCGAAAACATCGTCCGACTGCACGGTTTTCCTTCGGTTCTAATTTCGGATCGAGGTAGTCAATTTATTTCTCATTTTTGGCGAAGTTGCTGTCGGTCAGCTCAAATTGATGTGAGACTATCAACCAGTCACCACCCTCAGACCGACGGACAAACCGAGAGGACCAATCAAACTCTGGAACAGTATTTACGCTGCATGCTGCAACAAACTGAAAAAACTTGGAAAGACATCCTTTGGATAGCCGAATATGCCTACAATAACTCTGTCCATTCGGGAACTGGGAAAACCCCGTTTTTTTCTTTTGTACGGCAGTCACCCTCGAACCTCGGAGTTGGATACCCTCCAAGATCTTGAAACACCAGCAGTAGACTACCTGCATTCTACAATCACCCAAGCCTTTAAGGAAGCTGTTTCTCACCTTCAAAGAGCTAAAGAACAATACAAGAAAGGAGCAGATCAACATCGGAAGGAAGCCCCTCAATATCAAGTAGGGGATCAAGTCTGGTTATCCACCAAGTATCTACCTCTAAAAGGGCCACGCACATTCAACCCAAGATACCTTGGTCCCTATTCCATCACTACCATAGTAAACCCAGTAGCGGTCAAGTTGGACTTGCCCCCGCACATGAAGATACATCCGGTCTTCCACGTCTCTCTATTAAAACCTGTGCAACCTCAAACCCGACTAACTAAATCTCCAAAACCTATCCTAGTTGATGGAGAACTCGAGTTTGAAGTCAAAAGCATTCTGGACTCCAAGATCTTCAAATCTAAACTATTTTACCTAATTGACTGGAAAGGCTACGGCCCCCAAGAGAGATCCTGGGAACCTGCTGAATATGTCCACGCTCCTCGCCTAATCAAAAGATTTCACCAAACATTTCCTGACAAGCCAAAACCCCTGGAGAAGCCTAGTTTGGGAGGGGCCTTGAGGGGGGGTACTGTCATGATCTCTGCTTCCAAAAGGTCAGGGTTTTCCCAACTCCCTTGGAAGCAGATCCATAACCCAGGTTCCGAGTGCCAACCAGTCCCAATTGGGACCTTTTGGACCCAGTCCTGGCGCCAGTGGCACCAGGCTCATAAATATGCCCAGTCCCAGCGCTGGAAGCGCCGGACTCATAATGCTTGGGTGGACTTACCTGCAGCAGACCATGCTGCTTACTTGCCTGCCAGTTGAGCCTCTGATCCTCTTCTCTTTGGAACTACTTTTCCTGTTGGGTGGGGCAGGAGCCACTCCCTAGATTCAGAACACTGGAACTCTTCTGGAAAGCAGGAACTCTTTTCTTACCTAGACGTGGCTGTGGAAGGAGGGACCTAAGCACTACAGGAGGCTTTTTAAACCACACCCGATGGATGAATCTTGCTTTGCGTTATTCTGCATCCTCTGCAGCAGAACGCTCATCGTGTCTTCTGCATCTGATCCTGGGCCTAAGGGAAAAGGCTTACCATCCTGAATCCAGTCTTCAGCAACACCTATAAAGACAAGAAAGAACAGGTTAGCATTACGGTCTTCAGTGACAGCTCTTCACTTACCTGGTCCATCGGCTGTCACCAACGCCTCGCGCTGCATTCAGGCATCTGAAAGACAAAGGCTTACCTACTCTTCGTGCGCTCCGGAGGTCTTCACACTGCATTCCGGCATCTGAAAGACAAAAGCTTACCAACTCTTCGCACGCTCCGGAGGCCTTCGGCGCTGCATCCCGCATCTGAAAGACAAAACAAGGTGCGTTTAAAGACATTGGGGAACTTTAATACTCACGTGCCATTACTCCTTTCCACATCTAACCCAGTGGGTATTCCGGCACCCTGCAGCCGCTCCGAACTTGTACCTGCAAAATAAAAAGACAGTTAGAGCGCATCGTGAAGCAGGCAATAAGCACTTACTTACGTGCTTCCAGGCGCTTCTATTCATCATACGGGCTCCATTTTCAACTCACTTCAGCCCGTCATCCGCCATCACCGGAACCCTGCAAAACAAGAGACATCATTACTAAAGACTTTAAAGACATTAGAATTACTCGAAACTTACCGTTCGTGCAGTAAACGATGGACAGCAGTCCTCTGAAGTCAAGAGGCCTGCTCCCCTTATCCAGTGAAGAAACTGGTTACAGCACCCTGCCCCGAGGCAGATGGAGAGCACGGCGTTCACTTACCTAAGGTGAGAGCGTTAACCTTTGGGGTTCTACAGGAGAAGAGAAAGGGAGGAAGAGAGAGACACTCAATAACCCAGTTCCTTAATCCCATTTTTTCTATCTGCAGACATCTTACCCTTCGAGTCAGACATACAGTGCACAGAGGTCCAGCCCAAAGAGCCAGCCGTGTGTTACACATCACCTTTGAAGATACGGTATACGCCCAGTCAAGACCAGCGCCTCTACGGGAATCAGGTGAGCGTTACACCACCTCCCCAGGGGACAGTGCCTACCCTCTGAGCACCCACATGATGACGCCAATTCGGAACGCCACCACGCCACCCGAGGTAAGATACAACACAGCCCATATTGCAACCCGGGGCATAGTGGAGCGCACATTCGGAGTGCTCAAGTCACGCTTTCACTCCCTTGACCATTCTGGCGGGCAGCTGTATACGCTTCCCCAGTAGTCTGCAGGATCATAGTGGCAGCATGTGTGCTGCACAATGTTGCAACATGCCGGGGCCTGCCGGTGGACATGGTGGTGCCCCCACATCCCCAACCACAAGCACGGCTGCTGCACATGGGAGGGGAAAGGGCACGGGGTGAGGCAGCCGTACACAGCTGGTGGATAATTACTTCACCTAAAATCACATCCCTCTGGAGTGCACAAAGCTGGGGCACATGCCAGCTGACAATCAATGATGATGACATAAGGGACAGTCAACTGTCACAACCATACCAGCCTGAGATTGGTCACATGGAAGTGTTACATTGTGTGCCCTACCTACACAAACACCACAAATGCTGTGTCATCAAAAGACACACTTCTATGCTGCAAAAATCATTACCCCCTTGCAAAATACAACATGACAACAGTGCCATGTCACCCAACCTCTCCCCAGCACCGCCACCCAACACACCATGGCATGTCATGCTATGTGAGAGCAAACAAAGCAATCCCCAAAACATCACGCAAGTGTAAAAGTACAGTGTCCTCAATGGAAACTGCCCACACACAATATGCTCCCAGTAATGTAGAACTAACAATACACATGACCAAATACTTACCAACAATTCAATGCAGCTACACAACCTCAAACATAGCATAAACATGACAGTACTAAGTTAAAGTAGTGGTAGTCTTATAACCTGATCATGCCAGCACATCGGCCACTTCCAACTGTACAGTGCTGCTGCCACGCAAATGTCCAAGTGCACTGCTTACAACATGTACTCCATCTCCAAAGTAGACGGCCTTGTGAAGACATGAGGAATTAACCTGCAAATTAGGCGAAAGACATGGATGCACAAGCACATAGCAATACACCATGCAGTGTACAATTCAACAACAATATACATTAGGAATGTATACACAGTATTGACTACAGACTGCCCACACAGCTCATGGGAGTCCTACATCACTGTGTAAGTCAATGTCACTTGGGCACACCCTTTGCAAGCACATGGAAGCGGGAAGCAGGAGGGGTGTGTTTCTCATGAACCCAAGCATCTAACCCAAACTCAGGACAAGCCTGCATGTGCCCAGCCGGAATACAGTGGATGCCCATGGGAGCCACACAAGGCAACACACTGCAAAAAAATCAAAAATCAAAAATGGCCATGTGGGGGCCAGGGAGGGGCACCCAGGAGGTCCGAGGACAGGGTGCGCACCAACACCCACCTGTGTGGATTTTGGGGAAAAAAAAACACCTCCATGGGCTCATGGCCTGCACGACTATGCCAATCTGGGAGAACTGCTGCTGTCGCTATCATCACCCTCTGCTGCTGCAACAGGAGGAGGTGCTGCCACAGGAGGTGGTGGTGCAATGGGAGGCAGCCCACCCAAAGCCCTGGTATGGTCCTCCATGGCAGCAAGCATGCGGGTGTGGAAGGTCTCGTTTTGGAGGATTATAGTGCGGAGATCCCCATGCAGCACCTGACGTGATGCACAGATCTCCTCCGAAGTTGCCTGCATCTCAGCTGAGAGCGAACGTGTGAGCCGCTCCAGCTGCTGTTCTGTGTTCAAGTTAGTGGAATCCTCGAGGTCAACAAGAGTCTCCCTGAGGTGATGGAGTTCTACCATCAGGAATTCCCTGTGGCCCTGGGACTCTATTGCTGTCGATTGGCGTAGAGTCTCCAGTGCTGCCCGTCTGCCCCTGTTGGATGCCAACATGTACTCCCTGTGTGATTGGCAAATGGAGTCTGTTGCCTGCTGTAGTAGCTCCATCTGCCTGTCAGGGGGGAAAATGGAAGTGGCCACCCTCTCCATTGCTTGAGCCATCATCTGAACTGATGCTGCCTGTTGGGTTGCCATACCGTAAATGGATTGTTCCCATGTGGTATTGCCTGCGGCGTACGGCCACCGCGTAGGCGGGCACCACACCTGTTTGGGAGAAGGCGATCTGCGCCTTGCTGTGCCGGCACTGCCTGAGGCTGCAGGACTGCATTCCCCCTCTGATCTGCTGGCCCAGGAACAGGATCAGATGTTGTGGAGTGTGACCCTGCATCCGTAACCACGGACTTACCAACACTGACATCCCCATAGAGGGTTCTACCCCTGGTACAGGTGGGTTGGACAGAACAGAATCCCTGCCAAAAACACTTACCTGCGATGCCACATAGGTCTCATCATCCGATTCAACACCTGAATAGAGGTCTGGGGAGGTGCACCCAGAGGCACCCTTCGATAGAATGTTCTGCAGCAAGATTGGGTTCTCACCCACCACCACACCACGTGCCCCACTGGTGCCTGGTCGTGCCTGAGATTCCTCCTGGGTCTGCACCATCTCCTCAACCTCAACAGCATCAAGTGCGTCATCCCTTGCAAAAACATGAAAGACAAAAAATGGAAACAGGCATTAGCACCATAGCACACGAATAGGCCTGACAAGCTACAGAACCGCTACATGATGTACACGATTTACACATGTCCCACATGACTATAACCCTCCCATGCATGCACTGTCACTAAGTTTGATGGGGACCCAAAAGGCAGACACTGATGACACCTACATGGAAGAGACCACCCATTTTCTGCATGCTGGGTAGCACTCCCATCACACATTGGCCTGTGAGTGGCATGTCCAATACACATACATGACACATGCCATCACACAGATGGCATGTACCATAGCCATGGTACATTCCACCAGTACATCCATATGTCAGTGAATGAATATGTCAGCCATCCATGTGAGATGGACATGATGAGATGAAAAATGCTACATAGTGTGACAAAACTACACTGCAACACATCCAGTGTCCAAAAATACAGTGATTGCAGGCCGATGTATACATCAATGGTTTGTCACTTCAACATGACAGGAAACAACTATCATGTTCCACATTCAAACAGGCCCCATAAATTCATGTGATCAGGCCAATACTCAATTAACCTGAATGGTCAAATAATTAATCTAACAGGTAACACATGTGGTCCAATGTGGGGTTCATCAATGACAGAAGCATGTCACAAATGTGACAATAGGGCTGAGGAATGCATAGCCAAAGTGGGAGAATTGAAACAATCCGCCTGAACGAACACTGAAAAATACAAACAATGTTGTTGGAAGATGCCACTTCAAGGGCAACTGCTGTAATGTTGAGCCAAATTACTAATGTGGGCAGAAGGGATACTGTCACACCCAAATCCCAGGCTGCTGAATGTTTTGGATGAAGCACATAGGTGATCCATACCACTCAGGCACACACACCCTCACCTGGCACTCAATCGGAACCCGTCACCCAAACAACATACACATGCATTACACACACCTGCATGGGCACTCACCGGACAATGCTTCATAATCAGGTAGTCCTCCCACACCTTGGATCTGTTCCTCTGTGACGAAGGCCCCAGCAACAGACTCATGTTCAGTGAGTTTGTTGTCCTCTTGTGGAGACCCACCGCCAGTCACCAGAGTAGCAGCATGATTTGAGGCCAGCTTCTTCTTTGCTCTGCTTCTCAGGTCATTCCACCGCTTGTAGCAATCATCAGCTGAGCGCCTCACAAATCCAAGGGCACTTATGCGGTCGGCGATGGTCTGCCAGTGTGCCTTACATTGACCAGGTGTGGTCTTGCACTATGCAGTCACCAACATTTCGTGGCTATGTGCCGACACATAGTGCGCAAGTGCATCAAGTTCTGCGTCATTAAAGCAAGGCTTCCATGACGTGCCAGAGTGTGTAGTCGTGTCTGGGGTCTCAGCCTGTTGTGCCAGAGCACCCTTCTTCCTCTTCTTTAAAGATGGAGCAGAGCCAGAGTGGCTTACGCTGCTCTGGTCAGTAGGGGAAGAATCACCGGTGGATTGGGTAGTAGGAGTGTGGGAATGCACAATGACCATAGTTCTTGATGCAGGCATTGGGTGCTGGGTAATGTTGGCAGGGGGAACGTCAGTTTGATGGACTGGGACTGACACTGTCCTGCCTGGGAGAGTCAGAGCTGGGGCGGATGGAGATGCAGCTGCCCCTGCAGCCTCCCCACCCTGCATACTTGGGGCAGCAGATGACATAGCTGCCACAGATCCACGTGGATTGGTGACAACAACTTGCACTGCCACACGTGGCCTAGACTTGCTGACCTGGAAGTCATCCAGGCATTCATCCAGTGCCAGGTCAGGTGCCACAATGGGCTGGTCCAACAGGGGCTGAGCTTGGATGGTTTCACCCACGTTTCCCTCAACCATGGGGGGGGGCATGGGTGTCCCTGATTGTTCCTCCACACATGGGGGCATAGGGGCACCCTGCAAATCCCAGCCACGTCCCCTACCGCACCCACCACGCCCACCTTTTGAGGGTCGGCCACCTTTGCCTCCTTACCACTTGGTCGCCACCCAGCCATGGCACTGATGTTGTTGTGCGTATGGGAGTTGCAGTAAACTATTGTCCTGGGCAATTGGGGGTCAAAGTGGTAGGATACCAGATGGAATTTGTACCCTAGTGCTCTAACAAGGCTGTCTGTGACCCCTGGGGGAAGATGCCGGGTCACGCAACGCACAGGCAGCCCAAAATCAAAAATAAACGTGCACGCAACCCCTCGTAGACCACGTGCGTGATAAAATGAACTCGCACTACGCTGTGGCACCCAGAAACACAAAAATAAGCGCATGCGTAAAACACGCAGCCTACAATGACCTCTGAAGGGGAACGCGACACACGGGGCAAGCACAGTTGCTAAGTACGTGCGGAACTCACCGTCTGCCTGGAAAAAGAATGTGAAAAATACATGTGCGCGTTGGCAACACCCCCGCCAAAAGGAGAATTGTACGCTGTCTGAGGAGACAGGACAAAAGGAGAAGTGAACTCTGCTTGAGGAAACAGACCCAACAAAAAATCAGAAAAGAGCTGTCAGAGGTAACAGGGAGTACGAACTAGAAACGCTGTGTAGTAATCGTGTGTGAACCGACAAGAAGTACAGATTTCACCCACTCGCTCTCCACGAAAAGCACGTATAAGGAAATGGCGTCCTACAGGCAGCTTTTAAACCGGCCCACACGTACAGGTCAGATACGCGTGTACGCGGGCGCTTTCCTCCAATTACACGCGATGACACTCGGACATGCAGTTTTTCCACGTGTGCTCTGTCATCACGTGCTATGAGGGAAACGCCTGCACGCGTAATGTAACTTACGCGCCTACGCGCTAAGGGCCTTTGGTCCAATGGAATCGCGTGCGTGCGCTGACACGCTTACACGCTAAGGCCCTTTCCTCGAATTACACGCTGATGTGCAATTTTTTCATGTGCCAAATCACTCCGTATCAAGCTGACCACGCGAAAACACAAGGAAGACCACGCTCCTGCCCTGAAGGCCATTTTCCTGCCCCCAAGAGCCCCGAGCACGCTCCCACCTGCCATCTGCTGCTGCCTGACTGCCTGCTGCCCACGTGCCCTGCTATTTGTTGCCTGCACATCAGCCATCTGCAGGGGTCCAGTTGCTGTGTCCACCCCTGCTGGAACTGAAGACTCCCGACTGCGATACCATCGCTCCGCAGCCCAGCCCCAGGACCCAGTTGCCCACCCACGCCTGCGTCGGGGGTCGCCATGTCGGGGCAAACACCATCTGAGACCACTGGCGACCCCCAGCCAGAGGGGCAGAGTGCCACCAGCTTCACTGCCACCGAAGCTGGTGTCCTGGTGGGGCATGTCCTTGGGCGGTATGATGCCAACAAGGAAGGTCGGGATAGGATCTGGGATGACTTTGTGGTTGCCATCAACGCAGAGGGGTTGGCAAACCGCAACATCAAGCAAGTCAAGAAGCGCTGGGAGGACTTGAGGTCCAAGACCCTCAACAAGGCCCGGCGCCTCTTGAAGGCAGCGGATGCTAAGGGGCGCCGGGTCCACCTGTCGGAACATCAAATGAGGGTCCTGGAACGCATATCCCCAGCGCTCCACATCCAGGTCCTTGAGAGGCAGACCCGTCTGGAGTCGAGCAGTAAGTGTACATGCATACTGATTGTAAAATGTGCGTGTTGTGGTGTGCCAGTAGTGTGCAGGTTGCACATGTGGTTTTGTAGGGCCATGTATGGATGTGTATGTACAGGGCCGTGAGGCTAACACATGCGAGTCCTCTCATGTGTGAGACACATGGATGGTGCATGTGTGTGTAAGCTTGCATGCCAAATGCAGTTGTGTGAGCACACATGCTTGAATGACTGTGTATGTAAGTTGGCATGGTTGTAGTGTCACACATGGATTCGGTTCCAGCTGCATGTATCTGCACCGTGTACATGTGCATGTGTATGTATTTCACAAGGGTGCAACAGTGATGCAACATGGATGCTTGGGACACTGATATGTAGAAGACTGATTGCCAGATGTGACATGGATGCCGATCTCATCACTGCGACAGTTGGTGGAGGTGTACACATGCATGTAAGTGTGGTGGCGTGTGTGCATGTCTAGTGCACTCCCTGTGTTTCATGTGATGTCTGGCTCACCTTTGGCTGATCATGCTGTTGTATGTGTATGGATGGTGCTTGCTGTTGCCATATGGCTGTGGAATTGCTCATGTGTGTGAGATGACATGCCATGTGTGTTGGGGATTGTGATGCCATGTCTGAAGTTTGACACTGCCACTCATGTGCAACTGGCATGTGTGTATCAGTCCATTGTACAGTGTCCTGATGCCTGTCTCCTATCTCTCCCTGTTTGCAGCGTCAACTGATGAAGAGGGCGGAGAGGGTGCTGTGGAGCACAGTGGCGGGGATCACACCACCAGCCGGAGACGCAAGGCCCGGCTCCCCTCCCAGGTTGTGATCTCGTCAGGGAGTGAGAAGTCCGGTGCCGCGTCCCAGGCCGCAGCTGCCGAGGGTAGGTCCAAGAGGCGGAGGTTGGAGTTGGACTCCTCGGCAGCAGAAGGGGCAGCTGAGACCCCACAGGGTCTGACGAAGGAAGATGGCACGGAGTCATCCAGGTTGGTGGGGGGTTTGGTGGAGGAGGAGGCCGCACAAGGGACAGAGACGGGGTCTGGAGGTGGGGATTCCACTAATGCCAGTGGTGCAGTGCAGGGGCAGGGACAGGAGGCAGCACAGGCCGCCGCAGAGGTGCCTGTGTGTAATCCTGTCCCCGATCCTGTGACTGCATCATCCTGCACCAGCAGGGATGCCTACGTCCAGACCCGTTTTCAGGGAGGGGATCCGCTTACAACAACTGGCCTTCCTCTCCCTGCGGAAGTGGCTATCCGGGACCGGGTTGAGCCTGTCCTGGGTGTGGTGGCGTTGTGTCAAAGGGACATACGAGGTGACCTGCAGTCTTTTCATGGGGAGACTGCACGTCATCTCGAATGGCTCGTTGACCACGTCAGCCTACTGGGACAGGTCACCCAGGCCGGATTCCTCCGTTTGCTGAACCTTGCTTCGACCCCCTCCTCACCTGAACCCCCTATGCGCCAGTCGTCCTCCGTGCCAACTTCCCACCCATGTATCACCTGGGGACCCTGTGGAGCTGCCTCTGAACGTGCGGCCAGGCTGGTGGAGGACACATCCCTGCCACAGACGGGAGTCGGACGTCCAGCAGGGGTGGCCACCTCAACAACTGCACCCGGAGGAGGATGTGCAGGCAGCAGGAGCCAGGGCACGGGCACAGGCACAGCAGCAGCAGCAACAAGGTGGGAGCCATGATGGCTCAGGGCCTTCGATATCGGAGGGGCAGGCATCGGCCGTAGGGCAGGGGGACCCAGGACAGGAAGTGTCTTCCGTGTGGCAGCGGTTAGGCCATGCTATAGATGCGGAGTGGCAGCGGGCGGAAGAGGCATGGCTCACGATGGTCAGGGCGGAGAACTCCATGCAAAGGGCTCTGAGGCGGGCCGAGTGCCTCGAGGCAATTTGCAGGGACCTGGAGGTCCGGATGTCATCGTCCCTGCGAACCCTCAGGGCCTTAGAAGAGGACCGCCTCCGGGACATCGAGCAGGAGTTCGATGATGCCCTGGCCCGGGAAATCAGCAAGTGAGCCGTCAGACTAGCCCGCTGCCATTGTATATAGTTAATTAGTGTTAGGTTTCCTTTTGGTTTTCATTTCATTTGGGGCGCTTGGACAATGCCCCTCCTTTTTGTAAATAGTTCTTCATTAGGTAGGGTTTTTTTAGGTTTCCTTTCAATGGTTGGGCTCATGGACCCTGGATTTGTATTTTGTATATAGTTCTACACTGGATTTCACTTAATTTAAGTTTCTTTTTTACCATGGATCAATGGATGTGTCTTATTTTTACACTTTGGATTTGGTTGGACGGACAGACTATTTTGGACCCATTTGCTTTTGGATTGATTTGGATTCTGCTTTCACACATTTTTTAAAAATATTTTGGACATGCAGCTTTTTCTTCATTATTTCCATTATTGTGTGTTTTTTTGTTGTTATTCATTTGGTTAATTATTGAATACACATTTATTATATACTTTACTGATGTGGTCTTATCTCATTTATTTTGTGCATGTCACAATGTTGATCTTTTCACAGTCATGTGTCTCTATTGCGTGGGTCTGAGGGACATTGATTCATGGCCATGCTGGTTATGTATTTTCTATCATGACTTTGGGAATTCAATGTGGGGTGTTTGGACTGGGGTGGGATTTGGGTGGCCATGAGCGGCATGGGTCTGGAGTGTGATGACCTGTCGGGGGGACATATGTGGGGGCCTGCTGGCAGCTGCCCCTGACTGCTGGGGGCTGGGGGTGCAGGGGGACATGTGTGGGGGGCCTGCTGGCAGGTGCCCCTCACTGCTGGGGTGTGGGGGTGCAGGGGGACATGAGTGGGGGGCCTGCTGGCAGGTGCCCCTCGCTGCTGGGGGGTGGGGGTGCAGGGGGACATGAGTGGGGGCCTGCTGGCAGGTGCCCCTGACTGCTGGGGGGTGGGGGTGCAAGGGGATATGTGTGGGACATGAGTGGGGGCCTGCTGGCAGGTGCCCTGCACTACTGGGGCGTGGGAGTGCTGGGGATCATGAGTGGGACATGAGTGGGGGCCTGCTGGCAGGTGCCCTGCACTGCTGGGGGTGCAGGGGGACATGTGTGGGACATGAGTGGGGGCCTGCTGGCAGGTGCCCTGCACTGCTGGGGGGTGGGGGTGCAGGGGGACATGAGTGGGGGCCTGCTGGCAGGTGCCCCTGACTGCTGGGGGGTGGGGGTGCAGGGGGACATGTGTGGGACATGAGTGGGGGCCTGCTGGCAGGTGCCCTGCACTGCTGGGGGGTGGGGGTGCTGGGGGTCATGAGTGGGACATGAGTGGAGGCCTGCTGGCAGGTGCCCTGCAATGCTGGGGGATGGGGGTGCAGGCGGACATGAGTGGGGGCCTGCTGGCAGGTGCCCTGCACTGCTGGGGGGTGGGGGTGCTGGGGGTCATGAGTGGGACATGAGTGGGGGCCTGCTGGAAGGTGCCCTGCACTGCTGGGGGTGGGGGTGCAGGTGGGTAATGTGTGGGGGCCTGCTGGCAGGTGCCCCTGACTGCTGGGGGCTGGGAGTGCAGGGGGACATGAGTGGGACATGAGTGGGGGGTCTGCTGGCAGGTGCCCTGCACTGCTGGGGGGTGGGGGTGCAGGGGGACATGAGTTGGTGATCATATTGCAACGTGACATGTGGCTTGGCTGGGGGGCATGCCCATGGTGGATGGGCTGCCTGCGGGACATGACCAGGGGTGCATGGTAGTCCCCTGTGGTGTGGGCTGCCTGCAGGGGCCGTGGAGGGGGTAGAGGGGACACCTGGGAGGACCCACACTGCCAATTCACGTGTAGGACTACCCGCGCACCCCCGAAATACACGTTCCCCGCTCTGACAGCAAAATCGCGTGTGAAACTTCATGCACAGCCCAGTAATACACGTACCCTACTCCAATCTCGTGTGAAACTTCCTGCGCACCCCTGAAATACACATACCACAGCCAATCGCATGTGACACTTCCCACGCACTCCTGAAATACACGTACCCAGCCCAATCGCATGTGAAACTTCAAGCGCACCCCCGAAATACAAGTACCCAGGCCAATCTCGTGTGAAACTTCCCGCGCACCCCTGAAATACACGTAGCCAGGCCAATCGCGTGAGAAACTTCCCACGCACCCCTGAAATACATATACCCAGGCCCTTTCGCATGTGAAACTTCCCGCGCACCCCAGGAATACACGTACCCCACACGCACAGGGCCCTTTCACGTGTAAAACTTCACGCAAACCCCAGGAATACACGTACCCCACTCGCACAGGCCCTTTCGCGTGTGAAACTTCCCACGCACCCCTGTAATACACATACCCTGCTTAAATCGCGTGTAAGACTTCCCGCGAACCCCAGTTATACACGTACCCCGCTCGCACAGGGCCCTTTTGCATGTGAAACTTCCTGCGCACCCCAGGAATACACGTACCCCACTCACACAGGGCCCTTTCGTGTGTAAAACTTCACGCGAACCCCAGGAATACACGTACCCCACACGCACAGGGTCCTTTCGCGTGTAAAACTTCATGCGAACCCCAGGAATACACGTACCCCACTCGCACAGTCCTTTTCCCGTGTTCAACTTCCCATGAACCCCCGTAATACACGTACCCTGCTGAAATCGCGTGTGAAACTTCCCGCGAACCCCAGTAATACACATACCCCACTCGCACAGGCCCTTTCGCGTGTGAAACTTCACGCGCACCCCAGTAATACACGTTCCCCGCTTGGCATTTGCTGTTTGGCAGCCCTGTAAACTGGTCAAGGGTTAGCGCAGCCCTTTGCGCTGAATTGGGAATTTTGATGGCTTTTCCTTGTGCGAGGACGTTCTTGGGGGCGTAACTGGCACTGCTGGAGGGTCGCTGCGCCACTCTGCGCCACGGCTGGTTTTGGAGACTAAAATCCATGAATATACTGTGCGCGGAAATCGATTTTAGCGCAAGCGGCTGGCGCAGACATTCCCATGCGCACACTGTGCGCCATCCGCATGCGCCACTTTTGTGCGAAATTCTATGAATTACCCTGTTAGTCTTGTTGTGGCTTGTTCACACATGGGTACTGTCATACCATGTATGTATAGTTTGTCTGTGGCGCTAATTCCCATTATTGGTTGCATTTCTTTATTTAACATTGTTTCATTGAATTTGAAACAGCTTGCAAGAGTTGGCATTAAGGCCATACAATTGACATTTGTGTGCCCTATTTGTCCCATAACATCAGTTGCACATGCATTATCGCCATAAAGTGCATGAATGTGACGGTTTTTCAATACAACTTGTGCTTCTTGCGATAGTACACCAAATGTAATACTTTTTAAGATGTTGGCATAAGAGAGATCTGCAGATTGCCGCATGTTCTCAGTTAATTCTCTGTATTGGAAATGTTGTCAAAGGTTGACATTACCTATGCTACCAACAGTTCTCCGGCAGAATTTGTGACCTAAGGTTTTAAAAATAGGTTCACCTTTCACTGGTGTTAATTGTAGAAGATCTCCGAAAACGATAATGTGTTTGCCTGCAAAGAGTTCTTCGTTGTTACTTTTAAGTACTTCTTGCAATCTCAGGTGAATCAAAGCCATCATTAGATTGGAGACCATGCTCACTTCATCTATTAGTAGCATATTCATTTGTTTTAATACTCTGCGTAATTCCATTGCAGTTTCTGCAGAAAGTTTGTAACAGTCTAATTTATTTTGATGCTCTACTGGAAGCAGTAGTAATCGGTGTAAAGTGACACCGCCTATGTTGTAGGCAGCTAAACCTGTGGGGGCCGTTACAACAGTTGACAGTTTGTTGTTTGTCAATTGTTGAAGGAATTTATTGATGATTTTGATTAAGAATGTTATCCCTGATCCAGCTTCACCACTCACGTACAGCAGTATAGGTTTGTAATTTTGGCAGGTACATTCTTTATTTTCGTGTTGTACACCATGTACAATTTGTTTTGTTACATTTTCAAAAATGGTGCGCTGATCTTTGTTAAGTTTTGCTTGTTGTACATTTAAGTCTTCTGTATCTTCTTGATACTGATACATGGTGTTTTCGACTTCTGCCATAGCTACTTCAGCCTCATTTGCTATTAGTTGTTGTCCTAGTGGTTCTTGACTTCCTGTTACAGAGGTTTGACTATTGTCGGAAGAGCCCTTATCTAGTTGGGCCTGAGGTTCTTCTTCCTGTTGCTGCTCATGGTGTAACATTGTTTTGTACTGCATTAAGTTCACATCGGTGATAGCGCTTTCATTTGCTTTGAAAGCATCTTCATAGCAGTCATAGTTTTCTAGTATGTCTTCCTCTTTTCTCCATGGTTTGAAAAGTTGCAACACAGACATGTAATATAGTTCTTTCTGTTGAGGAGTTTTTAATGACAATTTTACATGATTAATTAAGCTTCGTTTGGTAAGTTTCCCTAAACTCCCTTCATAATCGGTCACTCTATATCTATGTTTGCTTTCATCAGGTTTTACATTATTTTTGCATGCAAAGTTTTGAGCTATGTTGTATAGGCACATGCTTTCCAAAGTGCTACCCCTGTTCGGATAGCATGTGTCCAGTAAATTGTTTTTTAGAATCTCTTGACTGTTGGGATCATTTCTGGCAATTGTTTCTATAGCCTCATATGATTTCAGCACTCTTTTTCTAGATTTTGCAGGGCCATACTATGTTGTCTGATTTACCATACAAAGCAGTACCGGTTAAACGATCTGCTGCTTCGTAGGCGCCACATTCTCTATGAGAGAGCATTTTTATGCCTAGGCTGTACAATTTCTGTGATAATGTTTTGTCTGATGCTAGGTCATCCCAGAGGTCTTGAAGCTCTGTTTTTTTCTGCTTTTGTTAAGTAGGCTGTAACATATCGTGCAACAGCAGTTGAATTGTCTGCAATGTACTGCATATCTATGTTTGCATTCCATAAGAGGGCAATGATTGCATTGTAATCATTGATATATTTTGATTCTTCCCATATTTTTATGTAATACGTGTTCTTAGGTGATTTACCTTTAACACTATGTCGAACTGAAGACATGAAGTTGTTTACTTCACCTGTTTCTGTAACTGGTCTAGGAAAACAAAAGCGGCATTTGGTGTAGTATTTACCTTTGTTTTTGTATTTGCGGCGACAATATTTGCCACATTTGTGTCTTTGAAATTGTAAAATCTGCCCATGCAGCTCACTATGTGTCTGTTGTGAAGGGATTTCACAAGTGACATATTTTTGGATAAATTGCAAAACAGTGCTATCACTGTCGTGACCAAATTTCGGTGCACCTATGATCCGTAACAGCATGTGAATATGTGGTGCTCCTCTCGCTTGATATTCTTTTCTCCAAAAGAAGTGTTGCACTTCTCCAAGGGGAGGAACAGTTTTATTGCAAATAAAGTGTAGCATGGCAATGAATCGATGATGGAAATATATTGACAAATTAACTGGATCTAGAGAGAAAGTTCCCCAGGTGTTAATATATCTATGTTGTTGTTGTTGCTGGTTGCTATGCGTAGGAACTCATGTAAATCTTCCCATGCATATTCTTTACAACTTAGCGTAACAAACCAAGTTGATGGTCCAAGGTTTCTGATCATACAACGCACGTCTCCGTGCCATCAGAACCAGTATTCCTTTGTACCACGCATGTTTGTAAACAAATGTGTTATACTTGATTGTAAAACCTGATCTTTTTCCTGTACTTTTTGTATTAACTGCTTAGCTGACATATTTTGAAGTGGGTTCCAGATTTCAAAATGTTTGCAACTCAGTAACATAGTGTTGCTAATTCACTTTCATAGAGTAGGTGGAATATGTATTCCACATTTTGTCTAAATCTGGGATCTTGCAAATACATTCGTAAAGAGCGGTATTCTGATTCTTTGGTCTATCATCGTATCTTCCACCTTTGCCAGTAGGAAATAGCAGTGTAAAAGCACATGCTTCTATACTTTTTTCCCATATGCTCATTGGTGACCCTTTGGTTTGTCGCATTTGGTAAGTTTCTAGTGCATCATCTATGCTTTCATTGGAATGCAATAGATGAATTGTGTAATGGTCCACAAGAGTGGATACTGTAGCAGGATCCAGAAGTTCGAATTGTCCAGTTTCTGATGGCTCTTGAATTATTTCACTTGTTTCCCTTAAGCTTTCATCAATATTTATTTCCTTGTAGTGCTCGTTATTGTCTTTTAGATATTGCAATGCTTGTCTAACTTTATGTAAGTCCACCAGTTGTTGCCACAAGATTATTAAAGAATGCTCTATTGAATGTTGCACTCCTAGAGTGTGTATATGTTCTGTTAGATCTAATGGCAAATAAACTACTTTGCCACAAATGTCTTTCATCAATTCAGAGGAACGTAATTTTGCTGTTTTTGGATGAAGACGTATAATTGCTTGAAATGGGTAAACTGTTTGAATTATTATGCTCTCATACAAATTGAGTTGTTGCAGGATTTTTGGTAGTGGGAACAATTCCAAATTATTTGTAATAGCATGTGAAGGAGTGTGGTTGTTGTCTAATTTTGTAGTACAGTAACTGCAACATATTAGGCATTCAGTTAGTTCATATTTGTTTTCTGCTAAAAGGTAGAGAGCTATTTCAAACCATTTAGAGTCTTCATTGACTTCTATTTTGTATGCTATGTCTACATTTTTTGTGTTCCTTTTGTAAAATGTTCTGCGGCAACACACACATACATGTTTTGGTACTTCAGCCGATGACCTTTTAAATTTTACTATTTCTTTTCTGTATGTGTGTAATATTTTAGATGGGACACTTTTTTTTTATTTGCTCTGCTTCTGCGTTCCTTTCTATGGAGTTGCTTTTTGGTAGGCATTCTTTGGTGCCTGTTGAAAAAAACAAGGCATACTTTGGTCTGTTGTATAATGTATGTGTGTTGTGTGCATGCATGCATGAGTCTGATGGGAAGTTCTTTGTTATGGTGTGAGAATGTGCATTGGACTCTTGTAATGATTTGGGAAGGATATTTTACTGTTTGTATACTAATACAATGTGCTTCAGATGAGAGTACAAAGTGGGCTAGTGGTGACGAGAAGCATTATTAATAAACAAAATGCCATAAACTTGCAACAGCAACTACTTTTCTAAATCTAACCTTCTAAGGATTACGTACGTTATTTGAGTTCCAAACACGCAGGGATTTGAGAGCCATTCTGCCTGTTATTCTTTGTTCAATAAATGGATATTTGTAGGTAGAATGGTTCAGAAATCAATGTTTGCTTTGGTGCCCAAATTAAACAAATAACTCATGCAGCCTCTTTGAGGAGTAGTTACAATATGAAGGTAGTACTGTACTTACTTTCTTTTGCAAAATGGCCAGGTTTCTTCGGATATGTCGTCTGCAGTGTAGATGCTGTTGATTCTTAGGAGAGTAGTCTTCACTGCGATTCAAAAAAACAAAATTAATTACTTTGTGTGTTGATAGCAGTGCTGATACTGCACACATTCATTGTGCATCGTTCGTCAGAGTATTCTCCTTTCATATTTGAACCCAGTGCGTGTGCACATTTCACTTCACTCTGTGCAGGCTTTGCATGGTATTTGGAATATGTTACTTGCAAATCCTTCAAATTGCTAACATTTTTAAGGTTATGAAAATGCCTTGTTTTTTACAAGGTGTACTATCAATAGGAGAGAGGTGTGTAAGCGATAGGAAATAGTAGTAGATGGGAAAAACATTTCTACTTGCAATTTAAAAGCACAATGCCGAAGAATTGGGAGACCCTCAGAGGGAGATGTCACCACAGCAATCGGAAGCGCTTACTTTTGTCATACGATTACATTGCAAGTAGCATTACTGTGGGCCGTACACAGTATACAACTCCAATATTTTCTAATACAAAATCGAGTTTCGCCGTAAATAGGCATCCTTGCAAAGTTTGTATAGGTTATGTGGAAGACAATAAGAAGTTGTGCGGTTTGTGAATGATAAATCGGATATCTTGCGCTTAAAAGACTATGCACATTTAGCAGCATTAATTTGTTTTAAATTAAATCATAAAGGTTGCACATGTTCTCCAAATATACATACCTGTACTCTATACTCATGCGTGTGTGCATGCATGGAGCTGTATGTAGAAATTCGCAACACTTGCACAGTAGCTTCTGAAGTAGGTGCTTTGCAATGATATGTGACTTCGATTCAGAATTATCGAAGTCATTTTGAAGTGCGCAATGTTGATGACGGAGTTACATTTAGCGATTTCCAATGTGATTGGTGGATGGTTGTGTGACTGCTCAGTTGTGTCCAATGAGGCACTGGATTTGCTACCGCTGTGAAAAGATTGAAAGGACTGGGTAAGAGTTGCGTGGCGCACGTAGGCAACGCTTGTCCACAGGTAGGGCGTGTCACATACGGGTTTCTACAGCAAATCATGCATGGAAAGGGGACTGTAGGCATCAGCCAATCAGATGTTCATATTATTCTTTTGTGTCGAAAGACGGTGCGTGAACTGAAGATTGCAGAGGTGGAGAGGGTCAGGGTTTTGGTGCTTGGAGACATTTTTCTCCATGGCTTACAACATTATGCAGAGAGTAGGCATGTGGCACACCATTTCGATGTGAGAGGAGTGGAGGTGGTGTGGAACGCTGAGATTAATGCCAATGTTGCAGGAATTCTGCATGTTTGCAGACACATACGTACAATGACCTCTCCTCATGTGGTAATTTTGCACTACGGTGCTTGCCATTTATGCTACGTGACTGCACGTACTTTGTTGGCAGATTTGGTACAGTTGGTTGAATCACTCATGAACATCGTTCCAACTGCGGAAGTAATTTTTTCTGGTTTACTCCCTAGAGTACAATGGAACAACAATTCATTTTTCTGCCCCGATCAAACTTTTGGGAGGTGTATCATTAATCGCGGCATGCGTGACTTTATGTTACGCGCTGGTATGTTTTTCTGCAGCCACGAAAACATTGTTCCAAGTAATACGGATTATTTTGAAGCAGATGGTGTTGCGCTATCTTCTTTGGGAAATGCAATGTTCTTTTGGAACATAAGGCTTGCTTTAGAGAATGTTTTGTAATGGTTGGAGGAGTTAAAGTAAGGCCAAAAAATACAAAAAAATAAACAAAATAACAGATGTCTGTAAGGTATCTGTCCAAAAATAAATTTAAAAAAAACTGCTCTTTTCAGAGCCCACCTCAAAGGGGAAAAAGGGGAATAATACTTTAATGTACCGTCGTCACGCTCTGATCCGTCCGCGGACATGGCGGTAGTTTGCAGCCAGCGTATATCACCAACGGGAATTCTGGGGTGGGGATGCATGCAAATGAAAATGAGCGGACCTAGGGATTGGTCAATAAAGTTGAGTGGGTGTGTTCTGAATGGCGACATTTAGTAAGACCATCTTCTCCCTGACAGGAGACCACACAGTCATGGCTTTGCGTGCTCGCAAACAGATTATCTGGATTTTGGGAGACCCATGGATACATTGGTTGAAGGTGCATGCAGAAAGCTGCAGTTTATCTGCAGATCTCAGATTTCCTCATGTGGAAGTGCACTGGCATGGTGTGCGTGGCATGCGATGGCTGGACTTGGTACCTCTCTGTGTTACTTTACTGACAGAGCATCCTCCAGATATACTTATCATTCATTGTGGAGGAAACAGTTTAGGCCATGTCTCTGGAATTTCTTTGCAATTTGCCATGAAGGAAGAACTTGCGAAGCTCATGGACATGTTTCCACATTGTCAAATACTTTTTTCCGTATTGCACAAAGACAAATATGGCTTCGTTCTTCTGCTTTTGGTCCACAAATTGAGAAAGCGAGACGCAATGTGAATAAGGCTGGCTGTGCCTTTTTAAGAGATGTTGGCATGTCCTCATTCCACAATGAAAACATTCAGTTTCGCAGCTCTTTCATTTTCCGCAGAGATGGAGTCCATCTCACATATGCTGGCAATCAGATTTTTCTTTCCAATGTACAAAATGCATTGCAACCTCTTTTGGATTCACAATAACCTATGTGACAATCCGTTTTCTCCAATCCACAATTTTTGACCCACACAACACACCACCGAAAGGCTTTCAGAGCCACCACTTATTCCCAGCGTACACTTCATTGTGTTTGCTCCCCCTGCACCCTCCTTTTTTTTCCCAATGACTGTCCACAAACTTTTCCACAACTTCGCCGGGGGTCTACAACGGTCACTTCATAGTTCTATTGTTATACTGAGAAAGGCGGCTCTGAAAAGAGCCTTTTCTGTAATTTTTGTTGTTTTCACGTTTATTGATTCTCAGCACACGACACACTAGGAGAGGAGGCCAAAGGAGGGTAAGGAAGGGACACCAGCCACGGGGATAAGAAAGGACAAGTGGACAGAAAAAAATATAGGGTGAGCTTCACTTAGGTAAGGAGCAGATCTTCTGGTGCTTCTTGACCGTAGCCTCAAAAGCACTTCGAAAACTCTCCCCCCTGCCGAGTACCACGTCACAATACATACACACTATTGTCACCTTTGAAAAGTAAGGGTCAACAGTATTGTGAATGGCTTGTGAGGCAGCTGGAGGGAGGCGCTCCCCCACAGGAGTGTCTCTTGTGGTGGGAGGATCGGACTCGGAGGACACTGTGGAGGAATTCAATCGATTACGCTCTTCACATGGCACCACCTTGCGAATGTCCGCAGTGTGGAACGAAGTGAGGTGTCGCTTTATGGTTGTCGTACCAGGTCTCCCACGACTCAGCACCACCTCGCACTGGTTACACCTCACCAGGTTCGCATGTGCTTTTGGTACGTTCCCATAAACGGAAAACAACCGCCACACCCACGACTCCCGGCGAGTGCTCCTAGTGCGGAGTTCCTCCACTTCATTCTCTTCCTCCTCCTCTTCTTCCTCGCTCTCTACATCCTCACCCGTATATCTCTCTGCAGGCCGTTGGGGAGGTCGTAGATTTGGGGGTGGTGCAGAGGCTAATGAAGCAACAACAGCCATGGAAGCCATGCCGATTACTTTTCTTTTGCTCACTACAGCAGTAAAGGCAATACACCTCCGTCTGCTATAGCTAGAAGGACAATGAAGATGCGCTCGGGGGTGTGGCCATTTATAGGGGTGTAGGGTTGTGCCTCGTGACCGTCTTCATCCCTCCAAAGCGGTACGACATTTTTACACAAGTCCTCAGGTAAGCTATTGTCTGGGATATGTGAAATGATATTTTTACACTCTACAACATTTTGCCTTTGGTCTACACATTCTTTTGTACTGCTGCAGAAGCACACAAACTGCGCAAATTAGTCCACACGCTCAGCATGGGTGCAGTCACATGATGACATCCTGAACACATTCGCGACAGAAATGGGAGTCCGCTGGACAGCAAATGCAGAGTAACAAACGTGCGAATGCGCGCAAGTGTCCTACGGACAGTGTTCGGGTTCTCAAAGTCATTCAAAGTGCGACACAAGTGAGACGGACAGTTAGGGACAGGCGCGCTGTTCGCTATACTTACGGTTGTACTGCGCGTGTGCATACATGATATGCTCACTGTTCGGACAAGTCCAGTGTCCTTAGGACAACTCCATTTTGTTTGACTACGAACTTGCCGGCCACCTCGCAGTTCTACAGACGCCACCATTTTGGCTGTAGACGATACGGTCAGGTATACTGTCCTTAACACACTCCCATTTTGCTCATTTACAACCATCCTGGACACCTGGTGTGTTCTACGAACATGTTTCATCTCGTTTGTAAGCAGCACGGCCTGGTATAATGTCCTTAGAACGCCCTTTTCTGTTTATGTGCGCACAACTTAAACAGAAGTTGCGGTCAAACATCAACTCCATCTTACTTGACATTAGTAAGGGCAGGTGTACTGCCTTTACAACACCCGCATTCCATTCCTTGTGGATAGGTCGAGCACGCGTGCTGTTTGCGAACATTTTAAGTCTTTTAAAAAAAATGTTTTTCCACAAAACGCTATAACTACAACTACTATACAAAAACATTCCAAACACACACACACACACACTTCAATCCAAAGAAATAGTGGGGGAAGCAGATACTGACACAAATATAGGGGAATTAGGATTCAACACAGGCTGGTTATGAGGAGAAGATTTCTGAGGGGTGGAAGAAGGGATGGATATTTCGTCAAAACCTCTATTTTCTTCTTGAAAGTTTGGGGATGGTTCACTAGGGAATGGAGAATTGGGGCAGGTACAGGTGGGACAATGGTAACAAACTTTTCCTCTCACACAGTCCTCCACAAACTCCCTTAAACTTTTAAAATTGTCATTCAGTACATCCATTTTCTGCTCAATCCTTTTCATCCTGTCTTCTTCTGTCTCGTTTGTTGGCCTTTCTTCTTTTCTTTCCTGGTCTGTACCAAAAAAATATACATATATTAAATACCTATAAAAAACTGATCAGTATTTTGCCTACGCAGAGCAGTGTGTACCATTATTGTCGCTGTCTTCTGACATTTCCCCATGCGGAAAATTCTCCTCCAGCCACTCCAAAGTATAAGACATTTCTGTGTCAAAACAACAGAAAGAAATTATTATTTCTGCACCACATACTAAAAAAATTACACACACTTACAAAAAATAACCTTCACTCACTATTTTGATGTAATTTCCCTTCGTCCTACTGCGTCCATCCACTGTCGGTCCAGGCTGAAGAGTTTCTGTGATGTGATTACGATTGAGGCACCTATGGTACCATCCATTTCATTCTACATGGTTATTAAATGTGTCGTTTTCATTTCACACCTTTAAGTTTCCATATTTACTTATTACTACTTATAATGTCTTTATGTCCTTCTTCTACGTTGCACATTTTTGATGTAAGACAATAGTACATTTCCTGCATCTTTGGGTAATGTTCATCCTGTCCGCCCCTGTCTGCAAACAGGCGCTCAGTCCGTTCCTTTCTAATATCAACAGGGAGGGGGTTCTGTATGTTCTATGTTAAATGTATATAAAGTATGTACATTATACTACATATCTCCCACAATCACATGATGACAGTGTATATTCAGCACAACAAAATCATTGACACAATGTTATGATTAAGTTCCCCTTCCAAAAACCTGAAAAATTCACTACAAAAAAACTTTGTTGAGGGGACGTAATGGTTAAGTTGCCCTACCAAGAAAATGTGTACTTCATTAAAAAAAAAAATGCTACCTCCCCGTTATGGTTCAAATTGAAACCGAAAACCCCCTGAAATTCACCAGTTACGGTAAACTAAGCCCCCATACCTGCCATCACCACTGTGCACTGCTAAAACTAACATCCAGAACATGAAATATGGCATCACAAATGTTATTGATGACATTACTGAGGACATCACATGTTTATCCCCTTTGTTTTCGTTCCCTGCCACATTTATATATATGTACATTCAGTAAAAAAAACTTTGTTAAAGAGATGTTATACTTCACAGTGAAACCAAAAAATACTGCACATTCCCCCATTATGGTAAGCTCAGCAACCATAACTCGCAGCATCTACGTGCATTGCTAAGACTAACACCCAGGACATCAAATATGACAACACAAATATTATTGATGACATCACTGATGACATCACATGTGAAAATAATGTTGACGAAAAGTCCCTACCTACAAGGAGTTCTTTCTATTATGTTGGTAGCAATATTTCAGGGGTGATTGTGTAATGTTAAATATGTAATAACTAGCTAACAATTCAAGACTTAATACACACTTGTGCTAGTACAAACAATACATATGAAGACCCAATGAATATAAATCAGAGGCACATACAGGGAAACTCAAGTAGGGAAGAAAGGAACAGCATCATGAGAAAGTTTATCTTCCTGCATACAAATTAATTGTGAGTTTGAGGCCTGCTATTGGCCCATGCATGTGCATTATGAGCTCAGACCAGACCCTAAGGAAAGTACTTTAAGAACGCACAACAAGGTTACAGTTTTGATATACAATACCTTTTCAATTTTTATATTGTGCTTGTCACTGAATAAAACCACCTGGCCTAGATTTTTCAATGCACCAAAATAAGTGAGACAGACATGTGAGTGGTCTGGCTTAATTGGTCCTCAGGTAGAGGGCATTAGAGGAAAGGGGAGAGAGAGATGTCCCGAACAAGGAATGATGGACCACAGAGCATGAGGAACACTTCACCCATGCAGGAACCCATGGGGGTGACAGTAACTGCTGCATACCATGTTATGTGACAGGGAAGGGATATGGGCAGCATGTAGTCGTAATACTGTGGGTAGGAAAGGTACTACAACTGTATAGCCCTATGGAGTATAAGCGATATTCAATCAACACTACAGCTAAGTCAATGCCTAGTCTGGGATGCTGAGGAAAACCCTTATTGATGTATTTTTATATTCAGTTCAGTACTCTGGATACCACCCTTGTATAACACCCCCCTCTTAGAATCCCCCTGACCCCACTGAGCCAAGAAGTAGGTTTGTTTTGCAAATTAAAAGGTTTATTTGAAATTTTAAACAATATATATATATATCTCACACTTTATAATAAATTAATATCTGATAGTACACTTAGACATATGATGTTGATCAACAATGGGTAATCTGGCACTACCACACTTCTTTACAATCAATGAGGAGTTAGTATAGGATGGATAAAGTAGCAAAAATACTTTTATGATTTCAAGGGAAAAGCAATGAGGAATAAAATGCAGTACAGAAATACTTGATATGATTTTAGCAAAAGATAAGATAATCACTTTTTCTCTGGCAATTCACCCCCCTCCCCTATGCAATGTAAGAAATGGAAGGAGATGGAAAGAGGAGCACACAGTTCTCAGGAATGCAATCAAAGACAATACGAAATTCAGTTCCCCCCCAGCAAGCTTAGAGGAAACAGGTAAATGTTTGAAACACAGGCCCAAAATGCTTTTTAAATGTGATGGCAATGGATGGGAAAATGTGCCAACTGATCTTAATTCCCTCTAGAGATTCAGGGTGAGTGGAAGATGCGTGTTGGTATTAGTTCAGGCTCACTTTAGCAATGCTCTATGAGTTATTACCAAGTTGAAAACGGATTTTAACAAAAGAAAGAATGGAGCTGCTATTTTGACAAGTGGAGAAATTGAGCCAAAATCGCAAATCGCGGTAAATTTGCAATTGCGTGAATCGTGATTGCGACAAAAGTATAAGGTAGCAAGTCTAGGCTTGTTGGAAAGCTTAGATTCCAAGCTTTCAGAGGAAAGTTAGATCTCGTTCCTAGCCCAAATGGTTCCAGAGATACGGATGATTAAATAACGGTAGATTTTCGGATTTAAATTAAAACTCAAAATGACAGGTGACAGCTTGCAGCTTCAGAATTGACAGGTGACAGTTGTGCAGCTTTAAAAATGACAGATGACACGATTTCTAGGAGGCAGTTCTACTTAGGTTAAAATAGTTTGGATTAGATTATTTTAACTAAGAGATTGGTTCTGCACAGTTCTGCTAGGTACTCACAATATAAATTTGAACTAGGCCTCGCCACGGATCTGGTCAGGTTTTGGACTGTACTCCGGTTCTGGTCTCGGCACTTCACAGTGATCTGGGTCAGCTCTCTGGTTCTGCTCACAGCGGTCTGGGTCAGCTCTGCTCTGCTGGTCTAGCCTTTCTGGATTCAGCGGCCTTTGGTCTGGATACTGCTCTGCTTTCCGGTCCGGATCAAGTGGATTCTGGATGTAACACTGCTTTCTGGGTACTGGCAAGAGTTCTTGGCAAAAGAATTCAGACAGCTCGCCCGACTGTGAAATAGTTTGCAAATGATTTTGAGGCCTGCTGACAAATACTTTTGCTTGCAGTGGGCCTTCTTGGTTCAAAGTTCTGTAGTCTCTGTTTAGCTTGGAAGTCTAAGTGTTGGATCTCTGGATGTGAAGTCGTCGGTCAGCATGATCCGCAGCAAATGGAATTGAATGTCTCTACCTGTCCCAGCAGTCTCTTTTATGTGTTTTGAAAATGGGTGTGTGCCTGGGCCTAGCTACGCCTGCCCCTCTCTACTTGTCATTGGCCCAATTCTCCCCTCTCCCATGATGGGGGGAAGGAAATGGATTGTCATCATGATGAGGTCTGTTTATGGGTCAGAGGATCCTCCCCTGGTCAGTTTGCCCACAAATCTATATTTGATTCAAATACATCTTTCCCAGATATACAATTTGTTGAAATTACATGTACACATTATATATTCCATATGGTCCATGCTTTTCCGCCTCTGATCTTCCTGGGGGCTTGCATTCAAAAATGACAACATTTTGCGCTTTTTAACTGGTTTTGCAATATCGGACATTTACCCAAAATTACACACATTTGCGCAAGGAGTATAGACATTAATTGATGAAGTGTCAGATTTGTAACATGCAGACATTTGGAGTGAGACCCTATTTTCCGCTAGCAACCCACCAGAATACACCACAGGGTCCTAACGCCTCTCAAAATGTTCACAGAAAAATCACAAAAATAATGATATTACTTATATAATTCTGACAAGTCCGCACTATGAGTTAACTATCTTTTTAAAATTATGCCCTGGTCAAAAAGGGGTGTGGATTCCCACATCACAGGGTGGAATAACTGGTTTATCCACTTCCCCCAAGCTCAGCTACTAGCAGAGGCACTGTTGGAATTGAAAAGATATTATGCCTCCTATCGCAGTATTTGAATGTGTGTTGGCCTACGCCAAGTTGTCTAAAATATCATGTAAAAAGACTCCGCGGCAAGGTCTTGACCTTAACGAAAAATTGTTTAAGTCGCCATCTTGGATTTAGCCACCATTTTAGGTTCTCTTGTAATGTGGAAGTCACCCTGAACATCAAAATGGAGGCCGAATGACATTCTGAGTGAGATTCTGGCCATTGTGACCTCCGCACACATGAATAAGTAATATGCCTGCAGGCCACTTGTCGGGGTCGCGAACTGAGACCTTGTCCTATCCCTGACCTATGTGTAAATGTACAACTATATCAGCGAAACTGATCAAAATGCATAAATTATAGGATTGACCTGGCACGGAACCCTAGGCCTGGTCCTAAGAATGGTTAACCCGTGATGGGGTTGGCCAGGGCTGGATAAAGAGTATAAAAAGCCCAAGTATTCCAATGTACGGTCTCTCTACTAATGCATCTAACCTTCATTGAAGTTTGTTACGTTACTCTGAGAGCCGAATAGCTATCCGTTTGTCAATTGACTTTTTGGTAACTGTTGTAGCTTTTAAATAAAGCACTTTGTATGTCCTTTGTAACCTGTGTTGGTGTGTTTCTTTTGGGCTTCCCAGCCTCATATCAATTTCTTTGTTTTCACAGCACTGCCCCTCCCAGTTTCCCCTAAGAGGAAGCCACTTTACGACACCCATAATATAACATTTGCCTGAGTCAAGGGAGTTGCATTGTTCTGTTCCTTCCAGCTCCCAGGTGCTCCACCCCTAATCTAATCAGAGAGGTGACAACTCCTTTTGGCAAGGGGAAGCAGGATGCAGCTAGGTCTGGGAAGAGTGGCTGAACAGGTTTCTCCTGTCGGGGGTAGTTGTCAGTCAGAATCCAGTTTCACTAAGCCAGGTTTCAGCTAAATGTCACTTTTTGTTCCCAGTTTTCTACATTCAAATCAAACTGACAATTTGTACCTATACATTAAATAATTACTTCCTTCAAGTCATTTCAGAATATGGTTTTACATTCTTAGCAAGTCTTTCCTTGGTCTGGTTTTGTTTCATTTGTGCAGTTTTACACAAAAGTCTGGTGGTTTTAAAACGCCGGCTTTCTGATAGTGGTGAGTACTGGTAATGCAACCATTTTTGGGATTAAGAAAATGAATTCCCCACAGTTCTGAGTTGCTTTTTTGGCAATCAGCATTGCCATTCCCAATGGTTTCAGGCTACTGTGTGTGTAGCCCAATGGCGGTTTTAGGCAGTGCCCTCCTGTGCTCACAACATAGGCAAAAATGGGTGGCAGCCTATTCTTCATGTTTTCCCTGTGCACTCTCTGGGGAGTTCTGGCCATCATGATGTTTTCCATGCCAGTACTGCACAGTTTTATGGTAGGGCTTGTATGCATGGGTAAAAACATCCCACAAGCCCCCCCTCTTGCGATGGCCATTCTGTCCTTTCGCTGATGGAACTCGCAAGATCTGGGATGTTCGCCTCCTCTTCTTCCAATTCCATGGATGGCACAGTTCAGCATCTTTTCCTCCCTCCAGTTGATCAATCAGTTCTCCTTGCTGGTCCTGATGGGAGGATTGGGCGGTACCCCGGGCCCCTCGTCTCTCTGCTCCCGGTCCCCGGTCGTCCTCCTTGGTCAGTCTCCATGGTTTCATCTCTCCTAGGATGATAAAGCAAAGCAGCAATACACATTCCTAGACATTTTTCCACCACTATTAATGGTGTGGCGAACATATACATTTTATGAATCAGAAGATATGAACATATACATTTTCTTTTTTAACTTAGGAGACAAGAACATATATATATATACAAGGATCACAGAATTTTATATGCTATATGTGGAATATTTTAGGGTTGGAACTGAATTACTCTGGAGCGGCCCCCTCTGGGATTCCAGTGGATTCCTCCAGTTGTTGCAGAGTGTGCCTGGGATGGCAACACTTTAACTGATTTATATGTACCCACTTGTCTTCCCCTTCCACCAAACTGCCTTGGGAGATGTGGATCTTGTAGGCCAAAGGGGAGATCTTGTCTATAATTTCAAACGGTCCCTTCCATGTAGGCAAGAATTTTCGCTGTTTGGACTGGTTCCTTTGGAAATGGTATAGATAGACCCGATCACCCACCTTATATTCCTTTCGGGTAGTTTTTAAATCATAGTGGGTCTTCCTGCTCTCGGCTGATCTTTTCTAGATTCCGCTGAGCATAGGCAAAAGCATGTTGAAGGTGTTTCCTTAAATTCTCCACATACTCATGAGTTGTGGAGGCATTTATCAGTGTCTGCTCTTGGGTCCTGTAGAGCAAATGCTGGGTCCAGTCATCAACTCAAATGGAGACATTTTGGTTGCAGATGAAGGGGTAGATCTGATGGCCATTAGGAACAGAGGTAATCGGATATCCCAACTTGGCCCAGAATCTGCCACAAACTTTTTTAAGATGCTCACAATGGTTCGGTTATATCTCTCCACTGCTCCAGAAGAAGCTGGCCTGTAAGCAATGTGTAGCTTCCTTTTAACCCCCAGTATCTCCCACATCTTTGTCATTACTTCACTGGTGAAGTAGCTACCTCTGTCTGACTCAATCCTTTGAGGTAGACCAAAACGGGAAAAGATGTGGTTAATCATCAGGGCAGCTGCTGTTTCTGCCTTGCAATTTGGGGCTGGGAGACATTCCACCCACTTGGTAAACAAGCATGTAACGGTCAACATGTACTTGTTTCCTCTAGACGAGCGGATTACAGGGCCTACAAAGTCGATTTGCAAATCTGACCATGGCAGTGTCATCCCCCTCTTTTGGAGAGGCGCACGGTGTGTGAGGGATGATGGCTGAAATTGTGCACATACAAGACACCCCTTCAAGTATTGGTCGAGGTCCTGCCCCATGTGTGGCCAGTATGCAACCTCTCTTAAGATTTCCAGTGTTGTGTGAAACCCCCTATGGCCGGCGATGGCCGCATCATGGGTGTGACTTAACATCAGGCTTCGGAATGAGGTAGGAACCACCCACTGATCGTGGCCAGCTTTGGATTTCCTTACCAGCAAACCGTCTTGGATTCGGAACATTTTTGGACATTTCATCAACACTCTTAGGTCCTCTTTCCCAATGTAATCGGTATCCGTCAGGGGAAAGTTCTCAGGGTCCTCAAGGTGTTGGTAAAACTTACCAATAATTGGATCCCCCTTCTGATCTGTAATTAAATCAGCATCAGGGGTCTCCTTACTCCATTGTGCAGTTGAAAGATCATTGTGAGCATTTGTCTGGGAACTAGTGATAGCAGTGACCTGGATTTCCCCCAATAGGGACTCTATTTCTATTAGATCCCCTTGGATGGCCCGGTTTTGGCCAGATGATCAGCTAAGTCATTTCCAGTTTTGTCTGGTCCCTCTACTTTGGAATGACCCTTGATCTTTTTCCAATAGATGGTCATCCCATTCGAGGTGACCAGATCATCAATGTTTTGAATTAACTTTCCATGTTTCAAGGGTTTGTTATTAGCACATAACATGCCTCTGGTTTTCCAGTTAATCAGGTGCTCCACGAACCCGTTCCGTACATAATCCGAATCTGTGATTATGACCAGTTTGCGGAGTTGATGTTGGACAGCAGTGACGATGGCCTGATGCACAGCCATCATTTCTGCCACCTGACTACTTCGGGGACCAATTTTGTATCCAGTGGAGGGTTCTGGGAACTCCTTCACCCATGCATTCCCTACGCCAGCCACCAGTTCTTTCTCCCCGTCGTTGTCAACATGGTAAGAGCATCCATCCACATAGACAGTGGGCATTCCCTCACACTTGTCTTCTTCAAAGACTTTGTGTGGGGAATTAAGGTATGCCTCCATGTTGTCCTTGATTTTTAGACTTTCGTCCTCGAGACAGTTTTCTCTGGCACAATCATGCAAGTCAGTCAGACCTTGCGCGAGGGGACTCTTCTTGTTTTGGCCATATCTGACCTCCACAGGAAAGCCTTGCATTGACAGAATCCAGGAAGTAATTCGGGAATTACTCACATTTCCGGCCCGGATTCTGTCACTTTGGAGATATTGCAGAGGCTTGTGTGGAGTCTCCACTATGATGTGTTCCCCCCTGGATAAACGGGCGGTAATTCTTCAATGCCCACACCGTTGCCAGGAGTGCCTTCTCACAATCGTTGAATTTTTCCTCCACAGAGGATAAAGTTTTGCTCCGATAGGAGATTACTTTATTGACCTTGTCATGCTTTTGGTATAATACTGCTGTCAAGCACGTATTAGAGAACCCTGTCTCCAGGAAGAACTCCTTGTTTCTGACAGGGTAAGCTAGGCAAGGCGCTTGTGAGAGGCTTCTTTTGAGTTGTCTTACTGCCTCGGATTGTTCTGGACCCCATTCCCACTTGACCCACCCCATCAAGAGATGAATCAGGGGTCTAGTGATCTCTGCGTAGCCTTCAATGAACTTTCTGCTGTAATTAGTCAGTCCAAGGAGGCTTCCTAGTTCCCGCAGAGTTGTGGGGTCTTTCAGTTTCTGGAGTGCTTCCACTTTCATTTCTTGGGGACAGAGACCCTGAGGAGTAATCTCATGCCCCAAGAAATTAACACGGGTTCTACACCACTGTGCTTTCTGAAAGGAAAGTTTTGCTCCGGCGGCCCTCAACTGTGTCAGAACATAACGGATATCCGCTATGTGTTCCTCCACAGATTAACTTTTGATGAGGACATCATCTACATAAGCCAGGTTACCCCTCAGACCCAGGTCGGGCATGGCCTTATGTAGGAAAATGTTGAATTCATTGCCGAGTTGAGGTATCCGAAGGGAGTCCGGGTCCATGTGTACTGCTGGCCCCCAAAGGTAAAAGCCAGTTTGTATTGGTCCTCCCTACTGACAGGCATGGTCCAGTATCCATTGGTCAGGTCTATTGTTGTGAATACCTGTGACCCCTGAATCTGGGCCAGCCCTTGGTCAATGTAGGGCAGAGGCCATCGGGAAGTATGGACCCGTTTGTTGAGCTCCCTAAGGTCGGCGCAGTGTCTCCACTGGCCGTTTGGCTTCAATATTCCCAGCACTGGATTATTGAAGGTGTTGTGTAGTGGACGAATTATTCCCCGGGACTCAAGGTTCTTAATTATTTCATTAAGGGACTCCATGGATGCGAGAGGCAAGTGATATTGCTTCACAAACACTGGAGTCATGCCAGGGTCCGTGGGAATTGTTGTTGTGTGGATGTCGGTGCGACCACAGTCATATGAGTCTACCGCAAAGAGATCTTGGAAATCCAAGAAAACTTGTTTCAACTTTTGCTTCTGTTCCAGAGTCACACAGGCATCAGCTAGGTTGACTCTCTCTTCCACCATCTGCCTGAAGCCTGCAAAGACTTCTGGTTTGGCTATCTCAGCGGCCTCCTCCAGCTGGGTGGAGAAGTCCCTGGTCAGAGCGCTGATTTGGACTGGAGGCTTCAGGTTGGAAAGGCGGCCCTCATGGACCTGGAAAATCACCTCATCCCTCCTGAAGTCACAAGTCACATCTTCCTTACCATAAGGGCAAGAAGTGTACACCAGGAAGTTCCCCCCATGCCAGGTGCAAATCCTGTCTGGTGGTGTATTGTCCTCACTGTCACTGTTAAAACAGTCCTTGGGGATTGGTCCTAACATTTCATTTCCTAAATCAATGGAGAAATGTCGGTCATCAACCGCCATTCCAATAGTGGTGCCTGCGGCTAGAGTAATACTCTGTAAGTCGCTGTTATCCACCTCTATTGGAATGGTGTCATGTTCTATGTTGACTAATGGTGTTAAGTTTACCCCTAACCCTTGCTGTTGGAGAGAAGCATTAAGATGAATATAAGCATCAGGGTTTTGCAATTTTTGTCCTCTTTTAACTTTCACTGCCAGGGAGAATTGTCGGGTCCTTTCTGGGATGGTGACTTCCTCTTTGAGCTGAATTTCAACTGCATAAGGTAGCAACTGAGCTGACCTAAATGCTTTTTCTTGATCATCAAAGCCCATGGGATTATCCACTAATAAGGACCAAGCTTTGAAGTTTGTTAGGTCCAAACTGATGGCAAAGCGATTGAGAAAGTCACTGCCTAAGTAAAAGGCAGCAGTGACGTCTCGCACGACCCAACAATTATGGATTATGCTCTTGTTGCCAATGGAGATTTTGAGCATACACCTGCTTGGCAGTAGATGTTTGGAATTAGGTGCTTCCATGTCCATTTCCCATTTGTCTATCAGTTTGAATGTGGGAATGGATGGATCTTTTGGGAGTTTGCGAAACATGGCTTCGCTGATGAAGCTCTTACCGTTGTTCACACACACTCGGGCGAGAACAGAGTCCTTCCCATCATTTAACTGAACAGGGATGAACAACTGCTCTCCAATTTGCTGAATATCAGCCAGGCTCTGAGCTGATTTCACCTATGTCCGCACTATAGGAGTGGGAGTGTCTGATTGTGGATTGGTAAAGAATTTCAGAGTGTTTCCTTCCAGTGTGGAATACCACCTTAAACTGGAAGGAAGGTTGATTTTCAGAAATAGAGAGGACCCCCCATCACCAGTCTGTTGTTCTACTGCTATTACTGTCACGTCTGGAATCTGGTTGTTCTGGAAGTGAAATTCTACTTGGTCAGATTTTTGTTCAACCATGTGGCAGGTGCCGTTTAAACTAACATAGTTGACACTCTGTTTTAATTTTATTGGTCGGCTAGTCTGGGTCCAGAGGACCTTGTTTACACAATCTATTAGGGGTGACAGCCTTCTCAGGAGGTCATTCCCTAGTAAACAAGGGGTGCCCTCTGGAGTCACTACTATGACCGGGTGTTTCACCTTGTGTCGCCCAATTTTATTGTCCAAGTCTGCAGTCCCCTCAACAGGAATTTCCTTCCCGTCAAAGTTCTGCAGTTGTCCAGGAAGAGAGGTGAGAGGAATTTGGTAATTCTCCCCCCTTCCTTCATTTAGTTCCTCAAAGGCCCTTTTGGACAGAAGGGTAGCTTGGGATCCAGTGTCCACCAGTGCCAAAATTGTACCCTGCCCCTGTACTTGTACCGGGGCATAGTATCTTCCCTCCTTCTCCTCAAGGGGGCACAGATAATGCACATTTTTGGACAACTGGTGGGCTAACTTTCTGGTTTTGGACATTGCTAGCGAAGAGATTTGGGCAGAATTCTGTGGAGAGCCTGGGGAATCTGAAAGAAAAAGTTGGCAACTGGAAATGGTTTTGGGTTCTGGGCCACCCCCCCCTTTTTGGAGGCAGTCCTCAGGATGGGTTTGACCCACAGGATTTTGGTATTGTCGGTTCTGGGATGAGATGATGGGTGGCGGTAGCTCAGTCTCCACATCTCCCCAGTCTGAATTGGCATCCCTTGGGACCCATTTTTCCTTGGGAGGAGTTCCCCCATCTCTGAAGGAGAAGATCCTTTTCCCAGGATCTTCTGAGGATCCCTCTCCCTCGAATTCGAAGACCTGTACCTCCTCCACAAAGTGGGTCTGTTTGGGTCCTTTGTTTCTCCTACCCCCCCTCTGCTCCTTGGGAGGCAGGCTTTCAGGGGCAGGAGATTTTGTTTCTGGTTCCTGGTTTTCCAGGGGCTGTTTACAAGTTGGTAAGGAAGCTTCCTCCAAGGCTTTACACCCCCCTTCCCCTTGTGCCTCCTCCCTGGGAACCGGTGGGTTATCGGGGTGCTGCCCCCGTCATTGTTCTGGAGCGCCAGGTCCAGAGTTTGGGGCATTCTGCGGTGGCATGCTCATCTGAGGGTTCTGTTGAGCACTCAGTATGTGACCCAGATCCCGTGCCATATTTTGGACCTGGCGCTCAAGTTGTGAAACCCGCTCAGGCTGATACGGGGCTCTATTTTCTCCCCTGGGCTGATCCCGGGAAGGGTAGCTATCCCTTCTCTGGTAGTACCCCTGGTTGGGAAGATTTTGATACCCCTCCACCCTTGGCCTCCCCTCTCCCAGATTAGGTTGTCTGGGCTCAGGGAATTGGGGAAAGAAGGATGGATGATTTTGGGGCTGGAAATTGGGCGGATACCTGGGGAAAAAGTTCTGCCCAGGATTTGGAGAATTTCTGCCCTCCTGGGGGAAGTTAGGAGGGAAGTTCCCCGGGTCAGGTGCTTGACTGGATCCCCCCCCTCGGGCTGGAGGAGTCCACACATAACCCAGGATTGGTCGGTTTCCCTTGTAGCGGGGACTTACATAGTCAGGGGAGCGGGGGACCCCATTTGGGGGACTACCTATGCGACTCCCTGTCTGTGACTGGCCCAAGGGCCTTCTGGGCTGTGAATTATTTGGTGCAGGCAGGTTTTTAGGCCCCCCCATCTCCAAATCTAAAACGGGGGCAACCTTTACCTCTGCCACCTTGGCAGCAGCAGGGGTGCTGTTGGTTTTGGGGTTTTTCGGTGCGTTATTTTTATTTTCGATAGGTTTTTTTCGATAGGTTTCTGCACCTCATAGATCCGGGTAGCCTGTTCAATGACCCAGTCTAAAGATCTTTTCTCATGAAAATCTCTCACGAGCTGGGTCATTATGTATTTGGGTAAGGCATGGAAAAACGTATTGATAAATAGTCTGCTATCCGTGCGCACCCTTCTGGTGGTCTGCGCAAAAGCACGTTTTAATTATTGCACAAACATTTGTGGGGCCTGATCCTCCCCACATTGCAAATTGTAGGCTGCCTTGCGAGCCTCTTGAGGATTTCTGTGAACACAAAAATGTTTCAAGATGGCCGCCTTATAGGTGGACCATCTTAAATGATTTTGGTCCTCCAGCCCCGCCAAGAAACTGGAGTATTCTGGGGAGAATGTCCATTTGAAGTACTGGATGCAGCTACTGCTGTCCTTCAAATGGAAAGTCTCCATCATTTGCTCATAGAGCTCCAAGTGTTCCCAAACGGAATACTTGGCGTTCTTATGATAAGGAGTGATGACACTCCTGATTGCCTTTATTTGTTTCAATGGGTCCTTAAGCAAGGCCCTTTTTGCCTTATTGGCCTTTTTGATTCAGGTAACCCGGGTCCATTCAGCCTCTGACTCAGAAGCACTGCTCCCAGAGGTGCCCGTCTGATCTCCAGGTTTTCCCGGATTCTGCGAGACTGGGAATGGCTGGCAGAATGTGGGGACCTGGTCTCCTGTGTCCTGTGACACTCAGAGGAGTCTTCAGATCCCTCCTTGCTACCAAGATTTGCTGGGTATCCCCCCCACTGACCTAACTGGGCAGAGGTTTTCAGGATGCCCTTAATGGGCCTACTCTCCTGGGGTTCCCCACTAAATTGCACTGTGCTTGGGTGCCCATACCCGGATACCCGCCCATCCATTCCTGGAAGGTACTGGCCTATGAGCCCCATACTTCTAGCTGGATAGTAATCTGCCATCCCCGTGGCCCTGGGCTCATGTGCGCGAGGGGACATTGGGGTGGCAGAGACCAGGGACTGGGAGAGATGAAGGCCTCTGGTACTAGGGCTCCTGAGGTTATGCTCAGGAGTTTCTCTTTCCCAGCGAACCTCATCTCTATCCGCCCCTGCTTCCTGTTGCAATGCAAGAGCCTGCGCTTTCAGTTCCTCAGTTAAGGCCTTACTAGACTCTATCAGTCTCTCCTGCATCGCTACCTGTTGCTGGAGCCTATCATTGTGCTTACAGAGAGCCACATTTTCTCTCTGTGCCTCCTGATTGGTCCTGGAGTACTGGGCCACTCTCTGCTGCAGGAGGGTTACCTCCTGAGCTGTGTCCCTATTGGCCTGCTCCGTTCTTGCCAGAGTATCCTCCACCCTCCTGGTGTGCTCTAACAAGTTCTGGTGTTCTTTTTGGAGGTCACCCAGTCCCTGGAGGGCCAGGTGATTTTCTTCCATTTTCCTTTTTAAGTGGCAGACTTCCTGGCCTAAGGTATCCCTTTCCTGACTAAGAGCCTGCATCTGTGCCGCCAAGTCGTCCCTTTGCCTTTGGAAGGCACCAGCTTTCTGGCGCTCCTGATCAAACTCTGCCTGGGTATCCAGGTCTTTCAGAATCAATTTATTGCTTTCCTCTTTCTCTCTGTCTAATCGAATTAGTAGGGTGGCTACCTGCTTTGTGCATGCCCTGTTGAAGTCCAGTTGTTGCTCCAGCTTTTTCTGGCTCTGCAGAAGGGAGTCCAAACCTTCTTGGTACTCCTTCTGCAAGGCCAGAAATCTGGTATCCTGGTCTGTCTTTTCCTGTTGCAGTATATCCATGTCCTCTTTTATTTTAATGATATACTGCCTACTATCATTTCTGACTCCTGGCTCCTCTGCAGCCTCTGCTCAGAAGAGAGCAGGTCAGATTGGGCCTTTTCTAACGCCCTCTGTTGCCTACTTGCCAGATCTTGGCCTTCAGCACATTTGTCCTGCATGGCTCCCATATATAGATACAAATATGCCGCTATCCTAACCATCTTGTCGTGTTCATCTTTAACTTTAGGAGCCATGTATAATTCACTCAGGGCCACATGTAATGGACCCTGATCTCTCCATATCTCTGACCCTGTTTCAGTGACCTGTTGCGCGATTGACTGCAACCAGACCGTTTGGTCCTGATGAGTCCACTCACCTCTCACAAATAGCTTATGTAAGAAGTGCTCTCTGGCTATTTTCATATCTACCAAGGTCATCGTCATTCTGGAATTTGAGTTCCTTCCTGACTTACAGAAGTTTGTATTTTATTTTGCAAAACAGACCGTTTCCTTAGAGCGTTCCTTTGAGGGATGCTTTCACAGTGTAAAACAGCGTGGTGATCTAACCGGATATGTGTATCTGGTCAGTTGGCACACTGTATTAATCTGCACAAGTGGTAAACCTAACCCGGAATATCCCGGCTCCGAGCCCCCACTTTTGTAAGCGATATTCAATCAACACTACAGCTAAGTCAATGCCTAGTCTGGGATGCTGAGGAAAACCCTTATTGATGTATTTTTTATATTCAGTTCAGTACTCTGGATGACCACCCTTGTATAACACCCTCCTCTTAGAATCCCCCTGACCCCACTGAGCCAAGAAGTAGGTTTGTTTTGCAAATTAAAAGGTTTATTTGAAATTTTAAACAATATATATATATCACACTTTATAATAAATTAATATCTGATAGTACACTTAGACATATGATGTTGATCAACAATGGGTAATCTGGCACTAGCACACTTCTTTACAATCAATGAGGAGTTAGCATAGGATGGATAAAGTAGCAAAAATACTTTTATGATTCCAAGGGAAAAGCAATGAGGAATAAAATGCAGTACAGAAATACTTGATATGATTTTAGCAAAAGGTAAGATAATCACTTTTTCTCTGGCAATTCACCCCCCTCCCCTATGCAATGTAAGAAATGGAAGGAGATGGAAAGAGGAGCACACAGTTCTCAGGAATGCAATCAAAGACAATACGAAATTCAGTCCCCCCCCCAGCAAGCTTAGAGGAAACAGATAGGAGTTTGAAACACAGGCCCAAAATGCTTTTAAATGTGATGGCAATGGATGGGAAAATGTGCCAACTGATCTTAATTCCCTCTAGAGATTCAGGGTGAGTGGAAGATGCGTGTTGGTATTAGTTCAGGCTCACTTTAGCAATGCTCTATGAGTTATTACCAAGTTGCAAACCAAGTTGCAAACGGATTTTAACAAAAGAAAGAATGGAACTGCTATTTTGACAAGTGGAGAAATTGAGCCAAAATCGCAAATCGCGGTAAATTCGCGAGTGCGTGAATCGTGATTGCGGCAAAAGTATAAGGTAGCAAGTCGGTTCTAGGCTTCAAAATGACAGGTGACAGCTTCAGAATTCAGAATTGACAGGCGACAGTTGTGCAGCTTTAAAAATGACAGATGACACGATTTCTAGGAGGCAGTTCTACTTAGGTTAAAATAGTTTGGATTAGATTATTTTAACTAAGAGATTGGTTCTGCACAGTTCTGCTTAGGTTAAAATAGTTTGGATTAGATTATTTTAACTAAGAGATTGGTTCTGCACAGTTCTGCTAGGTACTCACAATATAAATTTGAACTAGGCCTTGCCACGGATCTGGTCAGGTTTTGGACTGGACTCTGGTTCTGGTCTCGGCACTTCACAGTGATCTGGGTCAGCTCTCTGGTTCTGCTCACAGCGGTCTGGGTCAGCTATGCTCTGCTGGTCTAGCCTCTCTGGATTCAGCGGCCTTTGGTTCAGGATACTGCTCTGCTTTCCGGTCCGGATCAAGTGGATTCTGGATGTAACACTGCTTTCTGGGTACTGGCAAGAGTTCTTGGCAAAAGAATTCAGACAGCTCGCCCGGCTGTGGAATAGTTTGCAAATGATTTTGAGGCCTGCTGACAAATACTTTTGCTTGCAGTGGGCCTTCTTGGTTCAAAGTTCTGTAGTCTCTGTTTAGCTTGGAAGTCTAAGTGTTGGATCTCTGGATGTGAAGTCGTTGGTCAGCATGCTCCGCAGCAAATGGAATTGAATGTCTCTACCTGTCCCAGCAGTCTCTTTTTATGTGTTTTGAAAATGGGTGTGTGCCTGGGCCTAGCTACGCCTGCCCCTCTCTACTTGTCATTGGCCCAATTCTCCCCTCTCCCATGATTGGGGGAAGGAAATGGATTGTCATCATGATGAGGTCTGTTTATGGGTCAGAGGATCCTCCCCTGGTCAGTTTGCCCACAAATCTATATTTGATTCAAATACATCTTTCCCAGATATACAATTTGTTGAAATTACATGTACACATTATATATTCCTTATGGTCCATGCTTGTCCGCCTCTGATCTTCCTGGGGGCTTGCATTCAAAAATGACAACATTTTGCGCTTTTTAACTGGTTTTGCAATATCGGACATTTACCCAAAATTACACACATGTGCGCAAGGAGTATGGACATTAATTGATGAAGTGTCAGATTTGTAACATGCAGACATTTGGAGTGAGACCCTATTTTCTGCTACCAACCCCCCAGAATACACCACAGGGTCCTAATGCCTCTCAAAATGTTCACAGAAAAATCACAAAAATAATGATATTACTTATATAATTCTGACAAGTCCACACTATGAGTTATCTATCTTTTTAAAATTATGCCCTGGTCAAAAAGGGGTGTGGCTTCCCACATCACAGGGTGGAATAACTGGTTTATCCACTTCCCCCAAGCTCAGCTGCTAGCAGAGGCACTGCCCCTCCCAGTTTCCCCTAAGAGGAAGCCACTTTACGACGCCCCCAATATAACATTTGCCTGAGTCAAGGGAGTTGCATTGTTCTGTTACTTCCAGTTCCCAGGTGCTCCACCCCTAATCTAATCAGAGGGGTGACAACTTCTTTTGGCAAGGGGCAGCAGGATGCAGCTAGGCCTGGGAAGAGTGGCTGAACAGGTTTCTCCTGTTGGGGGTAGTTGTCAGGCAGAATCCAGTTTCACTAAGCCAGGTTTCAGCTAAATGTCACTTTTTGTTCCCAGTTTTCTACATTCAAATCAAACTGACAATTTGTACCTATACATTAAATAATTACTTCCTTCAAGTCATTTCAGAATATGGTTTTACATTCTTCCACCTCTTAGCAAGTCTTTCCTTGGTCTGGTTTTTGTTCATTTGTGCAGTTTTACACAAAAGTCTGGTGGTTTTAAAACGCCGGCTTTCTGATAGTGGTGAGTACTGGTAATGCAACCATTTTTGGGATTAAGAAAATGAATTCCCCACAGTTCTGAGTTGCTTTTTTGGCAATCAGCATTGCCATTCCCAATGGTTTCAGGCTACTGTGTGTGTAGCCCAATGGTGGTTTTAGGCAGTGCCCTCCTGTGCTCACAACATAGGCAAAAATGGGTGGCAGCCTATTCTTCATGTTTTCCCTGTGCACTCTCTGGGGAGTTCTGGCCATCATGATGTTTTCCATGCCAGTACTGCACAGTTTTATGGTAGGGCTTGTATGCATGGGTAAAAACATCCCACAGGAGGACCCACACAACATAGGAGCAGTAATTTGTAACACAATGGAATGTGCAATGGGGAGGGCTATGGGCCACAGTCAATGAAAAAGAAAGGGCAGCATAGGACACTGCGACTAACCAACCCTATTAAAAAAATCAAATCTTTCCGCATACACCTCTCAAACCCTGAACTGAACACAACCAGACCTCCACAGCACAACAAACCACATGTATCTCACTACATTAAAACAAACAAACCAAACAACACATAGCCTCACCCAACAGCACATGATGGGTACCAACCGAAAAAAAAAACACCTACGCTCAGTGAATGGTGTCAACCGAACTGAAGCTGCCAAAAGCACATCACAGCTCTCTTGCTCTTTTCTCCTGCTCAATCCAACTAATCAACGTGCCCACTCCACTTTGCTTTCCAGATCTGCGGGGGCACCAAGAAACCATGCAGGTGGCGACAGTGCGCAGCATGAGAAACATCACATATGGATCCCTTTTGTTGAGGTTAGTGGAAAAGATTCACCTGGATGCTCACGCAATGGTGAAAAAGACTATGCAGAGTGTGTGTCTCTAGTTTCACTGTCCCAACATGAGAGGTAATATTGATCATTACTGTAAGACCTTGCCAGTTGACTGTTAAATGTGTTTGACAGACTAAGGAGCCCCAGATTTATGGCTAATGCTTCTTTTGAAGGATAGGGTAAATCATTGTTGTCCAATTGATGCTTCACCCACCCTAGAGGATATAAACATAGTGATAGCTGTGGATCCTGCCAATATGTACCCTGAAGTTCTGCTCCTGAAAGCATCACCTCTTTCATGGAATTTCATGCACTCATTAAGGTTTTGAATGATGTTGGATTCACAGAGGAAATTATTTCACATTATGATTTCAGATTTTGTCATTTCATTTGAAGGACACATGGACTAAGGCTTGGATAGGCCTACAAAATATCCAGTGTTCACCATGCCACATGCAAACAGGTGCTTAAGCACATTGACAAGATGCTCAAATGCATATTGTACACTTATAAACTGTCCCTTATAAGAAGGAGGGGCTCCTGTTTCATACCGTTTTTTGTTTGGAGGAACAGAGCAGACATAATGGGAGATTAAATCCTTGTGATCTTTGATTTCCACCCACCCTGTGCAAAGATTTTTGTTGTCTTATTGAAGGAAGGCTGGTAAGGCCACCAGGACTTCAATGGCTGCTGGATGGAATGTCGAAAATACATACTGGTTCTGTGCACAGTTTTGAAATCCTCCAGAATGTTAAATGTAGTTGATGGATGCGAAGATTTCAGCAGGCATTTGATTGACAGAAAGAGCCCTTCTGCTATTCATCTGCGCTTTAAGCGATCATATTTAGCATTGTGCAGAATGACTCCTCTGATAAAAGGCTTGATGTTATCTTAGCTCAACTGAATCAAAAGGGACACAAACACCCTGGAGCATTAAGCAGCTGTTCGTTGGTGCCCAGAGAGCTTAACTGGGCCACTTTGGGGAAGGAGTCCTATACTTTGGTCCCTAAGGCACTTTAACCCATACCTCAGTGGTCCATCACCAAGAGTCAGTTTGTGCCTTATGTCAATTATGGCTCTGTCCCTCACTTCCCTTGACTCTACTCTAGCACTTCAGCCATCATGGTTACATCCTGAGCACAGCTGGCCGTACCGCCTACCTGCACTTAAAAGTGTCCATTGTTAGTTGTCCTTAATCTATGTATGTCCACTTATGTATTGTCCCCAGTGACTGTTCCATTTACTCCTCTCCGCAACCTGGTCAGAATGTTCCTCAAACTCACCCATCATAAGAAGCTGACTTCTTCCAGTCAAATCTGAAATTGAATTCCCTATAGAGCACACACTATGGAATAGTCATGGGGATGTGGATGGACATTGTCAGATGTTCAACCACTTCAAAAGCAGAGCTGAAACTAATGAAAATGGGGATGAACCCAGTTATAATCTATGAAGGAAGTCTTTAAAGTCAAATGTACAATGTTTGCCATCTGTTGTTTTTCGTGTTGCACTGCCACCTTCACAAGATCTTTGAAATCTCTACTAATGTGAGAGCTCAACACGTGTGGAAATGATCATGTGCACACTCAAGAACTCTAGATTCCTGGATATAGGGATCACACCATCTACCCCTTAACTGTTAGGCGAGTATCCTCAACTTCATAACTATGGCTGTACTCAGTGAATCCAGCTACTATCCGACTCCCTTCCTAGAATCCATGGCAGAGTCCTGCAATACATTTATTCTACAGGACTTGTGTGAGAATTGGTTGTGGGCATATTGGATCTTATTCACCACCTGGTAATTCCTGAAACCCTTGTGACAGTGAGATCTGGAGAAATCTACAAGTGGTGCGCAAATAATAAATAACAAATAATGAAATCATGAAATTGGGCAATTTTCACATATCTTTTTATTACTCTTTTGGGGAAATTTGAACATCTGATTATTATAATGTACAGAATATTGAAATATATTGTGCTATCATTTTCATTTTTTGTAGATACTTTGGAATAATGTAAACAATTTAAATGTAAACCACTTTTTCATGAAATAAGCAACATGAAATGCAAGCACAATATCAGTGTAAATTGTAGAAATATTAAAAACATGTTTCAAGATATTATAGGAACATTCAAAGAATAAAATAAAGTCCTGCCTATAATTCTCTTAGGATGTCTGTGCAATGGGAACCCAGCATGTGCAAAGGCATGCAAACCCCGAGACCAAGCTAGAAATCTGCATGCACATGCCGTGGAACTCACTGGAGTGACTGGGTTCTCAGCCAGTCTATCCTCATATCCAATCACTGAAATTGCCTTAATCAGTATCAGTCTCATTTTAAATAGGGCTGAGCAGTAAATGGGCACGTAAAAGCAAGGTTTAATGCTTTTATTGCTCCATTTCCCATACTGCCCCATTTTCCTTCGAAGACAAGCTGTAGGAGGGGTATGAATTGGAGATAGCATCCCGCCATGCCGACCTCATTTGTCTTATCAGTACATTTAATTGTATTATTTCATTAAATGTTCATGCATGTGTAAAACAAACTGGGCCTCATTACGACTTCGGTGGCAGCCATGCCGCTATTGGCGGCATGGCTGCCGCCGAAATCTGGTCAGGGTTCCCAGAATGGGGAATTACCGGGCCATTCCGAGTTTGGAGGGCCCGGTAATCCCTCCCTCCAGGAACCCGGACCTTCCCCATTCCCATCTGAGCCCCCATAGGGCTCAATGGGAATGGGAGAGGGTGCAAACAACGGGCCGATTACGAGTGGCCCGTTGTTTGCTCCCTCTTCCTCTTGCGGGACCCGGTAAGGACGCCTGGTTTGACCAGGCGTTACTTACCGGGTCCCGCGAGGGGAGCTTGTAATGAGGCGGAACATGTTTAACCGGTCCGCCTCATTTAGCGTAGCCCGTTAACCTGTTTCCGCCTCAATCGTAATGATTCTGACTGATTCTTAAGGAATCTACCTAGGGTTTTCACCAGCTAAAAACCTGGTGGATTTCATAGAAATCCAATAATAAATAGAGAACAACTAAAGAATAAAGAGGAATATGCCCCGTTTAACTCATTAACTCATTAGTATTCCATTGTGCCTAGTGAACATTCAAAATTGCCTGCATTCGGGGGACCCATTAGCATGGAAGGGCTAGTGTTGGTGGTCCTATATATGCAATTTGCATTGGATAGAAAACAAGGCTCTGTTGTTCAATGTACAAAGATTTAATTGTTCGGGGCGAGTGATGTGAAAAATTGCATTACCTCCAAGCTCATTAAGAATACAACTATTTCAATGAAGACAAGTTTGTCAAATGTAAAGATCTTATATCACAATTTGTTGTACCTACATTATGATACAGTTCAAAAAATAAAACAAGGACACATTTACAAAACCATGCTTTCAGGTCCTTTCCAATGCTCCTTGCACAAGTTTGCTGCAATCCTTTTTTAATTTTTTGAAAAGTGTAAAAATGTATGTACACAAAATAGTCATATAACGAGCATCCACTTGAAAAAATCCATTCAGACTCTGCACATACATTCCACGTCCGGCAAAATTGTGTGCACATTCGTCAAATGTCAACAAAGTTATAAGCCATCTAAAAATGTTGAGACCCCTCTATAATGTGGCCCCGTCTTGACAAAATCCCACCAAACTTTGTAAATCCATTAATTAATGTGTCTAAAATCGTTTTGCAAACTTGTGTGCAGATTCGTCAAATGGCACCAAATGTATAAGCCTTTAAAGTATTATGGGAGCACCCTTTACTTTTGCAAGACAGCACCAAACTTTAGAGAACCATTCAAGGTCAGGTCTAGAATGACATTGCAAAATGTCATGCAGTTCTATTGAGTGGCGCAAAAGTTATAAGCCATCCAAAAACTGCTTTTCACCAACCCTGTAACTCAGAAATAGGCATGGATGTCCCCGAACATCTGAGGTGTTCGCATCCATCACAGGACTGTACCCGAACATCCGGACTGCTCACGGACTTTGGGGATGAAAAAACACCGGTTTTATGGTTTCTTATGGCCATATCCATCCCATCCTCATCACCCCTCACCTTCCCAGAGATTGTTTAATTCGTTTGACAAGTGCAATGTTGTTTCTTTTATATATTATTTACAGTGATGTCTGCGGACATCAGACTCGGTTTGCAAATCCAACATGGCAGGTGTTTCTCAGAAAATGATGCACCTCACTCTTTTCAACATCCAATCAGCGGGTGCGTCCCATGTCTACAGACCTGACGTCTCCCTCTAGGCCAATCGGAGGCCAATTCACGGACCGAATAGGCAAGTGAGTCTGTGGACCGAACGCAGACATCACACATTTTCTTTTACCTACTTTTTGGACATTTAAAAAAAAAAAAACTACTGGACAGATGTACGCCAAATTCACAAAAACATGTTTACAGGACCAAGCCACTGCTCCTGCTGCAAATTTGGTGAACATCCATTCAGCGGTTTGGGCTGTAGGCTCAAGCAAATGTTTTTTTCCATTGCATCTATGGGAAAAACCACACATTTGGGACCCCCCTACAATTTAGCCCCCCCCTGCTCAAAACCTAACCAACATTCGCAAAATAAATCTGACGGGCCATATTTATTTTGCAAAGTTACATGAGGATTCGTCCAAGGGGGGCGAAGATATAAGCCGCCAGAAAAGTGCTCTTCCTACAGATTTAGCAACTTAACCATAACTACAGGGCCACCATCGCAGGCCCTATAATATGATATCCCTGAGAGAGCTGCTGCAGAACTTTCAACTTTGACAATGACAGAAATAATACATATGGGTCTGCTAACTTTACCACGTTTGCGTCTGAAATGGTGGGCTGCGGGGTAAGTCCCTTATTTGCTGGGCAGGCAAGAACAGAAGCGCTGCCAGCTGTGCCGGCAGAAAACAGGGTAATGAACCCTTGTGCTTCAGTTAGCTCCATTGGAAATGGGATTTCATGAATGAATCTGGAATACATTCCCAATAAAGACAGGGCAGGCCGGCGGGCCTGAGTCAGGCCTGATGTGACCTGTGGGCATTAGCATTACTCCTGCACACAGGCACAGCACACAGTCAGTGACTGACAGTGTGTCAGTGTGCACTAAAACAACTCCAAATTGTATGTAACAGAGTTATCAGACTTTTCTTCAGCCTAAGGAAGTATGACAATTTAACACCCCACCAGCACAAGAAGGTTTGAAATGGATATGTATAGAGGTGAACATCCAAAAACCCTTCGTACAACACAAAACATTTTCTTGAAAATGCATCCTCGCTACATCACCTATTCGTCCATCAACACAAATTATAAATTCCAAACTGAACTCTGAGATCTTCTGCCATGAAAATGGAACATGCCGGCTTAATTTAAAGAAATCAGCCAAATCTCTACCATAGGGAAGGACAAACCCTCCAGAATAATATCAACCCAAAAAAAGAGAGATGTTCAGGCCGATTCATGGAATTAATGTGCGCTGAAATTTTCAGCGCAAGCGTGCGAAAACGTGCGAATCGCAGTGCCAGTGAGAAAATCGCAGTGAAACCCGCGCACAGCGATTCATGGAAGTCCGTGCGCGTGTAAATCCCAGGATGTAGCCAAAATTCTGCGTGGGGCACGCTGGCACACACGTCTCCAAACAGCGTGTGCTACGCGCACAGCGGAATTGCACATAGCGCGGCGCACACAACAAAAGTAGGAGGAACAGAGGGCGTGACACGCGGAATGGGGAACAACGCATGAAAATGTGGGCATCACAGGGGAAGTACAGGGGGCAAATGCACGGAACACCCACACGCATGTTCAAAACACGTATTCATGGATTTGAAAGGGGCTAACGCGTGCGCCAAAAAAGACGCGCTAATCCGGAAACACGTATGCCAGCAGGAAGCAGGCGTACGTGGTCCTGCACAGCATAAAAGTGCGCGCAAACAACAAACAAGCTCAGATGCCAGGATGAATATACCGTTCCTAGCAGCAGTGGTCGTGGGATACCGCAGGAGGAGGAGATAGTCAGGCCCAGAATTTTCACACCCAGAACCAGCCTTTTTGGGATGCCTGATGACCAGGAGTATGGGAGGTACAGGTTTCCACCTCACATAATACTCGACCTGGTGAGTGAGTGGGAGGATGACAGCACATCACCCACCCTGTGCTCCCAAGCACTCATCCCCCTGGAGAAGGTCCTCAATGTACTGCACTTCTTGGGCACTGGATCATTTCAGCGGACAAGTGCTATAGTGGGGGGGGTGTCACAGACCACGCAGTAACGCTGCCTAGACCAGGTCTTGGCCATCATGACTGCACACCCATCAGTCCGCAGGCACATATACCTGCCCAGAACACCTGCAGAAAGGCAGGCTGCCGTCCAGGATTTCTACGGGGTGGCACAATTCCCCAAGGTCCTAGGTGCCATTGATTGCACCCATGTGCTCTACGTCCCCCCAGGGCATCAGAGCACATCTATAGAAAACGCAAGCACTGGCATTCCATCAACGTCCAGGTAGTATGTGATGCCAAGGGAATCATCACCTCAGTATATGCCAACTATCAAGGGTCCACCCACGACAGTTTTATTTACAGAATGTCAACCCTAAACCGGGACCTAGAAGCTGTGCGGCATGGCGACACATGGCTGCTCGGTGAGTATAAATACCACAGCACATGCATGCATGTCAGATACTGAGTAATGTCACAACCGCACTAATGATACCCATCACCACCTCCCCAGGGGACAGTGCCTACCCTCTGAGCACCCACATGATGACGCCAATTCGGAACCCCTCCACGCCACCCGAGGTAAGATACAACACAGCCCACATTGCAACCCGGGGCATAGTGGAGCGCACATTCGGAGTGCTCAAGTCACGCTTTCGCTCCTTTGACCGTTCTGGCGGGCAGCTGTTATATGCTCCCCCAGTAGTGTGCAGGATCATAGTGGCAGCATGTGTCCTGCACAACGCTGCAACATGCTGGGGCCTGCCCATGGACATGGTGGTGCCCCCACATCCCCAACCACATGCACGGCCGCTGCGCATGGGAGGGGAAAGGGCACGGGGTGAGGCAGCCCATACACAGCTGGTGGCTAATTACTTCACCTAAAATCACACCCCAGTGGAGTGCACACAGCCCTGGCACATACCAGCTGACAATCAATGATGATGACATAAGGGACGGTCAACTGTCACAACCATACCAGCCTGAGATTGGTCACCTGGAAGTGTTACATTGTGTGCATCTCTACCTACACAAACACCACTAATGCTGTGTCATCAAAAGACACACTTCTATGCTGCTAAATTCATTACCCCCTTGCAAAATACAACATGACAACAGTGCCATGTCACCCAAACCCTCCCCAGCACCGCCACCCAACACACCATGGCATGTCATGCTATGTGAGAGCAAACAAAGCAATCCCCAAAACATGACACAAGTGTCACAAAGTACAGTGTCCCTAATGGAAACTGGCCACACACAATATGCTCCCAGTAATGTAGAACTAACAACACACATGACCAAATACTTACCAACAATACAATGCAGCTACACAACCTCAAACATAGCATAAACATGACAGTACTAAGTTAAAGTAGTGGTAGTCTTACAACCTGATTATGCCAGCACATCGACCACTTCCAACTGTACAGTGCTGCTGCCACGCAAATGTGTAAGTGCACTGCTTACAACATGAACTCCATCTCCAAAGTAGACGGCCCTGTGAAGACCTGAGGAATGAACCTGCAAATTAGGAGGAAGACATGGATGCACAAGCACATATCAATACACCATGCAGTGTACAATACAACAACAATATCCACTAGGAATGTATACACAGTATTGACTACAGACTGCCCACATAGCTCATGGGAGTGCAACGTCACTGTGTAAGTCACTTCACTTGGGCACACCCTTTGCAAGCCCATGGAAACGGGAAGCAGGAGGGGTGTGTGTCTCACAAAGCCAAGCATCTAACCCAAACTCAGGACAAGCCTGCATGTGCCCAGCCGGAATACAGTGGATGCCCACGGGAGCCACACAAGGCAACACACTGTAAAAAAAATCAAAATCAAAAATCCAAAAATGGCCATGTGGGGGCCAGGGGGGAGGCCACCCAGGAAGTCCGACGACAGGGTGCACACCAACAGCCACCTGTGTGTATGTTGGGGGAATAAAACACCTCCATGGGCTCATGGCCTGCACGGCTATGCCAATGTGGCAGAACTGCTGCTGTCGCTCTCATCACCCTCTGCTGCTGCCCCAGGAGGTGTTGGTGCTATGGGAGGCAGCCCACTCAAAGCTCTGGTATGGTCCTCCATGGCAGCAAGCATGCAGGTGTGGAAGGTCTCGTTCTGGAGGATTATAGTGCGGAGATCCCCATGCACCACCTGATGTGATGCCCAGATCTCTTCCCGAGTTGCCTGCATCTAAGCTGAGAGCGAACGTGTGAGCCGCTCCAGCTGCTGTTCTGTCCTCAAGTTAGTGGAAGCCTCAAGGTCAACAAGAGTCTCCCTGAGGTGATGGAGTTCTACCCTGGGGGTTTCCCTGTGGCCCTGGGACTCTATTGATATTGATTGGCATAGAGTCTTCAGTGTCGCCTGTCTGTCCCTGTTGGACGCCAACATGTCCTCCCTGTGTGATTGGCAAATGGAGTCTGTTGCCTGCTGTAGTTGCTCCATCTGCCTTTCAGGGAGGACAATGGAAGTGGCCACCCTCTCCATTGCTTGAGCCATCATCTGAACTGAGGCTGCCTGTTGGGTTGCCATACCATACATGGATTGTTCCCATGCTGTATTGCCTGGTGGCGTACGGCCACCGCGTCAGCGGGCACCACACCTGTTTGGGGCAAGGCGATCTGCGCCTTGCTGTGCCGGCACTGCCTGAGGCTGCAGACTGCATTCCCCCTCTGATCTTCTGGCCCAGGAACAGGATCAGATGTTGTGGAGTGTGACCTGCATCCGTAACCGCAAAAGGCGGACTTACCAACACTGACATCCCCATAGAGGGTTCTACCCCTGGTGCGGGTGGGTTGGACAGAACAGAATCCCTGCCAGAAACACTTACCTGCGACGGCACATAGGTCTCATCATCCGAATCAGCACCTGAATAGAGGTCTGGGGAGGTGCACCCAGAGACACCCCTGGACAGAATGGTCTGCAGCAAGATTGGGTTCTCACCCACCACCACACCACGTCCCCCACTGGTGCCCAGTCGTGCCTGAGATCCCTCCTGGGTCTGCACCATCTCCTCAACCTCAACAGCATCAAGTGCGTCATCCCCTGCAAAAACATGAAAGACAAAAAATGGAAACAGGCAGTAGCACCATAGCACACAAATAGGTCTGACAAGCTACAGAACCACTACATGATTTACACATGTCCCACATGACTATGACCTCCCATGCATGCACTGTCACTGAGTTGGAAGGGGAGGAAAAAGGCAGACACTGATGACACCAAGATGGAAGAGCAATACATTTGCTGCATGCTGGGTAGCACTGCCATCACACATTGGCCTGTGAATGGCATGTCCAATACACATACATGACACATGCCATCACACAGATGGCATGTACCATAGCCATGGTACATTCCACAAGTACATCCATATGTCAGTGAATGAATACTGTCAGCCATCCATGTGAGATGGACATGATGAGATGAAAAATGCTACATAGTGTGACAAAATAGGCATGTGCCACACACTGCAACACATCCAGTGTACAAAAATACAGTGATTGCAGGCCGATGTACACATCAATGGTTGTGCACTTCAACATGACAGGAAACAACTATCATGTTCCACATTCAAAGAGGCCCCAAAAATGTATGTGATCAGGCCAATACTCAATCAGCCTGAATGGTCAAATCATTCACCTAACAAGGTAACACATGTGAGCCAATGTGGAGTTCATCAATGACAGAAGCATGTCACAAATGTGACAATAGGGCTGAGAAATGCATATCAAAATTGGGAGAATTGAAACAATCAGCCTGAACGAACACTGAAAAATTCAAACAATGTTGTTGCAAGATGCCACTTCAAGGGCAACTGCTGTAATGTTACACTAAATTACTACTGTGGGCAGAAGGGATACTATCACACCCAAATCCAAGGCCGCTGAATGTTTTGGATGAAGCACATGGGTGACCCATACCAATCAGGCACACACACCCTCACATGGCACTGAATCAGAACCCATCACCCAAACAACATACACATGCATTACACACACATGCATGGACGCTCACCGGACAATGCATCATAATCAGGTAGTTCTCCCACACCTTGGATCTGTTCCTCTGTGACGAAGGCCCCAGCAACAGACTCATGTTCAGTGAGTTTGTTGTCCTCTTGTGGAGACCCATCGCCAGTCACCAGAGTAGCGTCATGATTGGAGGCCAGCTTGTTCTTTGGTCTGAATTTCAGGTCATTCCACCGCTTGTAGAAATCATCAGCTGTGCGCCTCACAAATCCAAGGGCACTTATGCAGTCCGTGATGGTCTGCCAGTGTGCCCTACGTTGACCAGGTGTGGTCTTGCACCCTGCAGTCACCACCATTTTGCGGCTATGTGCTGACACATAGGCCACAAGTGCATCAAGTTCTGGATCATTAAAGCTAGGCTTCCTTGAGGTACCGGAGTGTGTAGCCGTGTCTGGGGTCCCAGCCTGTCGTGCCAGAGCACCCTTCTTCCTCTTCTTTAAAGGTGGAGCAGAGCCAGAGTGGCTTACGCCGCTCTGGTAAGTAGGGGCAGAATCACTGGTGGACTGGGTAGTAGGAGTGTGGGAATGCACAATGACCATAGGTCTTGATGCAGGCATTGGTTGCAGGGTAATGGTGGCAGGGGGAATGTCGTTTGATGGACCTGGACTGACACTGTCCTGGCTGGGAGAGTCAGAGCTGGGGCGGATGGAGCTGCAGCTGTTCCTGCAGCCTCCCCACCCTGCATACTTGGGGCAGCAGATGACATAGCTGTCCCAGATCCACATGGCTTGGTGACAACAACTTGCACCGCCACACGTGGCCTAGACTTGCTGACCTGGAAGTCAGCCAGGGAGTCATCCTGTGCCAGGTCAGGTGCCACAATGGGCTGGTCCAACAGGGGCTGAGCTGGGATTGTGTCAGCCACGTTTCCCTCAACCATGGGGGGGGCATGGGTGTCCCTGATTGTTCCTCCACACATGGGGGTCTAGGGGCACCCTGCAAATCCCGGCCATGTCCCCTACCGCGTCCACCACATCCACCTTTTAAAGGTCGGCCACCTTTGCCTCCCTTACCGCTTGGTCGCCTCCCAACCATGGCACTGATGTTGTTGTGCATATGGGAGTTGCAGTACACTATTGTCCTGGGCAATTGGGGGTCAAAGGGGTAGGATACTAGATGGAATTTGTACCCTAGTGCTCTAACAAGGCTGTCTGTGACCCCTGGGGGAAGATGATGGGTGACGCTACGCAAAGGCAGCCCAAAATCAAAAATTAACGTGCACGCAACCCCTCGTAGACCACGTGCGTGAAAAAATGAACCTGCACTATGCTGTAGCACCCAGAAACACAAAACTCAGCGTACGCATAATACAGGCAGCCTACAATGACCTCTGAAGGGGAACGCGACACACGGGGCAAGCACAGTTGCTAAGTACGTGCGGAACTCACCGTCTGCCTGGAAAAAGAACGTGGAAAATACGCGCGTGTGTGCGTTGGCAACACCCCCGCCAAAAGAAGAATTGTACGCTGTCTGAGGAGACAGGACAAAAGGAGAAGTGAACTCTGTTTGAGGAAACAGGCCCAACAAAAATTCAGAAAAGAGCTGTCAGAGGTAACAGGGAGTACGAACTAGAAATGCTGTGAAGTAATCGCGTGTGAACCAACAAGAAGTACAGATTTCACCAACTCGCTCTCCACGAAAAGCACGTACAAGGAAATGGCATCCTACACATAGCTTTTAAACCGCCCCACACGCACACGTCAGATACGCGTGTACGCAGGCGCTTTCCTCCAATTACACGCGATGACACTCGAACGTGCAGTTTTCCACGTGTGCTCTGTCATCACGTGCTATGAGGGAAATGCCCGCTCGCGTAATGTAACTTACGCGCTTAGGCACTAAGGGCCTTTGGTCCAATGAAATTGCATGCGTGTGCTGACGCGCTTACGCGCTAAGGCCCTTTCCTCGAATTACACACTGATGTGCAATTATTTCACATGCCAAATCACTCTGTATCAAGCTGGCCACGCGAAAACACACGGAAGACCACGCTCCTGCCCAGAAGGCCGAATTACTGCCCCCCAGAGCCTCGAGCACGCTCCCACCTGCCATCTGCTGCTGCCTGACTGCCTGCTGCCCACGTGCCCTGCCATTTGCTGCCTGCACGTCAGCTAGGGATGTAGTTGCTGTGACCACCCCTGCTGGAACCGAAGACTCCCGACTGGGATTCCATCGCTCCACAGCCCAGCCCCAGGACCCAGTTGCCCACCCACTCCTGCCTCTGCGGTTGCCATGTCCAGCACAACACCATCTGGCAGCACTGGCAACCCCCAGCCAGAGAGGCAGAGAGCCACCAGCTTCACTGCCACCGAAGTTGGGGTCCTGGTGGAGCAAGTGCTGGGGCAGTAGGATGCCCTCTTTGGAAGTTTGCGCGCCGACAATGAAGGACGGACCAGGATCTGGATGGACATCGTGACTGCCATCAACGAGGAGGGGGTGGCAGTCCGCGACTTACATCAAGTCAAGAAGCGCTGGGAGGACTTCAGGTCCAGGACCCTCAACAAGGCCCGGCGCCTCGCTAAGGCAGCGGATGCCAAGGGGCGCCGGGGCCAGCTGTCGAACCATCAAATGAGGGTCCTGGAATGCATATGCCCAGCGCTCTACGTCCAGATCCTTGAGAGGCAGACCCTTCTGGAGTCGAGCGGTAAGTGTACATGCATGTTGATAGTACGCTGTGCATGTTGTGGTGTGCCAGTAATGTGCAGGTTGCACATGTGTTTATGTAGGGCCATGTAGGGATGTGTATGAACATGGGCGTGAGGTTGCCACATGTGAGTCCTCTCAGTTGTGAGACACATTGATGGTATATGTGTTGGTAAGCATTCTGGGCAAATGCAGGTGTGGGAGCACACATGTTTGAATTTCTGTGTATGTACATTGGCATGGTTGTGGCATGGATGGTGGTTCATAATGTATGTATCTGCACTGTGTACATGTGCATGTATGTGTATCTGACAAGTGTGCAACTGTGATGCAACATGGATACACGTGACACTGATATATAGAAGGTTGAATGGCCGATGTGACATGTCTGGCGAGCTCATCACTGCAACAGTTGGAGGAGATGTAGACATGCATGTAAGTGTGGTGGCGTGTGTGCATGTCTAGTGCACTCCTTGTGTTTCATGTGATGTCAGGCTCACCTTTGGCTGTTTATGCTGTTGTATGTGTATGGATTGGATGGTGCTGCCTGGTGCAATATTGCTGTTGAAATGTTCATGTGTGTGAGTTAAAATGACATGTGTCTCATGGAGTGTGATGCCGTGTCTGAAGTTAAACATTGCCACTCATGTGCAACTGTCATGTGTATATCAGTCCATTGTACAGTGCCCTGATGCCTGTGTTCTATCTCTCCCTGCCTGCAGCGTCAACTGAAGAAGAGGGCGGAGAGGGTGCTGTGGAGCACAGCAGCAGGGATCGTCCCGCCAGCCGGAGACGCAAGGCCCGGTTCCCCTCCCAGATTGTCATCTCGTCGGGGAGTGAGGAGTCTGGTGCCGCGTCCCAGGTCGCAGCTGCCGAGGGTAGGTCCAAGAGGCGGAGGTTGGAGGTGGACTCCTCGGCAGCAAAAGGGGCAGCTGAGACCCCACAGGGTCCAACGGAGGAAGATGGCATGGAGTCATCCTGGTTGGTGGGGGGTTTGGTGGAGGAGGAGGCTGTGGAAGGGACACACACTGGGTCTGGAGGTGGGGATTCCACTGGTGCTAGTGGTGCAGTGCAGGACCAGGGACAGGAGGCAGCACAGGCCGTCGCAGAGGTGCCTGTGTGCAATCCTGTCCCTGATCCTGTCACTGCCTCATCTGGCACCAACATGGATGCCTATGTCCAGACCCGTTTTCAGGGAGGGAATGAGCACACAACAACTGGCCTTCCTCTCCCTGCGGACATGGCTATCCGGGACCGTGTTGAGCCTGTCCTGGCCGGGATAGCGTTGCGTCAACGGGGCATGCGAGGTGACGTGCAGTTTTTTTGTGAAGAGACTGCACGTCATCTCGGGTGCCTCTTTGACCACGTTGACCTGCTGGGACAGGTCACCAGTGCTGGATTCCTCTGTGTGCTGGACCTCCTTGTGACCCCCTCCTCACCTGAACCCCCTACGCGCCAGTCATCCTCCATGCCATCTTCCCACCCATGTATCACATGGGTACCCTGTGGAGCTGCCTCTGACCCTGCAGCCAGGCTGGTGGAGGACGCATCCCTGCCACAGTCGGGAGTCGGACGTCCAGCAGGGGTGGCCACCTCAACAACTGCCCCCCAGCCGGAGGAGGATGTGCAGGCAGCAAGAGCCAGGGCACAGGCAGAGGCACAGCAGCAACAAGGTGGGAGCCATCATGGCTCGGGGCCTTCGACATTGGAGGGGCAGGCATCGGCCAGAGGGCAGGAGGACCCAGGACTGGAAGTGTCTTCCGTGTGGCAGCGGTTAGGCCATGCTATAGATGTGGAGCGGCAGCGGGCAGAAGAGGCACGGCACACGATGGTCAGGGCGGAGAACTCCATGCGGAGGGCCCTGAGGCGGGCCAAGTGCCTCGAGGCAATTCGCAGTGAGTTGGAGGAGAACATGTCGTCGTCCCTGCGAACCCTCAGGGCCATGGAAGAGGACCGCCTCCAGGACATTGAGCAGGAGTTTGATGATGCCCTGGCCCGGGACATCCAAAAGTGAGCCGACGGACTAGCCTGCTGCCCTTGTAAATAGTTTTTAGAGTTAAGTTTCCTCTTCGTTTTCCGTTTATTTGTGGTCAATGGACAATGCCACACAAATTTGTATATAGTTATATTTTTAGGTAGTTTGTTAGGTAGGTTTCATTTGTTTGGTTGGGATCATGGACCCTTTACATCCTTGGACAATTGATTGTATATAGTTTCATCATGTATTCATTTTTTTTATTTTTGTGCATTATGGGCATGGAGCCATGGATTTATTTTTTCCGGACAATGGATTGTAAATAATGGAGATTTTTTTTTTACATTTCCTTTGGATTTGCGTTGTTTTTTTGAATTGGTTATCATTTTCATTCAATCATCTTTTTCACATGCTTTTCATTTCATGTTTCATATTTTGGTATGCTTTCATTTCATTTTTGATTTATGTACATAATACATTTTCATTTTTTAGTTCCATGAGTGGGATTCGCTCATTGGGTTGATGCATGTGAAAATGTAGGTTTACACAAGAAATGCCAATCAGTGCATGTGTGTGACGGACATGTGTTGATGTACATAGGTGACTTTTGGTTTGTGTCATGAGATCGGCATTTCACTGCTGGGGGGTGGGGGTGCAGAGGTACATGAGTGGGGGCCTACTGTCAGGTGCCCCTCAGTGCTGGGGGTGGGGGTGCAGGGGGACATGAGTGGGATATGAGTGGGGGCCTGCTGGCAGGTGCCCCACAGTGCTGGGGGTTGGGGGTGCAGGGGGACATGAGTGGGGGCCTGCTGGCAGGTGCCCCACAGTGCTGGGGCGTGGGGGTGCAGGGGGACATGAGTGGAGACCTGCTGGCAGGTGCCCCACAGTGCTGGGGGGTGGGGGTGCAGGGGACATGAGTGGGGGCCTGCTGGCAGGTGCCCCTCAGTGCTGGGGCGTGGGGTGCAGGGGGACATGAGTGGGGGCCTGCTGGCAGGTGCCCCTCAGTGCTGGGGGTGGGGATGCAAGGGGACATAATTGGGGGCCTGCTGGCAGGTTCCCCTCAGTGCTGGGGGGTGGGGGTGCAGGGGGACATGAGTGGGACATGAGTGGGGGCCTGCTGGCAGGTGTCCCACGGTGCTGGGGAGTGGGGGTGCAGGGGGACATGGGTGGGGACCTGCTGGCAGGTGCCCCTCAGTGCTGGGGGTGCAGGGGGACATGAGTGGGACATGAGTGGGGGCCTGCTGGCAGGTGCCCCTCAGTTCTGGGGGGTGGGAGTGCAGGGGGACATGAGTGGGACATGAGTGGGGCCTGCTGGCAGGTGCCCCGCAGTGCTGGGGGGTGGGGGTGCAAGGGGACATGAGTTGGTGATCAGTAGTGCAAGGTGACATGTGGCTTGGCTGGGGGGCATGCCCATGGTGGATGGGCTGCCTGCGGGTCATGACCAGGGGTGCAGGGTAGTCCCCTGTGGTGTGGGCTGCCTGCAGGGGCTGTGGAGGGTGTAGAGGGAACACCTGGGAGGACCCACACTGTCAATTCACGTGTAGGACTCCCTGCGCACCCCTGAAATTCAAGTACCCCGCTCTGACAGCAAAATCGTGTATGAAACTTCCCGCGCACCCCAAGAATACACGTACCCGGCTCCAATCGCGTGTGAGACTTCCCGCGAACCCCAGTAATACACATACCCCACTCGCACAGGCCCTTTCGCATGTGAAACTTCCCGCGAACCCCAGTAATACACGTACCCCACTCACACAGGGCCAATCGCGTGTGAAACTTCCTGCGCACCCCCGAAATACACGTACCCTGCTCTGACAGCAAAATCGCTTGTGAAACTTCCCGCGCACCCCCGAAATACACGTACCCTGCTCCAATCGCGTGTGAGACATCCCGCGAACCCCAGTAATACACGTACCCCACTCACACAGGGCCAATCGCGTGTGAAACTTCCTGCGCACCCCCAAAATACACGTACCCCGCTCTGACAGCAAAATCGCGTGTGAAACTTCCCGCGCACCCCAGGAATACACGTACCCGGCTCCAATTGTGTGTGAGACTTCCCGCGAACCCCCGAAATACACATACCCCACTTGCACAGGCCCTTTAGCATGTGAAACTTCCCGCAAACCCCAGTAATACACGTACCCCACTTGCACAGGGCCAATCGCTTGTGAAACTTCCCACGCACCCCCGAAATACCACGTACCCTGCTCCAATCGCATGTGAAACTTCCCGCGAACTCCAGTAATACACGTACCCCACTCGCACAGGGCCAATCGCGTGTGAAACTTCCCGCGCACCCCCGAAATACACGTACCCTGCTCCAATCGCATGTGAAACTTCCCGCGAACCCCAGTAATACACGTACCCCACTCGCACAGGGCCTATCGCATATGAAACTTCCCGCGAACCCCAGTAATACATGTACCCCACTCGCACAGGGCCTATCGCATATGAAACTTCCCGAGAACCCCAGTAATACTCGTTCCCCACTTGCCGTGCTGGTACAGGGTTAGCGCAGCCCTTTGTGCTGGATTGGGGATTTTGATGGCTTTTCCCTGCACGAGGGGCGTTCTTGGGGGCGTAACTGGCTCTGCTGCAGGGTCGCTGCACCACTGTGCGCCACGGCTGGTTTTGGTAGCTAAAATCCATGAATACGCTGGCGCGGAAATGGATTTTAGCGCACATGGCTGGCGCAGAGATTCGCACACGCACACTGTGCGCCAGCCGCGTGCGCCACTTGTGCGCAAATTTCTATGAATTACCCCCATTGTATTTATTCTACCGTTCAGAAACTGTATTTGTTTTTTGTCACAATGATATATGGTAAATGTCTTTTTTATGCATCTGTTTTCTTCACTGTGGTATAATAATAAAGCACCCTGAAACAAATCTCTTTGCATGTTGATGCTGCTCTTATTTCACCAAAAATAAAGGAAACTGGTATTAATCTGTTGAATTTGGGATGCGGTTTTAGATGTGATTTATAGCTGTGGATGTTAGCTACAAGCAGAAGTTGTTTCTAGCACAAAAACTGAGGAAGTTATGGACGTGTTAGTGGAGGTCTTTTTTTTTAGATAGGCGCAAGAAGGGAAAACAGGAATGCACTTTTACATGACAAAAATAATTTCTTACACTAGTGGATGACTATGAACAAACAACTACCCCACAGGAAAACAGCCACTTGATCAGGGTGACTTCCTTCAGAGAAAACTCGCCTTTTTCAGGTGAGAAAATATCAGTGCAGGGATAGTTTTAGCAATAGTAGCACAGGAGAAAGATAGGAAGGACAGGATAGAGGTTTCAAACAAATCAAAATACTCCTAACAATACAGGTTCTGAATACAAGACAGGATGGGTTTAAGATAGGGATTAACTGAGCAAGGTACATATGCTAGTGACAAAGTTCTTTCTATAGATACTCACTAGATATGTTTTTAAACGGAACCGTCAGGATTCTGGACCATCAAGATTCTGGTCAGGGAATTGGATCTGGTTCTAAGACAGACACCTTGGCACATCGGATTGGGTCTGCAATCAGAAAGGCGCTCTGGTCACAGCACGGCACAGGACTGGACTGGATCTGCAGTGGCTCTGGTCACAGCACAGAACTGGATTGGATCTGCCCTTCTTGGTGCTGATGATAATCCTTTTAGCAGGCAACCAGTACAGCACAGCCCATTTGTATTTTGATGCTTCCCCTTGGTTTGTGTGATTCTGGTTCTGGAATTTGAGGCTTAGCTGAAAATGGTTCAGCTATGCAATGGATTTCTGCTTTGCCAAGTTTCTGGAGTCTGGAGCAAGGAAGATGTAAAGTTCATTAGCAGGGTGCTCCGCCAGCATTGGGATAGTGAGTGAATCTGTCTGTTTTTATCTGCCCTCTGCTGTCTCTATTTATGATATGATAAAGGGTGTGTGTGTGCTGGTTTAGCCTAAGCACCCCCCTTTGACAGGCGATTGGTCAGCGTCTCTTCTCTGCCTTGATAGGAGGAGTTAAACAGTGTGTCACTTTTATGGTGTGGGTTTATGAGGCTTAGAGTCCACCCCTAGCCTCTTGAACACAAAATCTACTTTTGACACAATATATATTTACACGTGAGCAACCTCTATACCAATCACATATACAGATTACATATTTTGTGCGGCAGCTACTCCTCAAAACCCCGTTGTTGTGGGATCTTGTGTCTGCTTTTCATTGAATGTTGTCCTTTTAATCAGGAACACAATGTCCAATTTATCAGCATATTTCTACCAGTATGCGCGTATAACATGTGCATAAGTGTATAAAGTTTCATCCTTCTAGCAGAAATACATTTGGTGTAAAATCACATTTTCTGCCGTTTCTTTCCAGAACATGACACATGATCTTTCCGCCTCTTGAAATGTGCACCCAAAATTTAGATTTACAATTCTGTTACTTTTGTATTTTTGACAATTTTAAGCGGTAAGTTAGAAGTCTTTAAATAAAATGTTCTTTGTGAATGTTCAGCCACAGATGGCTATTAGGGTCCGCCTCTTTTTGTCTTGCTTCAGTTCAGAAGCAGTCTCCTCCCTGTTCTTTTGGCAGAGGCCATTTTACAACTGTCCTCACACCTATCATGTCCTGCTTTGCAGTTTGCCATTGTTTCCTTCCCCACTGCAGACCAGGTTCTTCCCAAACCCTATAATTATCGCTTTGGTGTGATTTCCTGGTTGAAGGAGAGGCCTTGCCTCTGTGAGGAAAGCTGTTATTGTTATTCCAGTTTGGTAGCTTTAGCCGGCTTACTTTAATTGTTACTTCTGTTGAATATTCCCTTAGCATAAAACAAACTTGTGGGATCAAATAACAGCTAAATACTTATTCAAGATTTTAAATAGTGGAATCAAAACAATTACAAGAGGGGTTACTCTCAACAGCAGGCTTCTGTTTAAAGTTTAATCAGGCAGGCTTCTGACAGCTGTTATTTCGGCGGCCCAGGGTACTGCACCCAGATTTTGACAGATTCACAGACAGGCTACTTTTGTTGTGGAAATCCCTTTCTGCTTTTCAGGACATTGTAAGTTCACAATGATTTCTTATACTAAGTGAATTGTAGCACCCAGCAAGAATTTGGGATGTTTGAGGGTGTTTTGTACCGGCATTCTGCAGTTTCAGCAACAAAGAAACAGTGATTTCAAGCAGGATTTTGGGGTTTCCTTTAGCAAGGCACTGATTTTTCCTTCTGTGCTCCATTTTTACATGTTGTTGAGCCCAGTGACATGTTTCAGGAGTGAGATCTCTGTTCCACAACTGACAACATGCATAGCAGATTGGGTAGCCATCTTTTTGTGCTTTGCAAAGCGCGATTCTCAGAGGTTTTGGCGTGCACAAGGGTTTTGCGGCCATTTTGATGTTTTCTGGCACCATCAGAACACAGCGCTGCAGCATGGCAGAGCAAAAGTGGGTCAAAACATCCCACAATAATTAATTATTTGACATCACATTTTTGCCCCCGGATGGGGCAATCAAAATGGATCCGTCACATTATCATCCAGGAGGAGAGAACCCAGCCCACTGAGCAGGGGGTGCTCTGACTCTTCTGCTGCTATTGTGAATTGCAATGTGTTTGGCAAAATTGCCGGGGTCTAAAAGTGCCATTATAAACTGTGATCCCACAGGGCACGCACCTCTCTGCACAGTGCACACTTTTTGCTGATGACATTTATTTTTGTAATGTAACATAAGGCCTTTTTACATTGTAGTAAACTAAACATGGATGCCATGATATGATATGATATGATATAGCATTTGTAACGCGCCTATACACAAGTGTCTCAAGGCACGATGAGGCAAGGACGGGGTAACAGAAGAAGGACAGCCACAGCTATCTTACTAGGCCAAGTGACATTGAGATTGTGCAAGTGCAGGAGAGTGGGGAGGAGAAAAGTGCTAGGGGAAAGGGGAGAGGGCAGTGCTGTACATGGGATCAAAACAATAACAAGAAGTGCAGCCATCAGGTGGCAAGTGCAAGGGTAAGTTCAGACAGCAGGTGTCCAAAGGTGCAAGTAAGGGGATTGTAGGGCTACAGATACAGACCCAAGTGCAAGGGTTGCCAGGAGGCAGTGCAGGTGTGAAACTGGGCGGTTAGGGACTGGGACACGAAATCAGAGGGTAGCCAGGTGACCGGTGAAGTATCAGACAGGAAATCAGTAGGAGAGAGGAAGAGAGATGGCAGAAGCAAAGGGGAATGTCTTGAGGTGCTTCCGGAACCGGAGATGGTTCTCCTTGGGTTTCAGAGAGGCAATCAGACTGTTCCAGAGGGAGGCAACAGCCGAAGAAAGAGATCTACCACCAACTCGCTGCTTGGAGAAGAAACGGACCCTGAGGGAGTTGGAGGTGGAGGAGCAAAGAGCTCGAGTATGAAGGTATTCATGAATAGGGAGTTGGAGGCATTGAGGATCCAGGCCCCAGACGGCATTGTGGACAATGCAGAGGGTCTTGAAATTAGTTCTTGCAGACACTGGGAGCCAATGCAGACATTTCAGTGCTGGAGAGATATGATCCCTGAACTTCAGGCCAAGGGCAAGTCTGGCAGTCATGGTCTGGATGAGTTACAGTGGGCGGAGAGTAGAAGCAGGCCAATTTAGAAAGAGGCTGTTGCTGTAGTCCAGCCTAGAGAGAACCAGGCTCCAGAGACAGTGAGCTTCTGGGGAAGGAGAGTAAAATAGGAATACCTCTGAGGAGGTGCAGTTGGTAGTTTGACTTCTTAGAGATGTCAGAGATGTGAGGAGAACAGGAGAGTGTGGAGTCAAAGATGACCCTGAGGTTCTTAGCCTTACAGGTGGGATCAGGAAGAGGGCCAAGGGAGGCCGGTCAGAGAGACAGGAAAGGAGGGTGCAGGTGTGCCGATGAAGAGAAACTCTGGCTTACTGGCATAAGGCACAGATCGTTGGTGGCACACCATTCCTGGATAGCAGACAGAAAGTCAGATATGAGAGAAGGAAAAGAGGTAGCAGAGGGGAGCCTGAAAACGAGCTGAGTGTCAACCGCATAGCACTGAAAGTTGGAGCAGAGCGGCAATGCGGTGGGCAAGAGGTGCCAGGTATTGGATAAACATCCAGGGAGAGAGGTTAGACCCTTGTGGAACACGACAGGTAGAGAGTGAGAGAAAGGAAGGACCCAGGTTTTACCTGGGAGGGTTGATCAGAGAGGAATGAGGTCACCCAGGCCAGGGCCTGATCGGTGATACCCAGGTCATCATGGAGACAATTGAACAGGATGGCATGATTGACTGTGTCAAATTCAGAAGATAGATCGAGTAATATGAGGATGGAGGGGAGATTAGAATCAAGGTTAGCGAGCAGGTTTTCATGGATGTTCAGGAGAGCAGTTTCCATGCTTCTGGATGCTCTGAAGCCAGACCGATGGTCATGGAGACAACCAACAGATTCAGTGTAAACATTAAGCTGGGAGATGGCCAGCTTTTCCAGGAGTTTGCCCAGGAAAGGAGTGATGGAGATCGAGCGATAGTTAGCCTGGCAGGAGGGGACGGCTGAGGGTTTCTTGAGAAGAAGATGCACAAGAGAGTGCTTCAGGGGGAAAGGGAAGGCTCCAGTGGCAAATGAGTGGTTGCAGAAGTCAGCCAGGGCAGGAGCGATGGTGTCAATGTGGTCCTTGATGGTTTCGGAAGAACAGGAAAGAACCTGTTTTGACAAGACTTTCATAGATCAGACTTGTCTAGGGGAGAACAGAGGAAAGGAAGATAAAGAGGGAGGAGAGGTGGCCATAGAGTGGCTGGAGGTAGAGGAGAGAGTAGAGGGAGGAGGAGGAGAGGACAATAGGGTGGACAGGATGTGCTGGGTTTTAGAGATGAGGCTCTGTGCAGGGCTGTATAGAGGTCTTGGGAGGGGACATGAGTGGTAGAGACTGCAGCAGGATTGGCCAGCTCCTTGCAGATTTTATAGAGTTTGGCAGAGTTGTTAGATGATGCAGAGACACAGGCTTGGATGTGGGCTCTCTTCTCAGTGCAGACAGAGAGCTGGTATTGCCTTTGGAGCAGGCGGCTCCACTATTCAAAATATGCAATGCGTGTACGCAGTTCAGTTGCCTTGTGTTGCTGTTGCACAGTATTGGGTGGGGTCTGGGGTCAAACAAACATCTTCTGCAGGTGCACATGGTACAGGAAATTAATAAGTGAATTTTCAGTAAAGCACTGACTGACTGGGTGCGGGTGGGCATCCGCATTACATTCATGGCACGGCTGTCCATGGCCGTCCCACGGCCCCCAGAGCCTCCATCAGGCATGCTGCAAGGCCCGCCAGCCAGTGACACTGCAGCAGGCACAAAAGGCCACCAGAAGACAGGTGACCAGGCACCCCTTGCCCACCTCCTCGCTCTGCCACTGAAAAGATGAGGGAGGAGGAGATGGATAATAAGAAGATGAAGGAGGCAGGGAAGAGTAAGGAGATGAAGGAGGCGATAGAGAGTAAGGAGCAGGTGAGGATTGACAAGGAGAAGAATAGTAACATAATATGGAGAAATGTTGCAGGACAGAGAGTAACAGGAGAATGGGAAGAAAGAACAAGAATAAAAGAGGTTGGGGGTTATGGCAAGAAGACAGGAGTTGAATTTATTTGGGTTTTTGTAAAGCAGAATCCTGAAAACTAAATTGCTTCTAGACACAACAAAGATAGGAAGGAAGACATGTCCATATTGAAAAAAGAGCATGATCTTAAAACCTCTTTAAAATGTCAGCAGATTGGTAATTCAATAAACCTCAAATGCGGGAGTATTCCAAAAGGTCAGATGCTTGGACCAATAATATTCTGTGTCCTCTACTTGTGAGCTTGCATGCCACTACCACCAGCAGCAAGTGGTTGAAAGCTTGAATGAATGTGGTCAGTTGATAAGATTTCATAATTCCCATAGAATAGGGAGGAACAAATCCACACACACACATTTAAAAGAAAGACAACAGATGTTAAATTTGATGTGGCCATAAATTGGAAGTCAATGGAGAGAATGCTGAAAATTACCAATTTCATTTCTCTTTCTGAGGCAAAAAATAAGCCAGACTGCAGAATTCTGAATGTATTGAAGCCATTGAATCTGGTATGGTGTAAGGTTCATGGAGTAGTCCAATTTATAATAAATTAAGGATCCACCCACCACACAATGAGGTGTAGGGGATATTAAAAGCATTATACAGTTTAGCTGGTGATGCTGGGAGAAGAAGCTTTGATTTTTGAAAAAATTGAGTTGATTTGTCAGTTCATGCTCATGTCAGACTCCAGAATGTTGTTCATGCTCCACAATAGTGCATATGGGCATCTGGCAGGGTTTTGCAACAGTTGAATGGGTCCTTGTAGTGCCCCATCAGTTCTAGGGCCATTATGAATCTATTAAATATTCTTTTTGCAATTTTGGACCAAGTGATAATGGGACCAAATCATCAAGATGTCCACTGACATTCAGAAAGTGCTGTGCATACTTGGCAATAAGCATGATATTAGAAATCCAGCAAAGTTAAGATAGACATTAAAAAAAGGGATCAAAGATAAGAACCCTAAGGAGCTCCAGATTGTAATGCAGCAGGCGAAGAGTAAAGATGAACCAGTTGAACCCTATCGTAATCATTCTGAATAAAGAAGTGCAACAATCCAGTGGAGTTGCTACATTACAACCCACAGAAAGCAGGGATTCAAATAACTGGTCATGGTTGACCATGCAAAAGTTTGCTGACATGTGTAGCATGATAAGAAGACTGAGGAGAATACCAATGTAATTTGTTTGGGAGAGACATTAGGGGAGGAAAGGTAGAGAGCCAACAGGAGGAGATATGAGCTGGAGAGAATGAGTAGGAAAGACAAAAAACATAATTAAATATTTTGAAGATTTTAAAGAGGAGAAGTAAGAACACTGTAAGACTGACCGGAGGAAGTTGAAGAGGAGTGGCAGTACAAACATGGTCTATATTGACCAGGAGTTGCAGGAGGTTCCGAAGGGCAGAGAAGAGAGTAGGAGAGATCCCCCTCGGCAGAACACCACTGCATCTCATCAAGAAGGCAGTTCAGAACAAGGTTTTGAGTATTAGTGGCATCACCCATAGAAGGAAGTAGGAGGAGAATGTAACTAGTGCCATCCTGTAGACCAAAATACGTGTCCAGCCTACATTTTGAAAGCTGTGCAGTTCCATTTGGATTTACCCATCCTTACATTCAACAGCTACCCCAGCTGAATGTGTAAGCACATAAGGGGCCAGAACCCCAGGAAAAAAAGCTCTCTAGGTGTCCAGGAGGAGAAGCCGAAATCCTGAAGGAAAGGAACTAGGAGCCAAGATTTGTTGGGATACTTAAAATTCCAGACTATGAGCAACTGAGAATTATCAATATCCTGGGAAGAGATTCCTGGATTTTCAATTGAGGATTACCAAATCCAGACACTGATCTGATGAACCAAGAAACGTTATTGTTGGAACTCTAAGGAGACAATATGAAGGGTATCCTCACTAGCTGCGCTGGCTCCTGATTTTATAAAATGTTAGTTGTGTAAGTCAGCTGCATACTTCAGGTATTCATGATGACCAGGTTTGACAAACAATATTCAAAATAACATATTATAGAAAAAAGGAGCACTGCACAGACACCATTTTAGTTTGTCTAAAAGAACGTGTATTGACAAAAACACATATTATTCTTAATCCATTTTGTGAAACCAAAAGAACATCATATTGGTAAAAAACAACCAATGAAGCTATTGAAAAACTGAAAAATGCCAACACGTGTTTCAACCCTTTTGGGTCGTCTTCAGGGCATATAAATGGTTGGATTACTGACCAATTCGGGCGGGTAGAATAATAGATTATATTATGGTTCCATTCAAAAATTTTGAAGCGCTTGCTTAGGGTGTGTTTCTGGTTTGAACAGTGATTCTATGCACCTGCTTTTTAATTTACGTGCTGAAAAAGTCTTTAGTGCACAAGGTAAGCAAAATGTTGTTGCAGATGTATCTGGTGCAATGTATATTTGATTAAAGATGTGCTGGTTACATCAGTCTTCTATTAAATAGCATCGTTGCGTGTAGACGAAAATCACTGCTTAGTTGCAGTTGGAAATGCTCCGGTTTCTAGGCTTTTGCTGCATACTACACAGCACATTTTCTTTCCTGTATCTACCTTTGCTATTCAGGTTTGCGGAACTCTAAGGAGAAGCTATGTTATTGTTCTACATGTTCCTAAAATGACCCGATCTTTTTAACCACCCTTAACAACCAGTACCTGTTTAAGTGCTAACGCGCTTCCCATTGGTTCCACTCAGCTATGTGACAGCAATCGATTATAAATGCTTATTGTAACCACACACAACATCAAGTTCACCTCCCAATGAGTAATCAGTCATCACATAAGCAATAACGCCTGCGGTGGAGGACTTCACCACGATGCCCAAGTTACAGGCCTGGGTAAAAGCATTGGGCCTGAATCAAGCCCCACCATAATTTGATGGCAAAGTGTCCCACAAAGGGTATCAATGCTCTTAGGCCCTCAATGTTTTCCTGTGGACCAATTTAAGCATTTATCTTTCCCTATCCAGGCTTGTAAAGGCTACAAACATATATCAATTAGCTAAATAAACAGGCAGTGAACATTTTGTAAACCGTTTACTCAATGCTTAGATAATACATTAACAACTTGTAGTAGATAAATACTTATCACTGCTTGGGAACAGTTGTTTAAACATTCCAATGGGTTGATAAGTGCTTGGGCTGGAAGGAATACATCAGGGGTAACATGTTTGTCATGAAAGCAAGACAACGCAGAGCAACACAGGTTCAAATCTCGGTCCCACACTCAGAGTCTTCGGTGTTAAGCGCAGGTTATAAAAGATTGAATCATTAATTTTTCTCCCTTTCTGTGATGTCCACTGCTGACAGGCTTATTGGTTTGTTTGCTGGAAGCTTCGGGGAAAGGCTAGAGTGATGAGGCATGGTGAGAGAGGGAGACTGGTGAAGGTAAGAGCTGTGGTTAGGAAGGAATGAGCGGGTGGGCTGTGTAGGGTCCCTGGAGGCCAGATGGTGGCTTTCCGGCAATCCGGGTCATTGGAAGGTGGGTCAGTACCATCAGGTAAGGCACACAGAAAGATCTATTTAATTGCTGAGAAGGCTCATCTACATATCCTCTCATCTGCTAATTGGCAATATCTCTTGTCCATTAGCTAGCTAGCACTGTATGAAAGTCGGACAAACAATCTTACACTGGCCATGCCTTCAAGGTGATTGGTTTTCTTTGGCAAAATGTCCACATGAACATTCTGCTAGCAAATGAAGTCATTGATGAAATGCTCTTAATAACTGTGATCACATGAGACCATTGAGGTCTTCCAGGTAGGCCAGAAATGCAGTGAACACAGAATGTTATATTGCTTCTATATAGACACTTTAGACTTTCTCACTATTCTTTGTTCCAATACATTAAGTCCAACTAAAATGTACAATATGTAAAACCTGCTTTTGTCTCGATTATTCGATTTTTCCCTGTGAAAAAGCATTACCAGCTTTAACCACCCCATTGTGCTCCTGAAAATTAGGCCTGATAGCACAACAACTGCTACACCTAGGTGAGTAAAGCGACACGATAGGAACACCATTGATATAACTTAAAAACAGTACCCATACTGTATACAAGAAGCTGAAGAAATAGCCTAGCAGCATCTTTCATGCATGAATGGAGAAGTTTAATTCCCATGGTTCATATTCTGTACAACTGCAATGCCACCCAGTTCACTCATGCAAGCACCATGCACATGTTCACTGACATCTCGCAGAATAAACATGTGCCATGTAAATATTGTCATTTTTCTGTAAGCAAAAGAGATGGGTTAGCCAGAGCCAACTCCAGTCTGGATGGAGCAAAGTGCCTAGCTCTGGCTTGGTTGGAGTGACTTTGTGTAAGAGCCCAACTGGAGCCAAGCCAATCATCACCTCATCCTCTGTTACATTCATAGAGAAAATAAATTAAAGTGACGCTGCCACCCAGTTACAGTTAAATGAACTGCATATAATAATATACTGGCACAGTGTACTTTATATTTTTCTTGCCAGGAATTGAAAGTAGTTGAAAAAACGAAATGGCAGGATGTGTGGTTTGATACCTGCAAAACTGCAAACTGGTCAATTGTGGAAGATAGGTTTCTGGTTGCAAAATATATGCAATTCTGCGTGCATCATTCTACTTAAATAAACATGTGTCCTTTACCTACCAGTGTATTAAAAACTACAGTGTTTTCTCCAAAGACAATACAAACTGTGTTCTAGCACCTTGAAGCGCCTGTGTGTTTGATCGAATTAGCAATAAAATATCTCACGCCAAATAACCAGACATACTCAAATGGTGATATTAAAATGCTGCTTTAATCACAAAGTAGGGCAAATAAACACTCATCAAATCAATTTATGCAGGATCACAATATCTTCTTAATTAAACTTAGTTTATATAATGCTCGATGCGTCATCTATGAGATGATCCTACATGGCACACTGTAAAACCTATCAAGGGGTGGGAATGGATTAGGGGAACATGTTTACATATAGATAATACGGATGTTAATCTCTCATTGGCGGGATCTTGTGTGTGAGACACATCCTGAGCTACTTCTATACATGTTGTATTATATACTCGTAATAGCAGAGAATATGGCAGCAGAAGAATACTTTGCAACATTGTATGTACAAGTGCATGGCAGCCTTTGCAGATTGGTTGGCAACCCAAATCCAACGTTGGACATTTGGCTCGCTAGCAGCACGTACATAGAAACGAAACCCAGGTGCTTGGAGATACATCAGCTCTCCTCTTGTTTTTCCAATTAGTCTACCCTCTCTCATCAGTAGGCCTTATACCAGTGTATTCTCTTTGAAGGCCGACCTTGCCAGTCTGCACTATTTCAGGTCATTTGAGGGAGTGTTGGCACACCATTATCTTAGCGTCTGACTTAATGAATAGGCCTTGTTTGCAAGCTCTCCATCACGTGTTGCAAGACCATGAAGGTGTCCATATTGGCAGTGCATTTAACACCATTTGATTAAAATATGATAATGTTGAAGGATATTTGTACCGCACACTACCACCACCGGAGTGGTCCCCTGGTGTGCTGGGGGATCTGAAACAAATGGGGGTAGGTATGTTAGTAGGACAAAGTTTGGAGAAGAGCGAGGGAGCTTTGAAGTACGGTTGGCAGCTTCAGTTCGGTTAACACCGATTTTGAGTCCGTTGTGTGCTGTTGTTTGGGGGTCTGTGTGGTGTGGTTGCTGTTAAAGTGTGGTGAAGTGTGTGCAGGTTGCTGCAGATTTAAGAGGTGTGGTTGTGATGATTTAGAGAAGGTTGTTTCCTTTTGGTGATTACATTTCAGCACGATAAAGCTGTCTCATCTTTCTGTCATTATGCTAAATTAGCTACTTTCGTATTTCCATCTTTGTATTTGGCCATCCCTTTTATCCCAGTTTGTCTTTGCTGTAACGTAGTTTTTGGATCAAATTTATTTGCGAGCTATGCCCATACCCTATGTCCTTTCTGAGTGGGTAAGGTTGTTGGTACAGTTCGGCATTGTATGCTAATTCCATCCCCATGGGGTTATTGCTTATGTTCTATTCCACATAGCGTAGTCTCTCTTGTTCTTGTAGGAGATAGTCGGTCCTGGGTGTTGTCTGTGCCATCATATATTCTTTAAATCTGTTCTTTGTGTTTCCTGTTTGATTGTTTTAGTTGTTTCAATTTGGTTCCGGGGTGTTGAAGAGCCAGGTTTTTAGAAGTTTTCAAAATTTTAGGTGGTCTTTGCTGTTTCTTATTTCTTTCGGGAGGTTGTTCCAGGTTTTTGCAGCTAGGTGGGAGAGATAGGAGCCCCCTAGCTTTTTCTTGATGTATGCTTTTTGTTCCAGGTCAATTTCATTGTTTGATCGGAGGAGTCTCATTGGCTTGAAGATTGTTATTTTCTTTTGTAGGATTTCTGCTCCCTGTCCGCTGATTGCCCTGTGCATTATGCACATTGTTTTGAATGTGATACAATGTTTGATTGGGAGCCAATGTAGTATTTTTATTGTTGGTGTGATGTGGTCTCTTCTGGAAAGTTTGAGGAGGAGTCTGGCTGCTGTATTTTGGATGCCCTGTAATTTCTTCAGGAGGTATTCCGGCATCCCGAGGTAGAGGCGGTTTTGTGGGTGAAGGAGAGGAAAGGTAGAATTCTTCTTGTTGTGTGAAGGAGGAAGAAGCATTTCTTAATTATTTATGACTCCCAGGTTTTTTACTACCTTAGATGTTGTGGGCAAAGTTCCCATTTCCGTCAGCCAGAGAATGCCGGTGTGGTTCTCTTGGTTTTTGGATATAATCATGATTTCTGTCTTTGCTGGGTTGATTTCCAAGTTGTTGATGTGCATCCAGTCAAATATGTTGTTAGACACGATTTGGAGTACCCTTTGAGTGCACTAAGACAAACTTGACCTCCTGGCAAAAGGGACACAACCTTTGGCACAAGTCTGTACTACACAGGTTGGTAGTGTGGCTGAGCAGCCAGGCCTATTTCCAGAGGGTTCAATGTGATCAGTAGGGTAGTTGCACAGAGATTCACAGTGACAAGTATCCAGATAAACACTTACACCCAAGGTTTATTGATTAAACATTTGTTTTATTTATTTAACAGTTAGTTTGAATAAGCCTTCTTCAGAGGGGAAATATGATAGTAACACACACATAGTGCCTCATTACGACCTGTGCGGAATGCGTTTAACAGCGTCGGTAATGGTGCTGGCGCCGTTAAACGCATTCCGCACTATTACGACATTCCCTCGCGGGACCCGATGTGGACGTCTGGTTTTACCAGACGTCCAGAGTTGGTCCCGCGAGGGGACCAGGGAGCTAACAATGGACCGGTCGTAATCGGCCCGTTGTTAGCTCCCGCTCCCATTACCATTGAGCCCTATGGGGGCCCTATAGGTTGCAGTTGCTACTCTTGGCCTTTTGAGACTTGCTCATTCTATATCATATAAACTTTGTGCACTTTTCATTGTCCAATACTTGGCATCCATAAATGTTCTTGTTCCTCCTTATATTTTTGTTGCATAAGACTCTCTTTGTGTTTTTTCTCCATCTGTCAAAATAGCATCCTTGCTTCCAAGCCAGTGTACTCCTATACTTTGCAAGGGAAAACAATGTCTTCATCATCTTTCACTTAAAGATCCTAGGCTCGTATTTTGAGGTAGCTGGGTTGATTGACATAAGCCATCGTCCATCTCCTTCTGATGGTCATCCTAAATGTTAAATGTATATCTCTAATACGCAAGCTTCTATATGTTCTTTCTACCTTGCATCTCAGTGTAATTACAGTGATTGATCATTAAGTAACTTTCTTCTTCTTTGTGCTCATGATTACTGTATTGTAGGGTACATGTTTCTCTTAGTCCTTCAGTTACATGATCATTCTTAAGTATTTTCATATTGTTTCAGCATAGGTTCTTATATCTTCTTTATGACATTCCTTTTTATGACATTCCTTTGCTGTCGTCGGACTTTGGTTTAACACTCATCCATTCTGTTCATGGCTGCATTTCGACAGCTCAACAAAGTACATCCTTCTTGGCAACTTTCCTCCACTATGTCAGCTTGCGGGTATACTCTAAAGGGTTGTCTGAGTGCATATCGTCTCTCATAGACTCAACGAGGTGCTGGAATATTGCAAAGATTTAAGCATGGGTTCCCCATCATGGCTCCTTGTCTGTCATCCCAATATGATGGCGGCAAGGGGGTGGGTACTAAGGAGAAGACAAGTACATCCTACTCTACAAAATAATGATAATTTACAATGTGCACACCACAGGCTGAATTATCCCTTAACTTGCTAATTGCTCTTTTACTCGTGAGCCATTTTACAAAGGAAAAGTGAAATACATGATGTTCTACACTGTTTGGTGGGCCAGATGGTTTGCCGGAGGCATGTCACTTTACTGGACAAAGATCGAGGATATTTCTTTGACTCACCTCCTGGGTTAGGGGAAGTGGTCATGGGCTGTTCAAGTACTACCGTACATGAATGTGATGTACGTATAGGACCCCAAGCCCTACTCAATGGAACAGCGAGTAGTGGCACAGCGAGTAGAGCGCTCGCTTTGACATCCGTGCAGAGCCTGCTAACGCAGGTTCGAATCGTGGCGGGGCCAAACTCAGCCTTTCATCCTTCCGAGGTCGATAAATGAGCACCACACACCGTGGGTAATAATAAGCAGCGCTCAGATACCTGAGGGTTTGTAGCGCTAGATAAATGCCAAATAATTATTATTATTGTACGATCGGACCGAAGAAAAGGTCTGACCATACAAAAAGTCTGAAAAATGCTACCACCAAAGGTTCGAACACCAAACGTTTGAACCTTTGGTGGTAGCATTGTAAGTATGACAAAAAAGAATTTGGGGATGCCCCCGCAATACCCTGCTCACTATACTGTGTGGTATAGTGAGTAGGATGTTGCGGTGTACACCCCCGCAGCACACCCAACAAAAAAAACAGGGGCTGTGGGGGTGTCCCCCGCAACCCCTGTTCACTATATATTTGAGTATAGTGAACAGGGTTTGCGGGGGAAACCCCTGCAGTTCCAAAAAAAAAAAGGACCCTGTGGCACCGACACAATCACAGAAGTCAAAGGGAACAGGCATCACAGGGACACAGCCTGAAGAAAAGGTAAGTAGGGTTTGTTTATGTTGAGGGTGTGGGTGGGGGGGGTGTCATGGGTGTGCTGTGGGTGTGGGTGGGGGTGTGGGTAGGTAGGGGCTTTGAAAGTGTGCTTGCATGGGAAATGTACTAACTTTTTCTGATTGTACATTTCACACGCAAACTTTTTGGCTGCGGGAAAATCACGTCGATCCTACTCAACAATCTAGAGCTGGCATACCACTTCTTTGTGACAGACAGTTTCAATGTCTCAGTCTCACTGGCAGTGAACACACTAGGAATTTACCTGGATACCACCCTAGACACGGCGGGACAAGTCAGTGCCATTGCACCCTCCGCTGCCCACCCTTCAAAATGCATAATGCCAGCAGACCCTTCCTCTCCGTCAATAATCGTATCACTATAGCTCGAGCCATCAAAGGATCAGAACTAGACTACTGCAACACTCTACCCACGGGCACTTCTGAGTAGAATATCGATAAACTAAAAATCATCCAAAACAATGCCTCCGAGCTGCTCTCGGTCTTCCCAAACATGAGATGCTAGAAGGAAAGAGCACTAGCTCCCAATTTATGAACGCATCAAATTTAAAACCCTATCAGCCACTGATGCCTAACTAATACAGCCAGCATACCTTTCACAAAGGCTCGAGAAAGCCAAATCAACAAGGCCCACATGGTCAGCCTACTGCCACCGCCTGACAGTTCCCAGATACAAGAGATCGAGAGCAGGTGGCACTAGCTTTCCAGTCACTGCTTCCAAGCTTTGGAATTCCCTGTTGCCCTCCCTTTGCTCTGAATGTTCACACTGGACATTCAGAAAACACATGAAAACCTAGCTATTCGCCTGGTGGACTGGCTCTATCTTCATCAGCCGATCTGACTCTAACCAGACCATGGGGCTCATTACGACCTGAGCGGTAAGGGATACCGGGCACCGGTAAGGAGACGGTGCCAGTAATCCCTTACCGCCCTTTTCCAAGGTCCCTTGGCGGGGACCGTAAGGAGCGTGTAGTCTGACAACACGTCCCTTACGGGTCCCGCTAATGGACCAGGGCGCTAATAACGGGCTTGCAAGTTGCGAGTCCGTTATTAGCACCCTCCCCATTCCTATTGAGCCCTATGGGGGCTCAAATGGGAATGGGAAATGGTTTGTTCAATGGGGACTTACCGGCCAGGGCCAGGGTCGGACTGCACCGGTAAGTCCCCATTGAACAACACCGGTGTCGGACCCGTTATTGGAGGCAGTCATGGCGCAAATAGCACCATGACTACCACCAATCTCGGAATGAGGCCCCATGTCCTGTAACCTGCAACCTGTGTCCTGTAACCATCATGATGCCTCCAGGTTAAGCATGCTTTACAAATGCAAAAATAAAATAAAATAAAAATAAATAAATGATGGTGGGAGGTCATAATGGTCTGGGGGATATACAGTGTTTATATTGGGTTTGTTATATTGAATGCCCATATATCAAATTGTTTTATATTGAAAACCTTTATAGTGAATACATTTAGGGGTGCGGTAAAGGGTTACAAATATTTGGGAAACGGTTGCAGTGGATTTTTAGGGGTTGGAAACAGGGGTTTGGGTGGGGACCCCCCAAAATAAAAAGAAAAAAAAGTGCATTCACTATAAATGTTTTCAATATAAAATATGCGAGATATGTGCATTCAATATTAAATATTTTGATATAAATACATGTAACTGGTCTGGGCATGCTTGAGTAGACATGAGCCTTTCCACCTGCCACACATCCCTATTGTTTTTCTCCTCACTCTTCCACCATCCATGGCATATGGGTTCTGCCTGTTTCTCCTATGTGTGCATGCTGAAAAACTATGGTTAGCTCCCCTAAAACATAAGCCCACTCAAATCGGGGCACAATTAGCAGCTCTAAGTCTGTGTAGAACAATGGGCCTCATTACGACCCTGGCGGAAATGGAAAAACGATGGCGGAAATGCAATACCGCCATCGAATACCGCTCGTTGCGATTATGACCCGTCACCGTAAAGTACGATGCCATTAGCGACACCGCAGTGAACGGCAACGCTAACTGCACCAAGTACGCGCACGCGCGCCTTGCAAAACCGGAATCAGCGCCATGGCGCAACGGTACGCGAATTCTGACCCTAGCGGACATGTACTGAACGCCATCAAGCACGGCGGAAAGTACCATTCCGCCATGGCGAGAAATACGGCATCGTGAACCAACCGTAAATGGCCCACTGAGTGCCTGTACTCCACTCCCTGGCCACATTGCACAACTCCTGGCAGGCGCAACGTACACACACAATGCAACCAGTGAAATCTACAATTCACCCATGCATGCCAACGTAGAAATGCATGCAGGGGCTCAAAGCGCCCCGTGAGTGGGCATCCATGTACGGCATGTCACCATAGGCGTACTGATGCAGCACAGGCATGTGAAGGTACAAGACATCAAAATGAAAACCAAGAACACATGACACAAAACAACAGTAGTCCCCCATCGCATGCCACCAGCGCAAGGCAACATCCAAAGCAGCATCCTGAGGGGGATAGCACCAGCCCTGTACTCTTGCCAGTAAACAAACCAACCATCAGCAGAAGCATGTACCACACAAGTTGGCAGAGTGACTGAGCAGCCAGGCCATCTCAAGAGGGGCCGATGGGAGCAGCAGGGCACAGATGGCACGAATACAGAAGCTTACCCAATGGACATGACCCCAGTCCCCCTCCAACAAACGCACGCAAACACAGGCACCTGTGACCAGCCACATTCTGAACATCCCATCATTCCACCAATCGACCTGGCTGACAGGCACCAGTTGGCCAAAAGCCAATCCCCCGCCCCTGAACAGCACATCATGTAAACAGTCACAATGGCAGCCCCTATCCGTGACCATACTGTGCTACGTAGGCAAACGCGGCCAGTACAGTACCACACAACTCAACTCAGAAGGCGGAACACAATGCAGATCATCTCGCAATACATACCGCCACAAATCGAAAATCGCTACATCACCTGCAAAGAATAACGCAACACGGCAAATATCGGAATACAATTTAAATGCACATCCAAATGACAAAGGCCTCACAGCAATTTGCACAATAACACCAAAACATCCATCATCACAGAGGGCTGCATCTGCAATAATTGACCAGCTTCCACTTGTGTGACGCCCTGTACCATCATGGCACACAGGGCCTACATCAACGTTCCAAAAGGCAACATGGAAGCGGCAAGAACCGCAGGTCCGTCCCATGAGGCAGGCACTAGTCCAGCTGAAAGGCCGAAATGTTGCACCTAGCCACCAGTACAGCGTAAGGGCATGTTGCCCATTGGCGATCGTCCCATAAAATCGTAATGGTGCTCCACTGATTCACCCGAAGCTGCAGGTGTCGAGAGTAAAACCCATCTGGAGGAGTGGCGTACAGATGGCATCTGCAAAAGGGCAGGAGATACCTGTCACCCAAATGAAACACAAATTAACCGATTGCATTACGGGACTCATGATGCATTACAATCTTCATTCAACACACCAAATCCACACCCATATGCATGCTAGCCCACTCCAAAGGAATATACACACCCCTAAATCAGTATCGATTCATAACGAAATCAATCGAGGTAAATACACCATTGGCAACGTCGGTTACTGTGCATGCGTCCGTCAAGACAGAACCCATGACATGGGATTAGTAACGTGCATAGACACAAGTGTATGAAGGCGCGTCGAGACAGGGAGGATCCGACAAGGGCAGTTAGACGTAAGTCCCACTATGGCAGCCTTGCATCACATAGCGCAGGGGAAGTGGATCGATTCAAAAAACCCATGTACATGGCAGACCCTAAATGGAATCATCTGTCCATGCATCCATTCATCATTCCCTCATCCCGCAATGTAAACGCATGAATATTCACTCACATAATATTTGAAACTTCCATCGCGTCTGTGCGTAATGCAGTCTGCAAAAACCACTGTGCTCCTGGCCGGATCTGTAGTGTTGTGAAGCAAGATGGATTTGGGAACGTCCTGCCTTATCGTCCACTACGCTATTGCGCATCCCATTCAATTCATGTCATTCATTGCTTGCTCGTTATGGGCCCTCTCCCAAGGACATTCAACAATAGAACGTTACATTTCCAGGCAGACCTGTGGGCGTCTCCTCACCGCTACTTCAAAACCAAAAATGCTGGCCTTCGAATTCCTCACTTGCAACATTATGTCGAAAAGGCTTCTGTGAACGCTTGCATTCACAATTACATCAATGTAGTGCGGCTGTGTGTCATAATGCTAACTGGCTACAATCACAAATGGGACGCCACGCCCGGCGGTGAAGTACGTAACTGTGCTGCATGAGGGTCGGCCGTCGATCGAGCCCTACATACCACTGACTCTTCACAGGTATGTAAGCGGCTGCAATTATAGCATGTGTAACAATGGGAGCATAGCATGAAAATCAGTCAAAGTACATCACACTGCCATCGGGATTTGATACATGATTCCAATCCCAAGATGCCATGCAGCCAAATGCAGCGTTTCGTGCGGGACGTGCTCGGCCAGAAGGGATTGCAGCTGCCACAGATTAAATCAATCAGCACAGGTGGAGGCCATACAGGCCGACAGCACATATATAGCAGACCCAAACCCCTCCCACAACCACTCCCACTCCAAAATGCTACCGGCAGGACTAGCGATGTTGGGCCTGGGGGACCAGATAGCACTGCAAGTACTACAACTACAAGAAGACGACGAACAACAACAGCTACAACAACCGGCCGCACAGAGGAGACGCAGGAGGAGAAGGAGGAGAAGGAGGGCAAGGCAGGGTCAGCAAGGCCCACAAGCACTGCCACTACCACCACGCAGGCGGCCCGCAATCCCACGCCTCCGAGCCAATCCGTTCAACCTCACTGCTGAGCAGATCCACACCCTCTACCGTTTGGACCGGGACACCATAATCGCCATTGTGGACATGACACACGCTGACCTCGTGAGCATGATAGATAGCCCAACCGCCATCCCACCCCTACTGAAGGTGGTGTCTGTACTCCACTTCCTGGCCACAGGCACCTACCAGCACACAGTCGGACAGTTGCATGGCATTTCACAGCCACTGTTCTCACGGACACTCTTCCAAGTGCTCGATGTCCTCCTGAAGCACGCCGACGACCACATCACACTACCACACACGTACCAGGAGATTACCAACGCAAAAGTGGGATTCCATGCACTTGGCGGCATCCCGGGTTGCATTGGTGCCATCGACTGCACCCATGTTGAATTGGTTGTCCCACATGCCATGGAGGTCCAGTACCGCAACCGGAAACAATATCATTCAATCAATGTGCAAATGGTGTGTGACTCCAACAAGATCATTACGCATTGTTGTGCCCGATTTCCAGGATCTACCCATGATTCTATGGTCCTGAGGAACACAAGAATACCACGCTACATGGAGCGACACGCAGGGCACAGATCCTGGCTACTCGGTGAGTCTCATTCCATGCATGACATCGTGGCCCATTTGATGCGTCAATAACCTTGCAGGAAGGGGGGGGGGCTACTTAGCACTATCATTCCACTGACACCCTTTATTTGTCTCATACAGGTGATGCCGGGTATCCACTGAAGAGATGGCTCCTTACACCAATCCGGAACCCACAGAACCAGCATGAGGAGGATTACAACCATGCCCACTCACGTACCCGTGTGGTCATTGAACAGGCATTCGGCCTACTGAAGGCTCGTTTCCGCTGCCTCAGCAGGTCTGGCGGGGCACTCATGTACAGCCATGAGAAGGTTTCTAAGATGGTCATGGCATGTGTCATGCTGCACAACATGTGCATACGTAGGAATGTGCCCATGCCCCCTGACGCTGTACTGCATGCACCTGAAGATGATAATGATGAGGGTGGGGATGTGGAGGCACCTCAAGGAGTCCATGAGGCACAGGATGCACGTGCAATCCGACAGAGCGTCATAGATGCATGCTTCTAGCAACCACGCATGGTGCCTATTACATGGAAAGGGGACCTGTGGCACTGTGTGTGTGTAGTACAGGCACATTGTGGACTGTACGCCTATGAAGGCCTCGTACGCAATGATCAATGTCCACACATGTCATTGGATGATAATGAAGTACTGTATTGTAAATGTGATTTGATTTATACACCCTATGGACCCGCCACCCAGTGAAGCCCAACACACCCCCTCCACCCTACTACCTCCCCCCCCAACACCAGTGTCCAAATATGCATGCTGTCCGTGGGTAGACGCTATTGCAAGCCCCCTCTACGGGTATCAGGGGCACCCCTGCCCGTGGAGCGCAGGTTCCTGGCAGATCTGCGTTGGGGGCTGCCCTGGACGGAACTTGCCACGGATGATGTCTCTGCCTGCTCGCGTCCATGCATGTCTCTGAGGGTTTGTGAGAGCTCCGAGAGCACACGGCGCACAGCGGCAAGTTCAGCACAAACGTCTTTGGATGTCGCATGCAGTTCCCCCCTCAGGCTCTCGGTGCTTTTCTCCATTTGTGCTCTCAGGCTCTCGGTGCTTCTCTCCATTTCTCCCCTAAGGCTCTCACTACTTTTCTCTATTTGTGCCCTGAGTGTCTCGGTGGATGTTTCCATGGCTGCCCTGGAACCCCCGCATTCATTTGCATGGTCCTTGAGTAGCGTGGCCACTTCCTGCTGTTGCTCGATCAGCAGGTCGAGGGACTGTTGCCTCTGCTGGGCCATGGACATTTGCGGTGGTGTGACAGGGGGGCTGCTCAACACATGTTGCCTTGGCACAGGACTTGTGGGGGTTGGCCAGTCGTCGTCTTCAGGGTGCCCCTGCGTGGTTTCGTCATGGTGTAGGGGATGGAACATGCAGGGGGATTGGGAGAGGTCATGGATGGTACCTACGTCGCCAGCACTGTTTTCCGTGTCGGAGCATGCTGGCATGACCGCTGTGTCACCTATGGTGCTGCTACCACCAGAAGCAGTGCCATCAGATACGTCCTTTGGGGGGACCTTTGGTGCTGGGGTTGTGGACTTGCTGGCTGCTGTGGTGCCTGTTGCAGTCCCCTCCAGTGTGCTGCCACTTGATTCCTGCTGCTGCCGTGTCTTGATCCTTGCACCTGAGGTGGAGGCTCTTGGGACGTTGGTCCTGGCCCTCTTTGCAGGCGTGCTGGTAGGGGTGTCGTGCAGCTCGTCGTTGGTATCGGACCCTGTGGTGGAGTAAAGAGGGGCGAGCGTTAGTTATGGGTCTGTGGGATTTGGAATGGCAACGTATCACATGCATTGGGGTGGTACATGAGGGTGATTTGGGACTGGGCCTTGGAGGTGGTCTCATTTTCGTGTGGATTGAGGATGCATTCATTTGCCTGCCTGCAGTTAGGGGGTGCATGCTGCACATGTAGGGGTTGTGTATGGCATCTTGATTAATTTGTTTATTCATTCTGACTTTTAGAGGGCGCTGTCAGGGCAATGTATTGCACTATGGGGTCACATGGTACTGCACATGTTCGTGCTTTGTGGATTTCGCATTGTTTCTCTTGGCCAACCTACCTGATTCTCCGGATGTCGGCACTCCTTTCTCCATCCCTCCGACTCCCTCTATGCTCTCCATTCCTATGGTGGAGGCGCAGATATCCTCCCAGGGGGTCAACTTGATGGGCGACTCTGATCCCCCCCCGGTAGCTGTGGCGATGTTCCTGTTCGCAGAAAGTATGCTGCGTACGCGGATCCGCAGGTCGTCCCACCGCTTGCGACATTGCTGTGGCGTGCGGGGTGTTGTCCCCACCGCACTTACGCGCTGTGCCACCAGGGCCCATATGGCCTTCTTGTTGGCAAGGGCCGTCCTGGTCATTTGACTGGAGAAGACGACGGCGGCATTCTCCTGGAGGGTCTCGGTGAGCACGGTCAGTTCCTCTCGGGAGAAGTGGACCTGCCGCTTGCGATCACACGCTTTCTTGGCTACCTTTCCCATATTTATTTTTTTAACTGGGGTTGCTAACGGGTTGGGATGTGTGTCAGGGTCGGATTTTTAATGGTTGTGTTGGGATTCGGATTTTATAGTTGTGCGGCGTGCTGTTTCCCGTTCCGGCCACATGCTTTTACTTCCGTTTCCGTATATTTACGGTGCACGTAATTTGCGGTGCCCGCTCATTACGGTGACCGCTCATTACGGTGACCGCTAAGATGGGTGGCGGTATTGCACCTGGTGCAGCGTACGGCGGCGGTAAGGGCCGTTTTGGGGTCATTTCCGCCATCGCAGCCTTTCGGATTCCGCCATGGCGTAATGCTCGTGCCCGATGGGTCGGAATTAGCCGCACTTTGCTCCATCGTGCAATGGCGGAAACGCTATTTACGCTATGGCGGTCCGGTCTGTTGATTTCCGCAAGGGTCGTAATGAGGCCCAATGACTACAAGTAGTTGACCTATTCACACAGTTGTGTTGTTGTGTGTCAACGTCTTGAAAGTACAGTTATAAAACAAATGGATTGTGTTGGCTGGCCTTACTTTGTGTTCTGCTACTTGTAGAGATCTATTCAGGATGGTGAAGATAAAGCTATAATCACACATTTTGCTTAACACAAGGTTTTACATATTTGATTTAAATTGTGATTTGTCTACTTTTGATTTAGCTTTATGAAATAAAGCATTGTTTTACATCTTAAAACCATACATTAACACACATTTAATCAGCAAAAGATAAGAAGATATCTGGTCAATTGTCTACAGGACAGACAGGGATCAGAACCCATTTTACATGTGATCCTGCACAAAACATTCATTTTCACGGTGGGAGAACAGACATAGGTGTTCTGTTATGAGGGCAGGGAGGTAGGGCATTAGATATGTGGGGCCTGGTAGGAGGATGCCAGGTACTAACTAGGTTATTGTTGTGGGGGTTGAGAAGGCTGAATGGCTGTGTGTTTTGTGTTTGTGGGGATGCAGACAGCAAGGTATACATATTTTTCCGGCATTGCTAGCGGTTAGCTCTAAAAGCCAAGTCAGGACCCAGGGCTCGACTCTGGCTCTAGTTTGGCTCGACTCGTGAAATCTTTGGCCCACCCACCTCTAGTAATCAGTGAATACATGACTGCCTTGAATAGCATACAATATTACTTTTCACAAATCCAATACACACAGAGAAGTAGAGTTGTGTGTGTTGATCACCATGTTATTGCTGCTGTCTGACATGGCATGCCACAAACAAAGAAATAGAGGGGTTTCTGACGGTCACAATTCTTGGCTGATGTCTCACCTGGCATGCCACAATCAGAGAAGTAGAGGTGTGTTTATTGATCACCATTTCATCACTGCTGTCTGACATGGCATGCCACAAAATCACTGCTGTCTGACATGGCATGCCACAAATAGAGTAGAGGTGTATTGGTTGATCACCATTTCATCACTGCTGTCTGACATGGCATGCCACAAATAGAGTAGAGGTGGGTTTGTTGATCACCATTTCATCACTGCTGTCTGACATGGCATGCCACAAATAGAGTAGAGGTGTGCTTGTTGATCACCATTTCATCACTGCTGTCTGACATGGCATGCCACAAATAGAGTAGAGGTGTATTGGTTGATCACCATTTCATCACTGCTGTCTGACATGGCATGCCACAAATAGAGTAGAGGTGTGCTTGTTGATCACCATTTCATCACTGCTGTCTGACATGGCATGCCACAAATAGAGTAGAGGTGTGCTTGTTAATCACCATTTCATCACTGCTGTCTGACATGGCATGCCACAAATTGAGTAGAGGTGTGTTTGTTGATCACCATTAAATTGCTGCTGTCTGGCATGGCATGCCACAAACGGAGAAGTAGAAGCGTGCTTGTTGATCCCCATCACGAATGGAGAAGGTGGCAGAGAAGTAGACACGTGCTTGTTGATCCCCATTTCATCACTGCTGTCTGACATGGCATGCCACAAACCGAAAATTAGAGGTATGTTTTTCAATCCTTTGTCTGACCTGGCATGCACTCCCTCGCTTGTTGCTTTAGGGAACACCATGTACTCTAATATATAGGAAAGCAACTGCAACCACAGCAGAATGACCACATGTTATTTTTATGGGAATTGAAATTACAACTTTGGCCTGGAATCCATACATTAAAAAGCTGAATGTGCAATTTCAGGATTACAAACACTAACAGTAGTCCAACAATTACATGCACACTTCTAAGACCTTCAGAGACATGGGAGGGGTCCCGCCATTTGTCATAGCTGTCCCAATATAACTCTTCATCTGTAGAATTATAGATGGGTAGCTGGAACAGCGACCGAGATGTGTTCCAGTGGGGCGTTCAGAGTGACAGATGACAGTCAGGGAATCCAGAGCTGTCTGTCTATGATGTCACTCTGATCCCTGAAGTGAAATATACCACAGAGTTGAAAGAAAAAGAAATTAATCTGCAATTGTATGGTGTTTATGTCCCCTTATGCCCCTTCCACCACATGCGTTGTCCCACTGGACCACAGTGCAGGAAGGTGACAGTGCAGGCTAGAGGAAACTGTACACAGCATAAAACGATCAGATACCCACTCCCCTTACAGCGTCTCCAAAGGGAAAGAAATACCAACCATCCTGTCATGCTCCCCCACATTCCTTGTGTATTCTCCTGGAAATGGGAGTTTTTTGCTGCAGTACATTTCGTCGAAGAAGAATTTAATAACTTTTTTCACAACTTATTTTGCTGCATATATATGTCTGCATATACGTGTGGGCGGTGGGTTTATGGAAACAATGTATCAGGGTCAAGGGGTGGGGAGGAGTGCAGGGGTCTCCCCCTGCATATATATGTGGCAAAATCAACCTGTCAAAAACAAACAATTCGATGATTTCTCCTTCGATTACATGTTTTCGATCCGATCGCACAGAACCCATTCTCCCTACCTCCCAGCTCGAAAACACATATGTTGCACCTTGACTCCCTTCCCTACCCAAAAGATTAATCAAGGATACCTTGCCTCCTGTTACACAAACGCACCAACTTCATATTTCGAATTCCCTTGCATGGAGAACGAAGAGAATGCCTGGCATACTCCACCCTCACCCTCTGGCCTTCACCAACCCCCCTCTGGCAGCGCGGCTACTAGAGAATCCAGAAGCTGAACGTCAGATTTTTGTCAGAGCCATGAGAATCGCCCTGTAAAAAAAGTAGCCTTTGTCAATGCAGAATGCTCTGACATCTGTCGGAATTGCAACTCCTGCACTATCAGTGAGCCACAGAAAAATGTGTATGGGGTCTTGTGCATTTGCTCTTCTTCCTTACTAAGGAGATATGAAATAAACTGTGTGACTAATCAACTTCCAGGGCACCAGTGGTCGAGGGATGAATATCGGTTTTTAAATCATCAATAAGCCCCACACCTCTAACACAACAGAAAGGATCCAAACAGATTTGAATAGCAGGCACATTGTAAACCTTCTTGTCCAATATTGGTAACGTGGACGGAACGGCAGGCATATCTCCAAATGTTCATGGATCGCTGGGTAGTTGCAACACAGAGAAAATACAATTATTACCTAATGACAAAAAGGACCGTCCAGTCAAGATTTTATCAAATATATCTACTTTATTTATATCACAACAGATAGTCTAACAACATTACAAAATACAACCAACCCTGTAAGGAAATGCAGAGGGCAGTTTTAAAGAAGGAACAGGGATGCAACCTGGATACTGACAGGAGGGTCATTAGTATAGTCAATAACCTAAACAGTTTAAGGTTTCTTTGCTTTAGTACTAAGGGAGCAATGGGTCTTAATATGTATCTAGGGGCCTTCTGGGAAGGACCAGAGGGATAAAATCACAATGTATCTTGTGCTGTAGGTGTTCTTGGTGCTCTACGGTGTTGATTGGGCTTCAGCGGACTTTGCAGACCTTTGAGACAGAGTTTGATAGGCGAGTCAGCTGTGGATATCATGCAGCAAGACGGCTTGTCGAGCGAATCTGGATGAACGGCTGCAGGCTGGCTTACACAGCAACTCAGGGTCAGGAATCAGTGTCTCAGTGTTGATCAACAGTTCTGAAGCACTGGTCAAGAGGTCTCAGATGTATTTAAGTGATGGTGGCTTGACAATGGTCAGCATTGCCATCAATTGCAGATTGAGGAACTGGACTAGCTCAAAAATGTCCTTCAAGGAGAACGATGGTAGATGCTTGTTGTTAAGAAAGATTTCTCTTTACAGCACCTTTCCCTCCATTTTAATGGACCCACAAACATTTCGATTTTGATTTTTGAATCTGGCCTGCTCTTTTTGCTGCTCAGTGAAGCCGTCAGCTTCATTACACTGGCTTTTGCTAATTTGTCATGGGGAAACTGACATGTCTTTCAGGTTATCAATACTGGGAAACAGTGTTTGCCTTAGTCTTGTTACTTTTTAGTCACTTTTGGTAACTTGTCACTTGGTTAACATGTTATCATTGTACAATGCATCTTACAATGCAGCACAATGGGGTAAACATTTTGTTTTGCCTTAAACTAACACTCAGATGAGTTGTGCTTACTTTAGGTGTGCCTAAGGGACACGTGGGTGGCAGCAGTTACTTTTTGCTAGTTCTTTGTACATTTTACCTTAGCCTTATTGTGTTTACCGCGTTTGGCTACCAACTGTGGCTAGTGGCCAAGCATGGCCATGCCATGAGGTTTTTCGTTTTCCCCTTGGCTAGCTTGCCACTAACCCTTCTTCCTGGCCTGTGAGGCCAGGACAATCCTTACATAGACTTCCAGTGCCAGGAAAAGCAGAGGCTTTTCGTGGACTTCTGCAGGGCCATGTATGTTTTTTGGCAGGAAGTGGGTTGAGACTGTTAGGTCCCAATCCATAAACTGGCTCTAATTTGTCTGAGTGGTATTCATGAGTTGTGCCACCAGTTTTCCTGATTGGACCACTACTGGGGTATGTGTCTGGGCCAGATCTTTGATAGGCTAGTGGGAGTTTTTGCTCTTACCTGGCTTTTTGGATAAGAGGAGTACCCCTGCACCCACTCTTGAGAGATCCTGGAAGAAACCAAATGAGCCAAGTATCCTGTCCAGCTACAAGACTTGCAAGGAGACTGTGCAGCCTTTGGAAGAAGGCATGGCAACCCCTTTCTGCTGCTGTCCTCTGAGACCCATGTCTTGTTGACCATCTCCAGCAGTCTTGCGATTGATCTTTGACCCTTGGAATGGAGGGAACATCCATTCTCAACATCATTTCAGGGTGCTTCGAAGAAGAGCCTTCGGAAGTGTCCCTGGATCATTGAGTGGCTGACAAGCTCAGAGCCTGGGCTATGGTGCGACTGACATTGCAGTCTACATTGAGGCCTGGAACTTGGGGGAATGGCAGCTTCTGGTACAAGACTCACCTCAGCCAAATATCATAGTTCCAGCGTCAAGTGGACTGAGATAGAAGGCAAAGTCTGACTGCAGCAAGTGTGTCCTCCTGTGTCGCCGTGCATCAGTGGCCGTCATCTGAAACAACTTTCATGCATCAAGTACGATGCTGAGAGGTGCCCTGCATCAACTTGTACTGCATTCTCCAAAACTGAAGACCTTGCACCAGCATTCTTCACTCACAGAGAAGTGCTCGAACCTGGGCAACAAGTGCTGACGCTGATGGTGGGGAAAGTGACCTTCGATCCGCTTCAGAAGACCTGCCAAGTCCTAAGAAGAATCATCAGAGTATGGGGGGTGAGTTGTAATGATAGTTAATTGAACCCCTAACTCCCATTTAAAAGTTTAATAACTTTTAGAAACTTTTACAACAGTTTGACTATGCCATTGCTTGCTCGCGCAAACACTCTGGTTGTTGGGGACAATGGCCCCATACATTTTAGGGATGATCTTCTAAAGTAAGTGTTGTAATTCTTTGGAGCTGTAGTGCTGCATACTAATACTTACCTTCCTTTACATTGCTTGTATAATGTATTTTGCCCAACTCCAATGATTGTATATATATATATGTTTATATATATATATATTCAGTAAAAAAACTTTATTGAAGGGACGTTATGGTTAAGTTGCGCTACTATAAACCTATCAAATTCAGTAAAAAAACGTTGTTAATGGGACGTAATGGTTCAAAGTAAAACCGGAAAACCCTTGAAATTCGCCAGTTATGGTAAGCTAAGCAACCATAACTCGCGCCAACGTGCACTGCTAAGACTAACACCCAGGACATCAAAGATGACATCACAAATGTCATTGATGACATCATCAATAAACGAAATGGGGGTGTCCTGAGGACACTATACCTGTCCGTACTGTTCGTAGGCAGGTTGAAACTGTTCTAAGAAAACACTCGGTGTCCTGAAATGTTCGTAAATAAACAAAATGGGGGTGTCCTTAGGACACTATGCCTGTCCGTACTGTTCTTAGGTAGGTTGAAACTGTTCTAAGAACACACGAAGTGTCCTGAAATGTTTGTAAATAAACAAAATGGGGGTGTCTTTACGACACTATGCCTGTCCGTACTGATCGTAGGCAGGTTGAAACTGTTCTAAGAACACATCAAGTGTCCTGGGATGTTCGTAAATTAACAAAATGGGGATATCCTGAGGACACTATGTCTGTCCGTATTGTTCGTAGGCAAGTTGAAACTGTTCTAAGAACACACAAAGTGTCCTGAAATGTTCGTAAATAAACAAAATGGGGGTATCCTTACGACACTATGCCTGTCCGTACTGATCGTAGGCAGGTTGAAACTGTTCTAAGAACATATCAAATGTCCTGGGATGTTCGTAAATAAACAAAATGGGGATGTCCTGAGGACACTATCAGGGTAATTCATAGAATTTTGCACAAAAGTGGCGCACGCGGCTGGCGCACTGTGTGCACGTGCGAATGTCTGCGCCAGCCACGTGCGCTAAAATAAATGTCCGCGCACAGCGTATTCATGGATTTTAGCCTCCAAAACCAGCCGTGGCGCAAAGTGGCGCAGCGACCCTGCAGAAGCGGCAGTTACGCTCCCAAGAACGCCCTTGCGCAAGGAAAAGCCATCAAAATTCCCAATTCAGCGCAAAGGGCTGCGCTAACCCTGGACCAGTATACAGGGCTGCCAAACAGCAAACGCCGAGCGGGGAACGTGTATTACTGGGGTGCGCCGGAAGTTCCACATGCGATTTCAGCAGGGTACGTGTATTTCTGGGGTGCGGGGAAGTTTAAGACGCGATTTCAGCAGGGTACGTGTATTACTGGGGTGCGCGGGAAGTTCAACACGCGATCTCAGGAGGGTACGTGTATTTCTGCGGTGCGGGGAAGTTTAACACGAGATTACAGCAGGGTATGTGTATTACAGGGGTGCGCGGGAAGTTCCACACGCGATTTCAGCAGGATACATGTATTTCTGGGGTGCGGGGAAGTTTAACACGCGATTTCAGCAGGGTACGTGTATTACAGGGGTGCGCGGGAAGTTCCACACGCGATTTCAGCAGGATACGTGTATTTCTGTGGTGCGGGGAAGTTTAACATGCAATTTCAGCAGGGTACGTGTATTACAGGGGTGTGCGGGAAGTTCCACATGCGATTTCAGCAGGGTATGTGTATTTTTGGGGTGCGGGGAAGTTTAACACGCAATTTCAGCAGGGCACGTGTATTACAGGGGTGCGTGGGAAGTTCCACGCGCGATTTCAGCAAGGTACATGTATTTCTGGGGTGCGGGGAAGTTTAACACGCAATTTCAGCAGGATGCGTGTATTACAGGGGTGCGCGGGAAGTTCCACACACGATTTCAGCAGGGTACGTGTATTTCTGGGGTGCGGGGAAGTTTAAAACGCGATTTCAGCAGGGTACGTGTATTACTGGGTGCGCGGGAAGTTCCACGTGCAATTTCAGCAGGGTACGTGTATTTCTGGGGTGCGGGGAAGTTTAACACGCGATTTCAGCAGGGTACGTGTATTACTGCGGTGCGTGGGAAGTTCCACAAATGCGATTTCAGCAGGGTGCGTGTATTACTGGGGTGCGGGCAAGTTTCACACGTGATAGGCCCTGTGCGAGTGGGGTACGTGTATTTCGGGGGTGCAGGGGAGTCCTAACCATGAATTGGCAGGGTGGGTCCTCCCAGGTGTTCCCTCTGCACCCTCCACAGCCCCTGCAGGCAGACCACACCACAGGGGACTACCCTGCACCCCTGGTCATGTCCCGCAGGCAGACCATCCACCATGGGCATGCCCCCCAGCCAAGCCACATGTCACCTTGCACTAGTGATCACCAACGCATTACCCCCTTGCACCCCCACCCCCCAGCAGTGCAAGGCACCTGCCAGCAGGCCCCCACTCATGTCCCCTTGCACCCCTACCCCCCAAGCAGTGCAGGGCACCTGCGAGCAGGCCCCCACTCATGTCCCCCAGCACCCCCACCCCCCAGCAGTGCAGGGCACCTGCCAGCAGGCCCACACTCATGTCCCCTTGCACACCCACCCCCCAGCAGTGCGTGGCACCTGCCAGCAGGCCCACACTCATGTCCCACTCATGTCCCCTTGCACCCCCACCCTCCAGCAGTGCGGGGCACCTGCCAGCAGGCCCCCACTCATGTCCCACTCATGTCCCCTTGCACAACCACCCCCCAGCAGTATGGGGCACCTGCCAGCAGGCCCCCACTCATGTCCCCTTGCACACCCAACCCCAGCAGTCAGGGCCACCTGCAATGCTTGGCCACTTACCGCTCAGGGTCTGGGCGTGGAGCGCTGGGCCTACGCGTTCCAGGACCCTCATCTGGATGTTGCTCAGGCTGACCCGGTCCCCCTCTGCGAGGCGCCGGGCCTTGTTGAGGGTCCTGGAAATGAAGTCCTCCCAGCGCTTGTTGACATGATGGAATTCGCGGACTGCCACCCCCTCCGCATTGATGGCAGTCACGATGTCCGTCCAGATCCTGGTCCGTCCTTCCTTGTTGGCGCGCCTTGTTCCGAAGAGGGCATCATAATGCCCCAGGACATGCTCCACCAGGACACCAACTTCGGTGGCAGTGAAGCTGGTGGCCCTTTGCCTCTCTGGCTGGGGGTTGCCAGTGGTGCCAGATGGAGATGTGCCCGACATGGCAACCCCAGAAGCAGGAGTGGCTGGGCAACTGGGTCCTGGGGCTAGGCTGTGGAGCGATGGAATCCCTGTCGGGAGTCTTCTGTTCCAGCACGGGTGGACACAGCAACTGGACCCCTGCAGATGGCTGACATGCAGGTACCAAATAGAAGGGCACGTGGGCAGCAGGCAGACAAGCAGCAGCAGATGGCTCGTAGGAGTGTGCTCGGGGCTCTGGGGGGCAGGAAAATGGCCTTCTGGGCAGGAGCGTGGTCTTCCGTGTGTGTACGAGTGGCCAGCTTGATACGGAGTGATTTGGCACGTGAAAATCTTGCACGTCAGCATGTAATTCGAGGAAAGGCCCGTAGCGCATAAGCGCGTCAGCACACGTACGCGATATCATTGGACCAAAGGCCCATAGCGCGTAAACGCGTCTTTGACGTATTGTGCACGGGCGTTGCCCTTTCGCGTGTAAAACTTGCCGCGCACCCCTGAAATTCAGGTACTCCCTCGACCAGGGACACTTTCGCGTGTGAAACTTCACGCGAACCCAGTAATACACGTACCCTGCTGAAATCGTGGGTGAAACTTCACGCGAACCCCAGGAATACACGTACCCTGCTGAAATCGCGGGTGAAACTGCACGCGAACCCCAGGAATACACGTACTCCGCTCAAAAGGGCCCTTTCGCGTGTTAAACTTCACGCTGTACCCCAGAACTACACGTACCCCGCTCACTCGTTCAGGGCCAATATTCCTGGGGTTCGCATGAAGGTTCACAAGCGATAGGCCATGTGCGAGTGGGGTACGTGTGTTACTGGGGTTCGCAGGAAGTTTCACCCGCGATAGGCCCTGTGCGAGTGGGGTACGTGTATTTCAGGGGTTTGCAGGAAGTTTCACACGTGATTTAGCTGTCAGAGCGCGGTATGTGAATTTCGGGGGTGCGCGGGATTCCTACACGTGAATTGGCAGTGTGGGTCCTCCCAGGTGTTCCCTCTAGACCCTTCACGGCCCCTGCAGGCAGACCACACCACAGGGGACTACCCTGCACCCCTGGTCATGTCCCGCAGGCAGCCCATCCACCATGGCCATGCACACCAGCCAATCCACCTGTCTGCTTGCACCACTGATCACCAACTCATGTCCCCCTGCAACCCCACCCCCCAAGCAGTGCAGAGCACCTGCCAGCAGGCCCCACTCATGTCCCACTCATGTCCCCTTGCACCCCACCCCCGAACAGTGTGGGGCACCTGCCAGCAGGCCCCCACTCATGTCCCACTCATGTCCCCTTGCACACCCAACCCCCAGCAGTGTGGGGCACCTGCCAGCAGGCCCCCACTCATGTCCCCTTGCACCCTCACCCCCCAGCAGTCAGGGGCACCTGCCAGCAGGCCCCCACTCATGTCCCACTCATGTCCCCTTGCACACCCACCCCCCCAGCAGTGTGGGGCACCTACCAGAAGGCCCCCACTCATGTCGCCTTGCACACCCACCCCCCAGCAGTGCGGGACACCTGCCAGCAGGCCCCCACTCATGTCCCATTGCACACCCACCCCCAAGCAGTGCAGGGTACCTGCCAGCAGGCCCCCACACATGTCCCCTTGCACGCCTACCCCTCAGCAGTCAGGGGCCCCTGCCAGCAGGCCCCCACTCATGTCCCCTTGTACCCCCACCCCCCAGCAGTCAGGGGCACCAGCCAGCAGGCCCCCACTCATGTCCCACTCATGTCCCCCTGCACCCCCAGCCCCCAGCAGTCAGGGGCACCTGCCAGCAGGCCCCCACTCATGTCCCACTAATGTCCCCTTGCACCCCTGCCCCCCAGCAGTCAGGGGCACCTGCCAGCAGGCCCCCACTCATGTGCCCCAGCACCCCCGCCCCCTAGCATTGCAGGGTACCTGCCAGCAAGCCCCCACTCATGTCCCCTTGTACCCCCACCCCCCAGCACTGAGGGGCATCTGCCAACAGGCCCCCACTCATGTCCCACTCATGTCCCCTTGCACCCCCACACCCCAGCACTTAGGGGCACCTTCCAGCAGGCCCCCACTCATGTCCCACTCATGTCCCCTTACACCCCCACCCCCCAGCAGTGCAGGGCACCTGCCAGCAGGCCCCCACTCATGTCCCCCTGCCACCAGGTCATGACGATCCTCAATCATGGCCCTTATGGCCAGCCTCCCCAGCCCAAAGACCCAACCAAGTATTGCATCCACCCACATAGAAAAGGCAATTACATGATACAACCCCAATGGCAAGTATGTAAATGAACACATGTCCATCACACACACACAATGGTTGCAAGTGAATGTGAAAACCCATATCATGACATGCATGAAACCAATGAGATAATACCACACATCGAAGTATGAAGAAAAAAATGTATTAAAAGCAACATGAATGGAATTAAAATCAAACAAACAACAATGGGAATAAAAAAAGAAAAGCTGCATGTCGTAAAATAATGAAAAACAAGAAATCATAATCCAAAGGAAAGGTGTCCAAAGTCACAGTCCAACAAAGCAAATCCAAGGGAAAACCATTGCTCCATGGGGAAATCCAAAAAAAAGAGATGAATCCAATAGTGAACTATATACAGATGAACAATCCACGTTCTATGATCCCAACTGGAGAAATGAAACCTATCAAAAATACTACCCAATGAAAAACTATATACAGAAACGTGGTGCATTGTCCAAGCGCAACCAAAATAAAGAAAACACCAAAGGAAACCTAACACTATCTAACTAACTATTTACAAGGGCAGCGGGCAAGTCCAACGGCTCACATGTTGATGTCCCGGGCCAGAGCATCATCGAACTCATGCTCGATGTCCCGGAGGTGGTCCTCTTCCATGGCCCCGAGGGTTCGCAGGGACGATGACATCTGGAAATCCAGGTCCCTGCGAATGGCCTCGAGGCACTCGGCCCGCCTCAGGGCCCTACGCATGGAGTTCTCAGCCCTGACCATCGTGAGCCGTGCCTCTTCCGCCCGCTGCCGCTCCGCATCTATTGCATGGCCCAACCGCTGCCACACGGAAGACACTTCCCGTCCAGGGTCCTCCTGCCCTCCGGCCGATGCCTGCCCCTCCGATGATGAAGGCCACGAGCCATCATGGCTCTCCCCTTGTTGCTGCTGCTGCTGTGCCGCTGCCTGTGCCCTGGCTCCTGCTGCCTGCACATCCTCCTCCAGCTGGGGTGCAGTTGTTGAGGTGGCCATCGCTGCTGGACGTCCGACTCCCGACTGTGGCAGGGATGTGTCCATCACCTGCCTGGCTGCAGAGTCAGAGGCAGCTCCACAGGGCACCCAGGTGACACATAGGTGGGAAGATGGCACGGAGGACGACTGGCGCATAGGTTGTTCAGTTGAGGAGCTGGTCGGAACAAGGTCCAGAAAACTGAGGAATCCGGCCCTGGTGAGCTGTCCCAGTGGGTCAACGCGGTCAATGAGCCATGCGAGAAGACGTGCAGTCTCCTCATGAAAAGACTGCAGGTCAGCTCGCATGGCACGTTGACGCAACGCCACCCCACCCAGGACAGGCTCAACCCGGTGCCGGATAGCCACATCCGCAGGGAGAGGAAGGCCAGTTGGTGTAAGCCAATCCCCTATCTGAGAACGGGTCTGGACGTAGGTATCCCTGCTGGTGCAAGATGATGCAGTCACAGGATCGGGGACAGGATTACACACAGGCACCTCCGCGGCGGCCTGTGCTGCCTCCTGTCCCTGCCCCTGCACTACACCACTAGCACCAGTGGAATCCCCACCTCCAGACCCTGTCTCTGTCCCTTGCACGGCCTCCTCCTCCACCAAACCCCCCACCAACCTGGATGACTCGGGGCCATCTTCAGACATGGCATCACAATCCCCAACACACATGTCATTGCATTGAGCTATTCCACAGCCATATTGCAACAGCCAGCACCATATATACACATACAACAGCATGAGCAGCCAAAGGAGAGCCAGACATCACATGAAACACAGAGAGTGCACTAGACATGCACACATGCCACCACACTTACATACATGTGTACACCTCCGCCAACTGTCGCAGTGATGAGATTGGCATCCATGTCACATCTGGCAATCATTCTTCTACATATCAGTCTCACATGCATCCATGTTGCATCACTGTTGCACCCATGTCAAATACACACACATGCACATGTAGACGGTGCAGATGCATGCAGCTGGAACCAACATCCATGTGTGACACCACAACCATGCCAACTTACATACACAGTAATCCAAACATGTGTTCTCACACATCTGCATTTGGCCTGCATGCTTACCCACACATACACCATCCATGTGTCTCACACATGAAAGGACTTGCATGTGTCAGCCTCACAGCCCTGTACATACACATCCATAAATGGCCCTACAAAACCACATGAACAACCTGCACACTACTGGCACACCACCACACGCACAGCTTCCAATCAGTATGCATGTACACTTACCGCTCGACTCCAGACGGGTCTGCCTCTCATGGACCTGGACGTGGAGCGCTGGGCATATGCGTTCCAGGACCCTCATCTGATGTTCCGACAGGTGGCCCCGGCGCCCCTTAGCATCCGCTGCCTTCAAGAGGCGCCGGGCCTCGTTGAGGGTCCTGGACCTGAAGTCCTCCCAGCGCTTCTTGACATGTTGTAAGTCGCAGACTGCCACCCCCTCTGCGTTGATGGCAGTCACGATGTCCGTCCAGATCCGAGTCCATCCTTCCTTGTCGGCACACAAACTTCCGAAGAGGGCATCATACTGCCCCAGGACTTGCTCCATCAGGACACCAACTTCGGTGGCAGTGAAGCTGGTGCCCCTCTGCCTCTCTGGCTGGGGGTTGCCAGTGGTGCCAGATGGTGTAGTGCCCGACATGGCAACCCCAGAGGCAGGTGTGGGTGGGCAACTGGGTCCTGGGGCTGGGCTGTGGAGTGATGGAATAGCAGTCGGGAGTCTTCGGTTCCAGCAGGGGTGGTCACAGAAACAGCACCCTGGCTGACGTGCAGGCAGCAAATGGCAGGGCACGTGGGCAGCAGGCAATCAGGCAGCAGCAGATGGCATGTGGGAGCATGCTCAGGGGTCTGGGGGGCAGTAATTCGGCCTTCTGCGCAGGAGCGTGGTCTTCCGTGTGTGAACGCGTGGCCAGCTTGATACAGAGTGATTTGGCATGTGAAAATCTTGCACGTCAGCATGTAATTCGAGGAAAGGCCCTTAGCGTGTAAGCACGTCAGCTCACGTACACGTTATCATTGGACCAAAGGCCCTTAGCGCGTAAGCGTGTCTGTGACGTGACACGCGCAGGTGTTTCCCTCACAGCACGTGATGACAGAGCACACGTGGAAAAGCTGCATGTCCGAGTGTCAGCGCGTGTAATTGGAGGAAAGGACGCGAACACGCATAAGTGACGTGTACGTGTGGGCTGGTTTAAAAGGTACGTGTAGAACACCATTTTCTTGTACATGCTTTTCATGGAGAGCGAGTGCGTGAATTCTGTACTTCTTGTCAGTTCACACGCGATTACTTCACAGCGTTTCAAGTTCGTACTCCCTGTTACCTCTGACAGCTTTCATTTTTCTACTTTTTTTGGGCCTGTTTCCTCAAACAGTGTTCACTTCTCCTTTTGTCCTGTCTCCTCAGACAGCGTACAATTCTTCTTTTGGCGGGGGTGTTGCCAACGCGCACACACACATGTATTTTTCACGTTCTTATTCCAGGCAGACGGTGAGTTCCGCACATACTTAGCAACTGTGCTTGCCCCGTGTATCACACTTCCCTTCAGAGGTCATTGTAGGCTGCGTGTATTACGCGTACGCTTATTTTTGTGTTTCTGGGTGCCACAGCGTAGTGCAGGTTCATTTTTGCACGCACGTGGTAAATGAGGGGTTGTGTGCACGTTTATTTTTGTTTTTGGGCTGCCTGTGCATTGCGTGACCTGTCATCTTCCCCCAGGGGTCACAGACAGCCTTGATAGAGCACTAGGGTACGAATTCCATCGAGTACCCTACCCCTTTGACCCCCAATTGCCCAGGACAATAGTTTACTGCTCCTCCCATACGCACAACAACATCAGTGCCATGGTTGGGAGGCGACCAAGCGGTAAGGGAGGAAAAGGTGGCCGACCTTCAAAAGGTGGAGGTGGTGGGCGCGGTAGGGGACGTGGCCATGATTTGCAGGGTGCCCCTAGACCCCCATGTGTGGAGGACCAATCAGGGACACCCATGCTCCCTAACCATGTTTGAGGGAAATGTGGCTGAGACTATCCCAGCTCAGCCCCTGTTGGACCAGCCCATTGTGGCACCTGACCTGGCACAGGATGACTCCCTGGCTGACTTCCAGGTCAGCAAGTCTAGGCCATGTGTGGCGGTGCAAGTTGTCACCAAGGCACATGGATCTGGGGCAGCTATGTCATCTGCTGCCCCAAGTATGCAGGGTGGTGAGGCTGCGGGGGCAGCTACAGCTCCATCCGCCCCAGCTCTGACTCTCCCAGCCAGGACAGTGTCGGTCCTGGTCCATCATACTGATGTTCCCCCTGCCAACATCACACTTCAGACAATGCCTGCACCAAGTCCTATGGTCAATGTGCATTTGCACACTCCAACAACCGAGTCCACCAGTGATTCTGCCCCTACTGACCAGAGCGGCGTTCGCCACTCTGGCCCCACTCCACCTTCTAAAAAGAGGAAGAAGGGTGCTCTGGTACGACAGGCTGAGACCCCAGGTACGACTACACACTCCGGCACATCAAGGAAGCCTTGATTTAATGACGCGGAGCTTAATGCACTTGTGAGCTATGTGTCGCAACATAGCCACAAAATGGTGGTGACTACAGGGTGCAAGACCACACCTGGTCAACGTAAGGCACACTGGCACACCATCGCCAACCACATAAGTGCCCTTGGATTTGTGAGGCGCTCAGCTGATGATTGCTACAAGCGGTGGAACGACCTGAAATGCAGAGCAAAGGTCAAGCTGGCCTCAAATCATTCCGCTACTCTTGTGACTGGCGGTGGGTCTCCACAAGAGGACAACAAACTCACTGCACATGAGTCTGTTGCTGGGACCTTCGTCACGGAGGAATAGATCGGAGGTGTGGGAGAACTACCTGATTATGAAGCATTGTCCGGTGAGTGCCCATGCGTGTGTGTGTAGTGCATGTGTATGTATTTTGGGTGACGGGTTCTGATTGAGTGCCAGGTGAGGGTGTGTACTCCAGAGTGTTATGGGTCACACATGTCCTTCCTCACATGGGATCACGTGCCTTGTATTTGGCTATGACTGCATCCCTTCTGCCCACAGTATCCTATTAGGTCCACAATTTTGCAGTTGACCTTGTACTGCAATCTTGCAACTACATTGGTCAGAATTTTAAGTGTGCCTTCACGATAATATTTTCCACTCTCCTCTTTTTTGCTAGACATTTATCAACCATATTGTGACATATGTGATATGCTTTGGTCATTGTTTACTGGCCACACTGGGGCAATGCTTTACCTGGTTATGTACACAATGAGACCATTCAGGCTGATGGAGTATTGGCCAGCACAAATGTTTAGATGAGTGCCTGTTTGCATGTGGAAAATGACAGATGTTTGCTGCGATGTCAATGTGAGGAAAAATAGATCAGCCAACTATTACTGTATTCGTGTACCTTGCATGTGTTGCAGTGAGTGGCACGTGTGTACTTAGTCACAGTATGCAGCATTTTTCATGTCATCATGTCTATCTCACATGACAGTACTCAATCACTGACATATGGCTGTACTTGTCAAATGTACCATGGCTATGCTAAATGCCATCTGTGTGCTGCCATGTGTCATGTATGTGTATTGGACATGCCACTCACAGGTCAATGTGTGATGGCAGTGCTACCCAGCATGCAGCAAATGTGTTGCTCTCCCATATTGGTGTCATCAGTGTCTGCCTTTTGCCTCCCCTTACTACTCAGTGACAGTGCAGGCATGGGAGGGTTATAGTCATGTGGGACATGTGTGAATCATGTACTGGTTCTGTAGCTTGACAGGCCTATTTGTGTGCTATGGTGCTAATGCCTGTTCCATTTTTTCTCTTTCATGTTTTTGCAGGGGATGACGCACTTGATGCTGTTGAGTTTCAGGAGATGGTGCAGATCCAGGAGGAATCCCAGGCACGACCGGGCACCAGCAGGGGACGTGGTGTGGTGGTGGGTGAGAACCCAATCCTCCTGCAGACCATACTTTCCAGGGGTGTCTCTGGGTGCACCTCCCCAGACCTCTATTCAGGTGCTGATTCGGATGATGAGACCTATGTGCCGTCACAGGTAAGTGTTTCTGGCAGGGATTCTGTTCTGGCCAACCCACCTGCACCAGGGGTAGATCCCTCTATGGGGATGTCAGTGTTGGTAGAGGCGCCTTTGGCGGTTACGGATGCAGGGTCACACTCCACAGCATCTGATCCTGTTCCTGGGCCAGCAGATCAGAGGGGGAATGCAGTCCGGCAGCCTCAGGCACAGCAAGGCGCACATTGCCTTGCCCCAAACAGGTGTGGTGCCCGTCGACGCAGTGGCCGTACGCCACCAGGCAATAGCGTATGGGAGAACTCCATGTACACTATGGCAACCCAACAGTCAGCATCAGTTGAAATGATGGCTCAGGCAATGGAGAGGGTGGCCACTTCCATTATCCCCCCTGAAAGGCAGATTAAGCAACTACAGCAGGCAAGAGACTCCATTTGCCAATCACACAGGGAAGACAGGTAGGCGTCCAACAGGGACCGACGGGTGGCATTGGAGACTCTGAGCCAATCCATCTCAATAGAGTCCCAGGCACACAGGGAAGCCCTGAGTGAAGAACTCCATAACCTCAGGCAGACTCTTCTTGAGCTTGAGACTTCCGCTAATTTTAGGGCAGAACAGCGGCTGTAGCACCTCACAAGTACGCTCTCAGCTGAGATGCGGGCAACTCGGGAGGAGATCCGGGCATCATGTCAGGTGTTGCATGGGGATCTCCGCACTATAATCCTCCAGAATGAGACCTTCCACACCCGCATGCTTGCTGCCATGGAGGACCATACCAGGACTTTGCTTGGGCTGCCTCCCATAGCACCACCACCTCCTTATGCAGCAGCAGAGGGTCATGAGAGCGAGTGCAGCAGTTCTCCCACATTGGCATAGCCGTGCAGGCCATGAGCCCATGGAGGTGTTTTTTTCCCAACATCCACACAGGTGGCTGTTGGTGCGCACCCTGTCCTCGGACCTCCTGGCCTCCCCTCCAGGCCCCCACATGGCCATTTTTGATTTTTGATTTTTGATTTTTGATTTTTGATTTTTGAATTTCGATTTTTTTTTAAAATAATTTGACAGTGTGTTGCCTTGTGTGGCTCCCGTGGGCATCCACTGCATTCTGGCTGGGCACATGCAGGCTTGTCCTGAGTTTGGGTTAGATGCTTGGGTTCATGAGACACACACCCCTCCTGCTTCCCGTTTCCATGGGCTTGCAACGGGTGTGACCAAGTGACAGTGATGTACACAGTGACGTTGGGCTCCCATGAGCTGTGTGGGCAGTCTGTAGTCAACACTGTGTAGACATTCCTTGTGTATATTGTTGTTGTCTTGTACACTGCATGGTGTATTAATGTATGATTTTGCTTCCATGTCTCCATCTGAATTTGCAGGTTCATTCCTCATGTCTTCACAAGGCCGTCTACTTTGGAGATGGAGTTCATGTTGTATGCAGTACGCAGACCAGTTTTGAAGGCTGCAAGACTACAGTTTGAAGGGGGCGATGTGGTGGCATATTCAGGTTGTATGACTATGACTACTTTAACTTAGTCCTGTCATGTGTTAGAAATGTTTGAACTTGTCTAGATGCATTGTTTAGTTGGTAAGTATTTGGTCATGTGTGTTGTTAGTTCAACATTACTAGGAGAATATTGTGTGTGGCCAGTTTCCATTAGGGACACTGTACTTTGTGACACTTTTGTCAGGTTTTTGGGACTGCTTTGTTTGCTCTCACATAGCATGACATGCCATGGTGTGTTGGGTGGCGGTGCTGGGGAGGGGTTGGGTAACATGGCACTGTTATCATGTTGTATTTTGCAAGTGGGTCATGCATTTAGCAGCATATGTGTCTTTTGATGACACAGCATTGGTGGTGTTTCTGTAGGTGGGGATGCACACATTGTGACACTTCCAGGTGACCAATCTCAGTATGGTGTGGTTGTGGCCGTTGACTGTCCCTCATGTCATCATCATTGCTTTTCAGCTGGTATGTGGCAGGGCTGTGTGCACTCCACAGGGGTGTGATTCTAAGTGAAGTAATTAGCCAGAAGCTGTGTTCGGGCTGCCTCACCCCGTGCCCTTTCCCCTCCCATGCGAAGCGGGCGTGCATGTGGTTGGGGATGTGGGGGCACCACCATGTCCACCGGCAGGCCCCGGCGTGTTGCAATGTTGTGCAGGACACATGCTGCCACTATGATCCTGCACACTAATGGGGGAGCGTATAACAGCTGCCCACCAGAACGGTCAAGGGAGCGAAAGCGTGACTTGAGCACTCCGAATGTGTGCTCCACTATGCCCCGGGTTGCAATATGGGCTGTGTTGTATCTTACCTCGGGTGGCGTGGTGGGGTTCCGAATTGGCGTCATCATGTGGGTGCTCAGAGGGTAGGCACTGTCCCCTGGGGAGGTGGTGATGGGTATCATTAGTGGGGTTGTGACATTACTCAGTATCTGGCATGCATGCATGTGCTGTGGCATTTATACTCACCAAGCAGCCATGTATCGCCATGCCGCCCAGCTTCTAGGTCCCGGTTTAGGGTTGACATTCTGTAAATGAAACTGTCGTGGGTGGACCCTGGATAGTTGGCATATACTGAGGTGATGATTCCCTTGGCATCACATACTACCTGCACGTTGATGGAATGCCAGTGCTTGCGGTTTCTATAGATGTGCTCTGATGCCCTTGGGGGACGTAGGGCCACATGGGTGCAATCAATGGCACCTAGGACTTTGGGGAATTGTGCCACCCCGTAGAAATCCTGGACGACAGCCTGCCTTTCTGCAGGTGTTCTGGGCAGGTATATGTGCCAGCGCACTGATGGGCGTGCAGTCATGATGGCCAAGACCTGGTGTAGGCAGCGTGACTGTGTGGCCTGTGACACCCCCCCCACTATGGCACTTGTCCGCTGAAATGATCCAGTTTCCAAAAATTGCAGTACATTGAGGACCTTCTCCAGGGGGCTGAGTGCTTGGGAGCAGAGGGTGGGTGATGTGATGTCATCCTCCCACTCACTGACCAGGTCGAGTATTATGTGAGGTGGAAACCTGTACCTCCCATACACCTGGTCATCAGGCATGCCAAAAAGGCTGGTTCCGGGTGTGAAAATTCTGGACCTGCCTATCCTCCTCCTCCTCCTGCGGTATCCCACGACCACTGCTGCTAGGAACGGTATGTTCATCCTGGCGTCTGAGCTTGCTTGTTGTTTGCGCGCACTTTTATGCTGCGCGGGTCCACGTACGCCTGCTTCCTGCTGGCGTACGTGTTTGCGGATTAGCGTGTCTTTTTTGGCGCGTGCGTTTGGGCGTTCCGCGCATTTGCCTCCTGTACTTCCCCGCCCACCCCAGATTTACACTTACCCCGCTCGCACAGGCCCAATCACGTGTAAAACTTCACGCGAGCCCAACTTCCCGCGAGCCCAACTTCCCGCGAGCCCCTGAGGTACACGTACCCAGCTCGCCCAGGCACAATCGCGTGTGAATCTTCCCGCACACCCACGAAATACACACTATTGTTGACACAGCGGGTGTCCGTGTTTGTCGCGTACCCCTTTGCACGTCATTTGTCCTCCTGGAGGGCCACAGTATGGGAAATTCATCAGAGCTGTATATACTTGCTTTTTGATAGCGCACATTTATTTAATGCGCAGGGACGCTACCGCCTGCCTTCGTGTGGCGGACATGTGTTGATGTACATAGTTGACTTTTGGTTTGTGTCATGGAATTGCCATTTCACTGCTGGGGGGTGGGGGTGCTGGGGGACATGAGTGGGGGCCTGCTGGCAGGTGCCCTGCACTGCTGGGGGGTGGGGGTGCAGGGGGACATGAGTGGGGGCCTGCTGGCAGGGGCCCCTGACTGCTGGGGGGTGGGAGTGCTGGGGGACATGAGTGGGGGCCTGCTGGCAGGTGCCCCTGACTGCTGTGGGGTGGGGGTGCTGGGGGACATGAGTGGGACATGATTGGGGGCCTGCTGCCAGGTGCCCTGCACTGCTGGGGGTGGGGGTACAGGGGGACATGAGTGGGACATGAGTGGGGGCCTGCTGGCAGGTGCCCCTGACTGCTGGGGGGTGGGGGTGCAGGGGGACATGAGTGGGACATGAGTGGGGGCCTGCTGGCAGGTGCCCCTGACTGCTGGGGGGTGGGGTGCTGGGGGACATGAGTGGGGGCCTGATGGCAGGTGCCCCTGACTGCTGGGGGGTGGGGGTGCTGGGGGACATGAGTGGCCGCCTGCTGGCAGGTGCCCTGTACTGCTTGGGGGTGGGGGTGCAAGGGGACATGAGTGGGACATGAGTGGGGGCCTGCTGGCAGGGGCCCCTGACTGCTGGGGGGTGGGGGTGCTGGGGGACAAGAGTGGAGGCCTGCTGGCAGGTGCCCCTGACTGCTGGGGGGGTGGCGGTGCTGGGGGACATGAGTGGGACATGAGTGGGGGCCTGCTGGCAGGTGCCCTGCACTGCTGGGGGGTGGGGGTACAGGGGGACATGAGTGGGGGCCTGCTGGCAGGGGCCCCTGACTGCTGCAGGTTGGGGGTGCAAGGGGACATGAGTGGGGCCTGCTGGCAGGTGCCCCTGACTGCTGGGGGTGGGGGTGCAGGGGGACATGAGTGGGACATGAGTGGGGGCCTGCTGCCAGGTGCCCCTGACTGCTGGGGGGTGGTGGTGCAGGGGAACATGAGTGGGACATGAGTGGGGGCCTGCTGGCAGGAGCCCCTGACTGCTGGGGGGTGGGGGTGCAAGGGGACATGAGTGGGGGCCTGCTGGCAGGTGCCCCTGACTGCTGGGGGTGGGGGTGCAGGGGGACATGAGTGGGGGCCTGCTGCCAGGTGCCCCTGACTGCTGGGGGGTGGGGGTGCAGGGGGAAATGAGTGGGACATGAGTGGGGGCCTGCTGGCAGGGGCCCCTGACTGCTGGGGGGTGGGGGTGCAAGGGGACATGAGTGGGGGCCTGCTGGCAGGGTCCGCTGACTTGTGGGGGTGGGGGTGCAAGGGGACATGAGTGGGGGCCTGCTGGCAGGTGCCCTGCACTGCTGGGGGGTGGAGGTGCAGGGGGACATGAGTGGGGGCCTGCTGGCAGGTTCCCTGCACTGCTGGGGGGTGGGGGTGCAGGGGGACATGAGTGGGACATGAGTGGGGACCTGCTGGCAGGTGCCCCTGACTGGTGGGGGGTGGGGGTGCTGGGGGACATGAGTGGGGGCCTGCTGGCAGGTGCCCCTGACTGCTGGGGGGTGGGGGTGCTGGGGGACATGAGTGGGACATGAGTGGGGGCCTGCTGCCAGGGGCCCCTGACTGCTGGGGGGTGGGGATGCTGGGGGACATGAGTGGGGGCCTGCTGGCAGTTGCCCCTGACTGCTGGGGGGTGGGGGCGCAGGGGGACATGAGTGGGGGCCTGCTGGCAGGTGCCCTGCACTTCTGGGGGTGGGGGTGCAGGGGGTCATGAGTTGGACATGAGTGGGGACCTGCTGGCAGGTGCCCCTGACTGGTGGGGGGTGGGGGTCCTGGGGGACATGAGTGGGGGCCTGCTGGCAGGTGCCCCTGACTGCTGGGGAGTGGGGGTGCTGTGGGACATGAGTGGGGGCCTGCTTCCAGGAGCCCCTGACTGCTGGGGGGTGGGGGTGCTGGGGGACATGAGTGGGGGCCTGCTGGTAGGTGCCCCTGACTGCTGGGGGGTGGGGGTGCAGGGGGACATGAGTGGGGGCCTGCTGCCAGGTGCCCCTGACTGCTGGGGGGTGGGGTGCAGGGGGACATGAGTGGGACATGAGTGGGGGCCTGCTGTCAGGGGCCCCTGATTGCTGGGGGGTGGGGGCACAGGGGGACATGAGTGGGGGCCTGCTGGCAGGTGCCCCTGACTGCTGGGGGTGGGGGTGCAGGGGGACATGAGTGGGGGCCTGCTGCCAGGTGCCCCTGACTGCTGGGGGGTGGGGGTGCAGGGGGAAATGAGTGGGACATGAGTGGGGGCCTGCTGGCAGGGGCCCCTGACTGCTGGGGGGTGGGGGTGCAAGGGGACATGAGTGGGGGCCTGCTGGCAGGGTCCGCTGACTTGTGGGGGTGGGGGTGCAAGGGGACATGAGTGGGGGTCTGCTGGCAGGTGCCCTGCACTGCTGGGGGGTGGAGGTGCAGGGGGACATGAGTGGGGGCCTGCTGGCAGGTGCCCTGCACTGCTGGGGGGTGGTGGTGCAGGGGGACATGAGTGGGACATGAGTGGGGGCCTGCTGGCAGGAGCCCCTGACTGCTGGGGGGTGGGGGTGCAATGGGACATGAGTGGGGGCCTGCTGGCAGGTGCCCCTGACTGCTGGGGGTGGGGGTGCAGGGGGACATGAGTGGGGGCCTGCTGCCAGGTGCCCCTGACTGCTGGGGGGTGGGGGTGCAGGGGGAAATGAGTGGGACATGAGTGGGGGCCTGCTGGCAGGGGCCCCTGACTGCTGGGGGGTGGGGGTGCAAGGGGACATGAGTGGGGGCCTGCTGGCAGGATCCGCTGACTTGTGGGGGTGGGGGTGCAAGGGGACATGAGTGGGGGCCTGCTGGCAGGTGCCCTGCACTGCTGGGGGGTGGAGGTGCAGGGGGACATGAGTGGGGGCCTGCTGGCAGGTGCCCTGCACTGCTGGGGGGTGGGGGTGCAGGGGGACATGAGTGGGACATGAGTGGGGACCTGCTGGCAGGTGCCCCTGACTGGTGGGGGGTGGGGGTGCTGGGGGACATGAGTGGGGGCCTGCTGGCAGGTGCCCCTGACTGCTGGGGGGTGGGGGTGCTGGGGGACATGAGTGGGACATGAGTGGGGGCCTGCTGCCAGGGGCCCCTGACTGCTGGGGGTTGGGGATGCTGGGGGACATGAGTGGGGGCCTGCTGGCAGGTGCCCCTGACTGCTGGGGGGTGGGGGTGCAGCGGGACATGAGTGGGGGCCTGCTGGCAGGTGCCCTGTACTTCTGGGGGTGGGGGTGCAGGGGGTCATGAGTGGGACATGAGTGGGGACCTGCTGGCAGGTGCCCCTGACTGGTGGGGCGTGGGGGTCCTGGGGGACATGAGTGGGGGCCTGCTGGCAGGTGCCCCTGACTGCTGGGGAGTGGGGGTGCTGTGGGACATGAGTGGGGGCCTGCTTCCAGGAGCCCCTGACTGCTGGGGGGTGGGGGTGCTGGGGGACATGAGTGGGGGCCTGCTGGTAGGTGCCCCTGACTGCTGGGGGGTGGGGGTGCAGGGGGACATGAGTGGGGGCCTGCTGCCAGGTGCCCCTGACTGCTGGGGGGTGGGGTGCAGGGGGACATGAGTGGGACATGAGTGGGGGCCTGCTGTCAGGGGCCCCTGATTGCTGGGGGGTGGGGGCACAGGGGGACATGAGTTGTTGATCATATTGCAAGGTGACATGTGCCTTGGCTGGGGGGCATGGCCATGGTGGATGGGCTGCCTGCGGGACATGAGCAGGGGTACAGTATAGTCCCCTGTGGTGTGGGCTGGCTGCGAAATACACGTTCCCGACTCACAGCAAATTTGCGTGTGAAACTTCCCGCACACCCCTGAAATACACGTACCCAGGCCAACCGCGTGTGAAACTTCCCGCGCACCCCAGATTTACACGTACCCCGCTAGCCCAAGGCCAATCGAAACTTCACGCGAACCCCCAAAATACACGCACACGCGTCAGTGTTTGTCGCGTACCCCTTTGCACGTCATTTGTCCTAGAGGACCACAGTATGGGACATTCATCATGGCTGTATATACGTCCTTTTTGTTAGCGCACATTTTGGCACACATTTCTTTCATGCGCAAGGACGCTACCGCTTGCCTTCGTGTGGCGGACGTGTTTAGGCCTGTGGGCGTCTTTGCCCGTGCGCTGGTTTGCCCTATTTGATTCCATGAATACATGTAGGCGAGCGTGTGGGCGTTCCGTGCACTTGCCTCCTGTACTTCCCCCATAAGGCCCTCATTTTCACGCGTTGTTCCCCATTCCGCATGTCATGCCCCGTGTTACGCCTACTTTTGTTGTGTGCGCCGCGCTATGTGGGCTTTCGCTGTGCGCTTAGCGCCCGCGGTTTGAAGACGTGTGCACCAGCGTGAGCCACGCAGTATTTTGGCACACATCCTGAAATTTCCTCGTGCACAGACTTCCATGAATCGCTGTGCGCGGGTTTCGCTGCGATTTTCGCACTGGCACTGCGATTCACACGCTTTCGCACGCTTGCACCGAAAATATCAGCGCACTTTATTTCCATGACTCGACCCGTAAGTCTAGCCGTATTGTTCGTAGGCAAGTTGAAACTGTTCTAAGAACACACGCGGTGTCCTGAAATGTTTGTAAGTAAACAAAATGGGGGTGTCCTGAGGACACTATACCTGTCCGTACTGTTCGTATTCAGGTTGAAACTATTCCAAGAACACATCAAGTGTCCTGGGATGTTCGTAAATAAACAAAATGGGGATGTCCTGAGGATGCTATGACTGTCCATATTGTTCGTAGACAAGTTGAAACTGTTCTAAGAACAACCACCTGTCCGTAACTGTTCATTTCACTTGTGTCGCACTTTTAATTAGTTTCAGGACCCGAACACTGTCCGTAGACTATCTACGCACATGTGCACCACACCCATAAGTCCTACGAACTCCACACCTGTCCGTAGCTGTCCGGCACACTTGTGTCGCACTTTTAATTACTTTGAGGACCCGAACACTGTCCGTAGAACACCAACGCGCATGCGCAAAACAGTTCCCATGCATTTGGTGTCCTGCGGACACCCGTTCCATTCGTGGACATGTTCGCGACACCATCATGTGACCACGCCCAAGCTAAGCATATGTTTGGATTGCGGACACTGTTTGTGTCCCCAAACAATTTAAAAGTACCTTTTCAGGCAATCCACAATATTTTATAATAATAAATCACAATAGCACATGTCCCAGACAATGATACTGACTTTCTACATACTTTTGGGGATTTTTTTAGCCTTTTTTTGGTGTTCGATCTGTCCGCGGACAGTGCGGGTGTCCGCGAAGCACGCACCCACACCCCTATAAAAGGCCACACCCCAGAGCTCATTCTCATGGTGTTTCTGGCTACCTGACAGAACACTGTACTTTGGCTACCAATATTCCTGATTTTTCAGAAACCTTATGGCAAACATGGATCCTCTGCTTCCACCTGGTGCTACATCTGCCTCAGCAGCACCCCAACCCCCTCCACCACCACCACCTCTCAAGGGCCTGAAGAGGGGAATAGGAGCGAGGATGTAGAGGAGGATGAAGAGGATGAAGAGGATGAGGTAGTCGAAGTCCCTACTACCAGCACTCGCTGTGACTCTTGGGTGTGGCGGTTATTTACCATTCATGGTAACGTACCCAAGGCGCGTGCTGACAAAGTCACCTGCAAAGACTGCAAAATTATGCTCAGTCACGGGAGGCTTGGTTCATACAACTTTGGTATGACAACTATGAAGCGACACCTAAGGTCATTCCACGGTGGGACCATTTGCAAGGTTGTACCTTGAGAGGAGCGTAGTAGGTTGACTTCATCTACTACATCTTCCGTTTCGTATCCTGTCACCACAAGGAACGCTCATGTGAGACAGCGTATTCCTCCAGCTGCCTCACAGGCCATTCGCAATGCTGATGACCCTTACCTTTCGAGGTTCATAGTTGTGTGTATGTACTGTGACACAGTACTCTGCAGGGGGAGATACACTGTAGTGTTTTCGAGACTACGGTCTCAGAGCACGAGAATACCTGCCCACTACCTAAGTAAGGCCCACCCTACATCTTCGTCTCTCCACCCGCCCTTTCTCATCCCCGTGGTTGGTGTCCCCCCTTACCCTCCTTTCCCCTCCTCTTCTAGTGTGTCGTGTATAAAAAAACAAAAAAAATATATAAAACAACAAAAATAAAAAAAGGCTCTTTTCAGAGCCACCTTTCACATTTTAAAAATAGAAGTGGCAAATAAATGGAGGAGGACCCTGTGTATTTTTTAGTAGTCCGCGGACAGTTTGCAGATATCTAAAATTTTGGGGTGCTGCCCTATCATAACCATTGCACTTATCTCTGGGAGGAAGTGGTGGCTCTGAAAAGAGCATTTTGGTAGTGTTGTTTGTGTTTGAAAACTTGAAATGGTCAACACCTACTGCAAAATGGATGACTGTAATTCCAAAAAAGGTTGCAATGCATTTTGTTCATTTCTCAGAAAAATCTGATTGCCAGCATAAGTAAAATGGACTCCATCTCTGCGAAAAATGTATTTGCTACGAAACATAATATTTTCATTGTGAAAAGAGGACATGCCAACATCTCTTAGAAAGGAACAAACAGCCTTATTGACATTGCGCCTCGCTTTCTCCATTTGTGGACCAAATGAAGAAGTACACAGCCATCAGATCTCTGCGCAATCCGAGAAAAAATTACTTGAGAATTTGGAAACATGTCCATGACCTTCCCAAGTCCTTCTTTCATTGCAAATTGCAAAGATATTCCAGACACATGTCCTAAACTATTCCCTCCACAACAAATTATCATTATGTCTGATAATGCTCTGTCTCCAAAGTAGCACAGAGAGGTAGCAAGTCCAGCCACTTCATTCCACGCACTCCATGCCAGTGCACTTCCAAATGTGGGAATCCAAGATCTACAGCTACTCCACAGCTTTCTGCATGCAGCTTCAACCAATGTATCCACGAGTCTCCCAACATCCAGACAATCTGTTTTCTGAAACACACAGCCATAGCTATCTGTTCTTCTTTCAGGAAAAAGACTTTCTGACAAACTCTCTCCTGACACAACACACCCACTAAACTTTACTGACCAATCCCTTGCTCTGCTCATTCTCATTTGCATACCTCCCCACCCCAAACTCCCCGTATGTAACACGTGATGTCCGCGGACTACCGCCATGTCTGCAGACATATCGTAACAGGGACAGTCCTTCTACCATTTCCACTTCACTCTCCACTAATCAGATCCATGACCTCTACATCTAACTCCATGATCATATATCAGCACTTCAAATGTACTGTTAATCACTCTGAGTACAAGTGTTGTATCATTGGAAAGCATCTACTACAGGAACTACTGTACAAGTCTCCAAGATTTCTACTTGCAGCTCCATGCATATCCATATACATGAACACAAACTACAGGTATTCATATTTTCTGTATAGTACATGTACTATTCGTATAAATGAATATAAACCGATTAACTGTCTTTTAACCTGTATAACCTATAAAATGACTAACTGTCATTTTTCCCATCTGCTATAATCAACTGTCAGTTCCAAACCTATCTGCTATTTAATTTTTTTTTACACACAAATTTGCAAAGCATGTTGAAGAAACATATTTAAAGTAAAATATAAAGACTGCACATAGTCAAACGAAATTGCATGCACACACTATGTTCAGATATTAAACAAGAATACTTCTACAAAAACAAAAAATCAATGTCTAAATTAACATCAGTGCTATAAACACACAAAATTACTAACTTCTTTCCTTTACAATTGCAGTGAAGACCACTCTCCTGAAAAGTAGCAGCAGAATCTGAAGTACAAACAACAATTCAGAAGAAACCTGCTCATTCCACACAAAAAAGTAAGTTAACCCTTTAAATGCCAAGGACGAGGTATCTCGTCCTTGGAAGTGCATACGCAGTGCCAAGGACGAGATAGCTCGTCCTTTTTGGCATCTTGTTTTGAGCGATCCCTGCAAAGCAGGGATCGCTCAAAACTGTAATCCAACCCCCGGGCTATGTGAGGGGGAGGTCCCCCCTCACTGCCCGGGGGTTGGATTTCCTTCAGTTTCACGCCGACGTGCGTAACGCACGTCGGCGTGAAACTGAAAGTATTTCCAACGCAGCAGCCATTTTCGGCTGCTGCGTTGGAAAGAGAAGGTGAGTGCCCTTCTTCTTCCGCCTCGATCTCCGGCTGTATTTCAAGCCGGAGATCGAGGCGGGTACCGTTGGAAAGGGGAGATTCTCCCCTTTCCAACGGTACCCATTGTGTGGCTTTGCTGCCCGCGGATCGGGCGCAGGGCGCCTCGATCCGCGGGCAGCAACGTCACGGATCAAAGAAGATCCTTTTGTGACGCGTGGGGGAGGGGGGGCTGCTTACTAGGTAAGCGGCCCCCTTCCCCCGTGGCCCCAAAGCATGGGGCCACAGCGCCAGGGACCCCTGGGGGCAGATGATCACTGCCCCCAGGGGTGGGGAGGGGGGAAAAAAAAAAAAAATCGAGGGAAGGAGGGAGGTGGGAGGGGGTTTTGGGCCCTGGGGCCCACTGGGGTTGCATGAGGTGGGGCCCTCCATTTGGGGCGGGGGGGGGTTGAGGGCCACCCCCCGTTGCGGTACATCAGGCGCTGCCAATTTAGGGTGGCCCCCAGCCCCCCCTAAAAAGCAGCCTGTGATTTTGCATTTTGTTTTTTGTTTACCCAAATTTGCTTGCTCCAGATGGGCCCATTAGTGTGGCTATCTGCCCCCAGGGTGCCCAAACCTTACTGCCCCATCTATTGGGGGTCCTGCCCCACCTTTTGGGGTGCCCCCCCCGCCCCACCCCCAATGTAGGTGGGGTGTACCTCACGCAGCCGTTTGGAGGAGGCCCAGGGAGGCCTGCATGAGGTGTGTCCCCCAGCCATTGGGGGTGGGGCGGGGGGGGCACCCCAAAAGGTGGGGCAGGACCCCCAATAGATGGGGCAGTAAGGTTTGGGCACCCTGGGGGCAGATAGCCACACTAATGGGCCCATCTGCACCAAGCCAAGTTGGGTAAACAAAAAAAAATATACAAAATCACAGGCTGCTTTTTAGGGGGGGCTGAGGGCCACCCTAAATTGGCAGCGCATGATGTACCGCAACGGGGGGTGACCCTCAACCCCCCCCCACCCCAAATGGAGGGCCCCACCTCATGCAACCCTCCCTGGGGGCAGATAGGGGGGGCACCACCTCATGCATCCCTCCCTGGGGTCAGATGCCCCTTCCTAGGAGCAGATATCTGCCCCCAGGGAGGGTTGCATGAGGTGGGGCCCTCCATTTGGGGTGGGGGGGGGGTTGAGGGCCACCCCCCGTTGCGGTACATCAGGTGCTGCCAATTTAGGGTGGCCCCCAGCCCCCCCTAAAAAGCAGCCTGTGATTTTGCATTTTGTTTTTTGTTTACCCAAATTTGCTTGCTCCAGATGGGCCCATTAGTGTGGCTATCTGCCCCCAGGGTGCCCAAACCTTACTGCCCCATCTATTGGGGTCCTGCCCCACCTTTTGGGGTGCCCCCCCCGCCCCACCCCCAATGGAGGTGGGGTGTACCTCACGCAGCCGTTTGGAGGAGGCCCAGGGAGGCCTGCATGAGGTGTGTCCCCCAGCCATTGGGGGTGGGGCGGGGGGGGGCACCCCAAAAGGTGGGGCAGGACCCCCGATAGATGGGGCAGTAAGGTTTGGGCACCCTGTGGGCAGATAGCCACACTAATGGGCCCATCTGCACCAAGCCAAGTTGGGTAAACAAAAAAAAATATACAAAATCACAGGCTGCTTTTTAGGGGGGGCTGAGGGCCACCCTAAATTGGCAGCGCATGATGTACCGCAACGGGGGGTGACCCTCAACCCCCCCCCACCCCAAATGGAGGGCCCCACCTCATGCAACCCTCCCTGGGGGCAGATAGGGGGGGCACCACCTCATGCATCCCTCCCTGGGGTCAGATGCCCCTTCCTAGGAGCAGATATCTGCCCCCAGGGAGGGTTGCATGAGGTGGGGCCCTCCATTTGGGGTGGGGGGGGTTGAGGGCCACCCCCCGTTGCGGTACATCAGGCGCTGCCAATTTAGGGTGGCCCCCAGCCCCCCCTAAAAAGCAGCCTGTGATTTTGCATTTTGTTTTTTGTTTACCCAAATTTGCTTGCTCCAGATGGGCCCATTAGTGTGGCTATCTGCCCCCAGGGTGACCAAACCTTACTGCCCCATCTATTGGGGGTCCTGCCCCACCTTTTGGGGTGCCCCCCCCCGCCCCACCCCCAATGGAGGTGGGGTGTACCTCACGCAGCCGTTTGGAGGAGGCCCAGGGAGGCCTGCATGAGGTGTGTCCCCCAGCCATTGGGGGTGGGGCGGGGGGGGGCACCCCAAAAGGTGGGGCAGGACCCCCAATAGATGGGGCAGTAAGGTTTGGGCACCCTGGGGGCAGATAGCCACACTAATGGGCCCATCTGCACCAAGCCAAGTTGGGTAAACAAAAAAAAATATACAAAATCACAGGCTGCTTTTTAGGGGGGGCTGAGGGCCACCCTAAATTGGCAGCGCATGATGTACCGCAACGGGGGGTGACCCTCAACCCCCCCCACCCCAAATGGAGGGCCCCACCTCATGCAACCCTCCCTGGGGGCAGATAGGGGGGGCACCACCTCATGCATCCCTCCCTGGGGTCAGATGCCCCTTCCTAGGAGCAGATATCTGCCCCCAGGGAGGGTTGCATGAGGTGGGACCCTCCATTTGGGGTGGGGGGGGGTTGAGGGCCACCCCCCGTTGCGGTACATCAGGCGCTGCCAATTTAGGGTGGCCCCCAGCCCCCCCTAAAAAGCAGCCTGTGATTTTGCATTTTGTTTTTTGTTTACCCAAATTTGCTTGCTCCAGATGGGCCCATTAGTGTGGCTATCTGCCCCCAGGGTGTCCAAACCTTACTGCCCCATCTATTGGGGGTCCTGCCCCACCTTTTGGGGTGGTTCCCCCTCGCCCCACCCCCAATGGAGGTGGGGTGTACCTCACGCAGCCGTTTGGAGGAGGCCCAGGGAGGCCTGCATGAGGTGTGTCCCCCAGCCATTGGGGGTGGGGCGGGGGGGGGGCACCCCAAAAGGTGGGGCAGGACCCCCAATAGATGGGGCAGTAAGGTTTGGGCACCCTGGGGGCAGATAGCCACACTAATGGGCCCATCTGCACCAAGCCAAGTTGGGTAAACAAAAAAAAATATACAAAATCACAGGCTGCTTTTTAGGGGGGGCTGAGGGCCACCCTAAATTGGCAGCGCATGATGTACCGCAACGGGGGGTGACCCTCAACCCCCCCCACCCCAAATGGAGGGCCCCACCTCATGCAACCCTCCCTGGGGGCAGATAGGGAGGGCACCACCTCATGCATCCCTCCCTGGGGTCAGATGCCCCTTCCTAGGAGCAGATATCTGCCCCCAGGGAGGGTTGCATGAGGTGGGGCCCTCCATTTGGGGTGGGGGGGGTTGAGGGCCACCCCCCGTTGCGGTACATCAGGCGCTGCCAATTTAGGGTGGCCCCCAGCCCCCCCTAAAAAGCAGCCTGTGATTTTGCATTTTGTTTTTTGTTTACCCAAATTTGCTTGCTCCAGATGGGCCCATTAGTGTGGCTATCTGCCCCCAGGGTGCCCAAACCTTACTGCCCCATCTATTGGGGGTCCTGCCCCACCTTTTGGGGTGCCCCCCCCCCCCCGCCCCACCCCCAATGGAGGTGGGGTGTACCTCACGCAGCCGTTTGGAGGAGGCCCAGGGAGGCCTGCATGAGGTGTGTCCCCCAGCCATTGGGGGTGGGGCGGGGGGGGGCACCCCAAAAGGTGGGGCAGGACCCCCAATAGATGGGGCAGTAAGGTTTGGGCACCCTGGGGGCAGATAGCCACACTAATGGGCCCATCTGCACCAAGCCAAGTTGGGTAAACAAAAAAAAATATACAAAATCACAGGCTGCTTTTTAGGGGGGGCTGAGGGCCACCCTAAATTGGCAGCGCATGATGTACCGCAACGGGGGGTGACCCTCAACCCCCCCCCACCCCAAATGGAGGGCCCCACCTCATGCAACCCTCCCTGGGGGCAGATAGGGGGGGCACCACCTCATGCATCCCTCCCTGGGGTCAGATGCCCCTTCCTAGGAGCAGATATCTGCCCCCAGGGAGGGTTGCATGAGGTGGGGCCCTCCATTTGGGGTGGGGGGGGGTTGAGGGCCACCCCCCGTTGCGGTACATCAGGCGCTGCCAATTTAGGGTGGCCCCCAGCCCCCCCTAAAAAGCAGCCTGTGAATTTGCATTTTGTTTTTTGTTTACCCAACTTTGCTTGCTGCAGATGGGCCCATTAGTGTGGCTATCTGCCCCCAGGGTGCCCAAACCCTACTGGCCCATCTATTGGGGGTCCTGCCCCACCTTTTGGGGTGGCCCTCTCCCCCCTCACCCCAAATGGAGGTGGGGTGTACCTCACGCAGCCGTTTGGAGGAGGCCCAGGGAGGCCTGCATGAGGTGTGTCCCCCAGCCATTGGGGGTGGGGCGGGGGGGGGCACCCCAAAAGGTGGGGCAGGACCCCCAATAGATGGGGCAGTAAGGTTTGGGCACCCTGGGGGCAGATAGCCACACTAATGTGGCCATCTGCACCAAGCCAAGTTGGGTAAACAAAAAAAAATATACAAAATCACAGGCTGCTTTTTAGGGGGGGCTGAGGGCCACCCTAAATTGGCAGCGCATGATGTAACGCAACGGGGGGTGCCCCTCAACCCCCCCCACCCCAAATGGAGGGCCCCACCTCATGCAACCCTCCCTGGGGGCAGATAGGGGGGGCCCCACCTCATGCATCCCTCCCTGGGGTCAGTTGCCCCTTCCTAGGAGCAGATATCTGCCCCCAGGGAGGGTTGCATGAGGTGGGGCCCTCCATTTGGGGTGGGGGGGGGGGTTGAGGGCCACCCCCCGTTGCGGTACATCAGGCGCTGCCAATTTAGGGTGGCCCTCAGGCCCCCCAAAAAAGCAGCCTGTGAGTTTGTATTTTGTTTTTTGTTTACCCTACTTTGCTTGGTGCAGATGGCCACATTAGTGTGACTATCTGCCCCCAGGGTGCCCAAACCCTACTGCCCCATCTATTGGGGGTCCCGCCCCACCTTTTGGGGTGGCCCTCTCCCCCTCACCCCAAATGGAGGTGGGGTGTACCTCACGCAGCCATTTGGAGGAGGCCCAGGGAGGCCTGCATGAGGTGTGTCCCCCAGCCATTGGGGGTGGGGTGGGAGAGGGCCCCCAAAAATGGTGGGACAGGCCCCCCCAGTGGGTGGGCCAGTAAGGTTTGGGCACCCCGGCGCCAGATTGGCACACCAATGTGACCCTCTGCACCAAGGGGAGTTGGGTTACCAAAAGAAAAAAATGAAAATAGTGGAACGGTTTTTAGGGGGGGGCGGTGGGGCACCCCAAAGGGTCAGGGAATTTTCGAATGGGATGGGGGGTTGACCCCCTCCCCCCCACCCGCAATGGAGTGGGTGCCAAGTCATGTAGCCCTTCCTGGGACCAGATATCTGCTCCTAGGAACGGATGCCTGAGCCCAGGGAGGGGTGCAGGACAGCCCCCCCCCCCTTATCTGCCCCCGGGGAGGGCTACATTTTGCTGGTGTGACCGTAGGTAACACATGTTCTTTGTTTTGTTTACAGCTTTTTCTACCCGAGCAGCTGCAACGTTATGTGAGTACTGTTTTTTATTATTCTATGGTTAGGGCCCACTGTCAGTGGGGTGGGTGAGACTGGGGCTGGATTGTTGGTGGTGTGGGTGGGAATGGCCCGTCTGGGCAAATCACCTCCAACTGTCCTGGAGTTGCGGCTGGGCTGCATTACAGCTTTTCCCTTCGGGGAGGTATTGGCACACTGACGAGACTCCTTGGTGGGGAGAAGCTGTAACGCAGGGCAGCCAGGGCTCCAGCAAAGTCGGCGGTAATATCCCTGGCCTTGGGCACCCTTCTCCCATGTGGGTCTTTGCTGGTGGTTCTGGGTATTACATTCTGGGCCGATTTGCGTAAGTCAGACCTCTGTGGATTCCCACGGGTGTCCTCTTTTGGGAAATGCATGGGGTTCCCCGTTTCCCTTGCTGGCTGCGACACCCTAGGCCCAAATCTGTAGGTTGCCCACATGAACAACATGGGCAGTGGCGAATGGCTTGGGGTTCCCAGTCGGTTACCCTTTTCCTTTTGCGCCCCCGGTAGGTGCACCCACACATGTGAGGTACCATTTTCATCGGGACACGTGTGGGGACACGGGAAGGTAGGCCACGTGTTGTTGGCGGTGTGTTTCGGTGGGTGGCCAGAGCAAAATGTCTCAGAATTGTCTTCATTTCCGGCCAATTTCAGAGACAATTCCCTGTGTCCACTCACCGAAACACGTCGCCAACAGCAGGTGTCATACCTTCTCATGTTCCCACAGGTGTCCCGACGAAAACGGTACCTCACATGTGATGGGTGCACCTACCTGGCCGCCAAGGGGAAAGCCTAAAACACAAGTAACCCCAAGTCTGTTGGCAGAGGGAAATCTCAGACATTCTGCCGAGCGGCGCAACTTACAGATATGGGCCTCGGGTGTCCAAGCCACCGAGGAAAACAGGGAACCCCAGGCATTTTCGAAAAGAGGACACCCGTGGGAATCCGCAGAGGTGTGATTTGCGCCCATCGCCCCAGATTTTTTTACCCAGACAGCCCTGCAAAGTCGGAAATGTGGCGAAAAAAACGCTTTTTCCGCACATTTCGCTCGCCGCACCCATCGAAACACGCCCCCCACAACACATGGCCTACCGTCCCGCGTTCCCACAGGTGTCCCGATGAAAACGGTACCTCACATGTGTGGGTGCACCAACCTGGCCGCCAAGGGGAAAGCCTAAAACACAAGTAACCCCAAGTCTGTTGGCAGAGGGAAATCTCAGACATTCTGCCGAGCGGCGCACCTTACAGATATGGGCCTCGGGTGTCCAAGCCACCGAGGAAAACAGGGAACCCCAGGCATTTTCGAAAAGAGGACACCCGTGGGAATCCGCAGAGGTGTGATTTGCGCCCATCGCCCCAGATTTTTTTACCCAGACAGCCCTGCAAAGTCGGAAATGTGGCGAAAAAAACGCTTTTTCCGCACATTTCGCTCGCCGCACCCATCGAAACACGCCCCCCACAACACATGGCCTACCGTCCCGCGTTCCCACAGGTGTCCCGATGAAAACGGTACCTCACATGTGTGGGTGCACCTACCTGGCCGCCAAGGGGAAAGCCTAAAACACAAGTAACCCCAAGTCTGTTGGCAGAGGGAAATCTCAGACATTCTGCCGAGCGGCGCACCTTACAGATATGGGCCTCGGGTGTCCAAGCCACCGAGGAAAACAGGGAACCCCAGGCATTTTCGAAAAGAGGACACCCGTGGGAATCCGCAGAGGTGTGATTTGCGCCCATCGCCCCAGATTTTTTTACCCAGACAGCCCTGCAAAGTCGGAAATGTGGCGAAAAAAACGCTTTTTCCGCACATTTCGCTCGCCGCACCCATCGAAACACGCCCCCCACAACACATGGCCTACCGTCCCGCGTTCCCACAGGTGTCCCGATGAAAACGGTACCTCACATGTGTGGGTGCACCTACCTGGCCGCCAAGGGGAAAGCCTAAAACACAAGTAACCCCAAGTCTGTTGGCAGAGGGAAATCTCAGACATTCTGCCGAGCGGCGCACCTTACAGATATGGGCCTCGGGTGTCCAAGCCACCGAGGAAAACCGGGAACCCCAGGCATTTTCGAAAAGAGGACACCCGTGGGAATCCGCAGAGGTGTGATTTGCGCCCATCGCCCCAGATTTTTTTACCCAGACAGCCCTGCAAAGTCGGAAATGTGGGGAAAAAAACGCTTTTTCCGCACATTTTGCTCGCCGCACCCATCGAAACACGCCCCCCACAACACATGGCCTACCGTCCCGCGTTCCCACAGGTGTCCCGATGAAAACGGTACCTCACATGTGTGGGTGCACCTACCTGGCCGCCAAGGGGAAAGCCTAAAACACAAGTAACCCCAAGTCTGTTGGCAGAGGGAAATCTCAGACATTCTGCCGAGCGGCGCAACTTACAGATATGGGCCTCGGGTGTCCAAGCCACCGAGGAAAACCGGGAACCCCAGGCATTTTCGAAAAGAGGACACCCGTGGGAATCCGCAGAGGTGTGATTTGCGCCCATCGCCCCAGATTTTTTTACCCAGACAGCCCTGCAAAGTCGGAAATGTGGGAAAAAAAACGCTTTTTCCGCACATTTCGCTCGCCGCACCCATCGAAACACGCCCCCCACAACACATGGCCTACCGTCCCGCGTTCCCACAGGTGTCCCGATGAAAACGGTACTTCACATGTGTGGGTGCACCTACCTGGCCGCCAAGGGGAAAGCCTAAAACACAAGTAACCCCAAGTCTGTTGGCAGAGGGAAATCTCAGACATTCTGCCGAGCGGCGCAATTTACAGATATGGGCCTCGGGTGTCCAAGCCACTGAGGAAAACAGGGAACCCCAGGCATTTTCGAAAAGAGGACACCCGTGGGAATCCGCAGAGGTATGATTTGCGCACATCGCCCCAGAATTTATTACCCAGACACCCCTGCAAAGTCCGGGGCACATTTCGGACTTTGCAGGGGTGTCTGGGTAATGAATTCTGGGGCGATGTGCGCAAATCATACCTCTGCGGATTCCCACGGGAGTCCTCTTTTCGAAAATGCCTGGGGTTCCCTGTTTTCCTCGGTGGCTTGGACACCCGAGGCCCATATCTGTAAGTTGCGCCGCTCGGCAGAATGTCTGAGATTTCCCTCTGCCAACAGACTTGGGGTTACTTGTGTTTTAGGCTTTCCCCTTGGCGGCCAGGTAGGTGCACCCACACATGTGAGGTACCGTTTTCATCGGGACACCTGTGGGAACGCGGGACGGTAGGCCATGTGTTGTGGGGGGCGTGTTTCGATGGGTGCGGCGAGCGAAATGTGCAGAAAAAGCGTTTTTTTTCCCACATTTCCGACTTTGCAGGGCTGTCTGGGTAAAAAAATCTGGGGCGATGGGCGCAAATCACACCTCTGCGGATTCCCACGGGTGTCCTCTTTTCGAAAATGCCTGGGGTTCCCTGTTTTCCTCGGTGGCTTGGACACCCGAGGCCCATATCTGTAAGGTGCGCCGCTCGGCAGAATGTCTGAGATTTCCCTCTGCCAACAGACTTGGGGTTACTTGTGTTTTAGGCTTTCCCCTTGGCGGCCAGGTAGGTGCACCCACACATGTGAGGTACCGTTTTCATCGGGACACCTGTGGGAACGCGGGACGGTAGGCCATGTGTTGTGGGGGGCGTGTTTCGATGGGTGCGGCGAGCGAAATGTGCGGAAAAAGCGTTTTTTTCCCCACATTTCCGACTTTGCAGGGCTGTCTGGGTAAAAAAATCTGGGGCGATGGGCGCAAATCACACCTCTGCGGATTCCCATGGGTGTCCTCTTTTCGAAAATGCCTGGGGTTCCCTGTTTTCCTCGGTGGCTTGGACACCCGAGGCCCATATCTGTAAGGTGCGCCGCTCGGCAGAATGTCTGAGATTTCCCTCTGCCAACAGACTTGGGGTTACTTGTGTTTTAGGCTTTCCCCTTGGCGGCCAGGTAGGTGCACCCACACATGTGAGGTACCGTTTTCATCGGGACACCTGTGGGAACGCGGGACGGTAGGCCATGTGTTGTGGGGGGCGTGTTTCGATGGGTGCGGCGAGCGAAATGTGCGGAAAAAGCGTTTTTTTCGCCACATTTCCGACTTTGCAGGGCTGTCTGGGTAAAAAAATCTGGGGCGATGGGCGCAAATCACACCTCTGCGGATTCCCACGGGTGTCCTCTTTTCGAAAATGCCTGGGGTTCCCTGTTTTCCTCGGTGGCTTGGACACCCGAGGCCCATATCTGTAAGGTGCGCCGCTCGGCAGAATGTCTGAGATTTCCCTCTGCCAACAGACTTGGGGTTACTTGTGTTTTAGGCTTTCCCCTTGGCGGCCAGGTAGGTGCACCCACACATGTGAGGTACCGTTTTCATCGGGACACCTGTGGGAACGCGGGACGGTAGGCCATGTGTTGTGGGGGGCGTGTTTCGATGGGTGCGGCGAGCGAAATGTGCGGAAAAAGCGTTTTTTTCCCCACATTTCCGACTTTGCAGGGCTGTCTGGGTAAAAAAATCTGGGGCGATGGGCGCAAATCACACCTCTGCGGATTCCCATGGGTGTCCTCTTTTCGAAAATGCCTGGGGTTCCCTGTTTTCCTCGGTGGCTTGGACACCCGAGGCCCATATCTGTAAGGTGCGCCGCTCGGCAGAATGTCTGAGATTTCCCTCTGCCAACAGACTTGGGGTTACTTGTGTTTTAGGCTTTCCCCTTGGCGGCCAGGTAGGTGCACCCACACATGTGAGGTACCGTTTTCATCGGGACACCTGTGGGAACGCGGGACGGTAGGCCATGTGTTGTGGGGGGCGTGTTTCGATGGGTGCGGCGAGCGAAATGTGCGGAAAAAGCGTTTTTTTCGCCACATTTCCGACTTTGCAGGGCTGTCTGGGTAAAAAAATCTGGGGCGATGGGCGCAAATCACACCTCTGCGGATTCCCACGGGTGTCCTCTTTTCGAAAATGCCTGGGGTTCCCTGTTTTCCTCGGTGGCTTGGACACCCGAGGCCCATATCTGTAAGGTGCGCCGCTCGGCAGAATGTCTGAGATTTCCCTCTGCCAACAGACTTGGGGTTACTTGTGTTTTAGGCTTTCCCCTTGGCGGCCAGGTAGGTGCACCCACACATGTGAGGTACCGTTTTCATCGGGACACCTGTGGGAACGCGGGACGGTAGGCCATGTGTTGTGGGGGGCGTGTTTCGATGGGTGCGGTGAGCGAAATGTGCGGAAAAAGCGTTTTTTTCGCCACATTTCCGACTTTGCAGGGCTGTCTGGGTAAAAAAATCTGGGGCGATGGGCGCAAATCACACCTCTGCGGATTCCCACGGGTGTCCTCTTTTCGAAAATGCCTGGGGTTCCCTGTTTTCCTCGGTGGCTTGGACACCCGAGGCCCATATCTGTAAGGTGCGCCGCTCGGCAGAATGTCTGAGATTTCCCTCTGCCAACAGACTTGGGGTTACTTGTGTTTTAGGCTTTCCCCTTGGCGGCCAGGTAGGTGCACCCACACATGTGAGGTACCGTTTTCATCGGGACACCTGTGGGAACGCGGGACGGTAGGCCATGTGTTGTGGGGGGCGTGTTTCGATGGGTGCGGCGAGCGAAATGTGCGGAAAAAGCGTTTTTTTCGCCACATTTCCGACTTTGCAGGGCTGTCTGGGTAAAAAAATCTGGGGCGATGGGCGCAAATCACACCTCTGCGGATTCCCACGGGTGTCCTCTTTTCGAAAATGCCTGGGGTTCCCTGTTTTCCTCGGTGGCTTGGACACCCGAGGCCCATATCTGTAAGGTGCGCCGCTCGGCAGAATGTCTGAGATTTCCCTCTGCCAACAGACTTGGGGTTACTTGTGTTTTAGGCTTTCCCCTTGGCGGCCAGGTAGGTGCACCCACACATGTGAGGTACCGTTTTCATCGGGACACCTGTGGGAACGCGGGACGGTAGGCCATGTGTTGTGGGGGGCGTGTTTCGATGGGTGCGGCGAGCGAAATGTGCGGAAAAAGCGTTTTTTTCCCCACATTTCCGACTTTGCAGGGCTGTCTGGGTAAAAAAATCTGGGGCGATGGGCGCAAATCACACCTCTGCGGATTCCCATGGGTGTCCTCTTTTCGAAAATGCCTGGGGTTCCCTGTTTTCCTCGGTGGCTTGGACACCCGAGGCCCATATCTGTAAGGTGCGCCGCTCGGCAGAATGTCTGAGATTTCCCTCTGCCAACAGACTTGGGGTTACTTGTGTTTTAGGCTTTCCCCTTGGCGGCCAGGTAGGTGCACCCACACATGTGAGGTACCGTTTTCATCGGGACACCTGTGGGAACGCGGGACGGTAGGCCATGTGTTGTGGGGGGCGTGTTTCGATGGGTGCGGCGAGCGAAATGTGCGGAAAAAGCGTTTTTTTCGCCACATTTCCGACTTTGCAGGGCTGTCTGGGTAAAAAAATCTGGGGCGATGGGCGCAAATCACACCTCTGCGGATTCCCACGGGTGTCCTCTTTTCGAAAATGCCTGGGGTTCCCTGTTTTCCTCGGTGGCTTGGACACCCGAGGCCCATATCTGTAAGGTGCGCCGCTCGGCAGAATGTCTGAGATTTCCCTCTGCCAACAGACTTGGGGTTACTTGTGTTTTAGGCTTTCCCCTTGGCGGCCAGGTAGGTGCACCCACACATGTGAGGTACCGTTTTCATCGGGACACCTGTGGGAACGCGGGACGGTAGGCCATGTGTTGTGGGGGGCGTGTTTCGATGGGTGCGGCGAGCGAAATGTGCGGAAAAAGCGTTTTTTTCCCCACATTTCCGACTTTGCAGGGCTGTCTGGGTAAAAAAATCTGGGGCGATGGGCGCAAATCACACCTCTGCGGATTCCCATGGGTGTCCTCTTTTCGAAAATGCCTGGGGTTCCCTGTTTTCCTCGGTGGCTTGGACACCCGAGGCCCATATCTGTAAGGTGCGCCGCTCGGCAGAATGTCTGAGATTTCCCTCTGCCAACAGACTTGGGGTTACTTGTGTTTTAGGCTTTCCCCTTGGCGGCCAGGTAGGTGCACCCACACATGTGAGGTACCGTTTTCATCGGGACACCTGTGGGAACGCGGGACGGTAGGCCATGTGTTGTGGGGGGCGTGTTTCGATGGGTGCGGCGAGCGAAATGTGCGGAAAAAGCGTTTTTTTCGCCACATTTCCGACTTTGCAGGGCTGTCTGGGTAAAAAAATCTGGGGCGATGGGCGCAAATCACACCTCTGCGGATTCCCACGGGTGTCCTCTTTTCGAAAATGCCTGGGGTTCCCTGTTTTCCTCGGTGGCTTGGACACCCGAGGCCCATATCTGTAAGGTGCGCCGCTCGGCAGAATGTCTGAGATTTCCCTCTGCCAACAGACTTGGGGTTACTTGTGTTTTAGGCTTTCCCCTTGGCGGCCAGGTAGGTGCACCCACACATGTGAGGTACCGTTTTCATCGGGACACCTGTGGGAACGCGGGACGGTAGGCCATGTGTTGTGGGGGGCGTGTTTCGATGGGTGCGGCGAGCGAAATGTGCGGAAAAAGCGTTTTTTTCGCCACATTTCCGACTTTGCAGGGCTGTCTGGGTAAAAAAATCTGGGGCGATGGGCGCAAATCACACCTCTGCGGATTCCCACGGGTGTCCTCTTTTCGAAAATGCCTGGGGTTCCCTGTTTTCCTCGGTGGCTTGGACACCCGAGGCCCATATCTGTAAGGTGCGCCGCTCGGCAGAATGTCTGAGATTTCCCTCTGCCAACAGACTTGGGGTTACTTGTGTTTTAGGCTTTCCCCTTGGCGGCCAGGTAGGTGCACCCACACATGTGAGGTACCGTTTTCATCGGGACACCTGTGGGAACGCGGGACGGTAGGCCATGTGTTGTGGGGGGCGTGTTTCGATGGGTGCGGCGAGCGAAATGTGCGGAAAAAGCGTTTTTTTCGCCACATTTCCGACTTTGCAGGGCTGTCTGGGTAAAAAAATCTGGGGCGATGGGCGCAAATCACACCTCTGCGGATTCCCACGGGTGTCCTCTTTTCGAAAATGCCTGGGGTTCCCTGTTTTCCTCGGTGGCTTGGACACCCGAGGCCCATATCTGTAAGGTGCGCCGCTCGGCAGAATGTCTGAGATTTCCCTCTGCCAACAGACTTGGGGTTACTTGTGTTTTAGGCTTTCCCCTTGGCGGCCAGGTAGGTGCACCCACACATGTGAGGTACCGTTTTCATCGGGACACCTGTGGGAACGCGGGACGGTAGGCCATGTGTTGTGGGGGGCGTGTTTCGATGGGTGCGGCGAGCGAAATGTGCGGAAAAAGCGTTTTTTTCGCCACATTTCCGACTTTGCAGGGCTGTCTGGGTAAAAAAATCTGGGGCGATGGGCGCAAATCACACCTCTGCGGATTCCCACGGGTGTCCTCTTTTCGAAAATGCCTGGGGTTCCCTGTTTTCCTCGGTGGCTTGGACACCCGAGGCCCATATCTGTAAGGTGCGCCGCTCGGCAGAATGTCTGAGATTTCCCTCTGCCAACAGACTTGGGGTTACTTGTGTTTTAGGCTTTCCCCTTGGCGGCCAGGTAGGTGCACCCACACATGTGAGGTACCGTTTTCATCGGGACACCTGTGGGAACGCGGGACGGTAGGCCATGTGTTGTGGGGGGCGTGTTTCGATGGGTGCGGCGAGCGAAATGTGCGGAAAAAGCGTTTTTTTCGCCACATTTCCGACTTTGCAGGGCTGTCTGGGTAAAAAAATCTGGGGCGATGGGCGCAAATCACACCTCTGCGGATTCCCACGGGTGTCCTCTTTTCGAAAATGCCTGGGGTTCCCTGTTTTCCTCGGTGGCTTGGACACCCGAGGCCCATATCTGTAAGGTGCGCCGCTCGGCAGAATGTCTGAGATTTCCCTCTGCCAACAGACTTGGGGTTACTTGTGTTTTAGGCTTTCCCCTTGGCGGCCAGGTAGGTGCACCCACACATGTGAGGTACCGTTTTCATCGGGACACCTGTGGGAACGCGGGACGGTAGGCCATGTGTTGTGGGGGGCGTGTTTCGATGGGTGCGGCGAGCGAAATGTGCGGAAAAAGCGTTTTTTTCGCCACATTTCCGACTTTGCAGGGCTGTCTGGGTAAAAAAATCTGGGGCGATGGGCGCAAATCACACCTCTGCGGATTCCCACGGGTGTCCTCTTTTCGAAAATGCCTGGGGTTCCCTGTTTTCCTCGGTGGCTTGGACACCCGAGGCCCATATCTGTAAGGTGCGCCGCTCGGCAGAATGTCTGAGATTTCCCTCTGCCAACAGACTTGGGGTTACTTGTGTTTTAGGCTTTCCCGTTGGCGGCCAGGTAGGTGCACCCACACATGTGAGGTACCGTTTTCATCGGGACACCTGTGGGCACGCGGGACGGTAGGCCATGTGTTGTGGGGGGCGTGTTTCGATGGGTGCGGCGAGCGAAATGTGCGGAAAAAGCGTTTTTTTCGCCACATTTCCGACTTTGCAGGGCTGTCTGGGTAAAAAAATCTGGGGCGATGGGCGCAAATCACACCTCTGCGGATTCCCACGGGTGTCCTCTTTTTGAAAATGCCTGGGGTTCCCTGTTTTCCTCGGTGGCTTGGACACCCGAGGCCCATATCTGTAAGGTGCGCCGCTCGGCAGAATGTCTGAGATTTCCCTCTGCCAACAGACTTGGGGTTACTTGTGTTTTAGGCTTTCCCCTTGGCGGCCAGGTAGGTGCACCCACACATGTGAGGTACCGTTTTCATCGGGACACCTGTGGGAACGCGGGACGGTAGGCCATGTGTTGTGGGGGGCGTGTTTCGATGGGTGCGGCGAGCGAAATGTGCGGAAAAAGCGTTTTTTTCGCCACATTTCCGACTTTGCAGGGCTGTCTGGGTAAAAAAATCTGGGGCGATGGGCGCAAATCACACCTCTGCGGATTCCCACGGGTGTCCTCTTTTCGAAAATGCCTGGGGTTCCCTGTTTTCCTCGGTGGCTTGGACACCCGAGGCCCATATCTGTAAGGTGCGCCGCTCGGCAGAATGTCTGAGATTTCCCTCTGCCAACAGACTTGGGGTTACTTGTGTTTTAGGCTTTCCCCTTGGCGGCCAGGTAGGTGCACCCACACATGTGAGGTACCGTTTTCATCGGGACACCTGTGGGAATGCGGGACGGTAGGCCATGTGTTGTGGGGGGCGTGTTTCGATGGGTGCGGCGAGCGAAATGTGCGGAAAAAGCGTTTTTTTCGCCACATTTCCGACTTTGCAGGGCTGTCTGGGTAAAAAAATCTGGGGCGATGGGCGCAAATCACACCTCTGCGGATTCCCACGGGTGTCCTCTTTTCGAAAATGCCTGGGGTTCCCTGTTTTCCTCGGTGGCTTGGACACCCGAGGCCCATATCTGTAAGGTGCGCCGCTCGGCAGAATGTCTGAGATTTCCCTCTGCCAACAGACTTGGGGTTACTTGTGTTTTAGGCTTTCCCCTTGGCGGCCAGGTAGGTGCACCCACACATGTGAGGTACCGTTTTCATCGGGACACCTGTGGGAACGCGGGACGGTAGGCCATGTGTTGTGGGGGGCGTGTTTCGATGGGTGCGGCGAGCGAAATGTGCGGAAAAAGCGTTTTTTTCGCCACATTTCCGACTTTGCAGGGCTGTCTGGGTAAAAAAATCTGGGGCGATGGGCGCAAATCACACCTCTGCGGATTCCCACGGGTGTCCTCTTTTCGAAAATGCCTGGGGTTCCCTGTTTTCCTCGGTGGCTTGGACACCCGAGGCCCATATCTGTAAGGTGCGCCGCTCGGCAGAATGTCTGAGATTTCCCTCTGCCAACAGACTTGGGGTTACTTGTGTTTTAGGCTTTCCCCTTGGCGGCCAGGTAGGTGCACCCACACATGCGAGGTACCGTTTTCATCGGGACACCTGTGGGAACGCGGGACGGTAGGCCATGTGTTGTGGGGGGCGTGTTTCGATGGGTGCGGCGAGCGAAATGTGCGGAAAAAGCGTTTTTTTCGCCACATTTCCGACTTTGCAGGGCTGTCTGGGTAAAAAAATCTGGGGCGATGGGCGCAAATCACACCTCTGCGGATTCCCACGGGTGTCCTCTTTTCGAAAATGCCTGGGGTTCCCTGTTTTCCTCGGTGGCTTGGACACCCGAGGCCCATATCTGTAAGGTGCGCCGCTCGGCAGAATGTCTGAGATTTCCCTCTGCCAACAGACTTGGGGTTACTTGTGTTTTAGGCTTTCCCCTTGGCGGCCAGGTAGGTGCACCCACACATGTGAGGTACCGTTTTCATCGGGACACCTGTGGGAACGCGGGACGGTAGGCCATGTGTTGTGGGGGGCGTGTTTCGATGGGTGCGGCGAGCGAAATGTGCGGAAAAAGCGTTTTTTTCGCCACATTTCCGACTTTGCAGGGCTGTCTGGGTAAAAAAATCTGGGGCGATGGGCGCAAATCACACCTCTGCGGATTCCCACGGGTGTCCTCTTTTCGAAAATGCCTGGGGTTCCCTGTTTTCCTCGGTGGCTTGGACACCCGAGGCCCATATCTGTAAGGTGCGCCGCTCGGCAGAATGTCTGAGATTTCCCTCTGCCAACAGACTTGGGGTTACTTGTGTTTTAGGCTTTCCCCTTGGCGGCCAGGTAGGTGCACCCACACATGTGAGGTACCGTTTTCATCGGGACACCTGTGGGAACGCGGGACGGTAGGCCATGTGTTGTGGGGGGCGTGTTTCGATGGGTGCGGCGAGCGAAATGTGCGGAAAAAGCGTTTTTTTCGCCACATTTCCGACTTTGCAGGGCTGTCTGGGTAAAAAAATCTGGGGCGATGGGCGCAAATCACACCTCTGCGGATTCCCACGGGTGTCCTCTTTTCGAAAATGCCTGGGGTTCCCTGTTTTCCTCGGTGGCTTGGACACCCGAGGCCCATATCTGTAAGGTGCGCCGCTCGGCAGAATGTCTGAGATTTCCCTCTGCCAACAGACTTGGGGTTACTTGTATTTTAGGCTTTCCCCTTGGCGGCCAGGTAGGTGCACCCACACATGTGAGGTACCGTTTTCATCGGGACACCTGTGGGAACGCGGGACGGTAGGCCATGTGTTGTGGGGGGCGTGTTTCGATGGGTGCGGCGAGCGAAATGTGCGGAAAAAGCGTTTTTTTTGCCACATTTCCGACTTTGCAGGGCTGTCTGGGTAAAAAAATCTGGGGCGATGGGCGCAAATCACACCTCTGCGGATTCCCACGGGTGTCCTCTTTTCGAAAATGCCTGGGGTTCCCTGTTTTCCTCGGTGGCTTGGACACCCGAAGCCCATATCTGTAAGGTGCGCCGCTCGGCAGAATGTCTGAGATTTCCCTCTGCCAACAGACTTGGGGTTACTTGTGTTTTAGGCTTTCCCCTTGGCGGCCAGGTAGGTGCACCCACACATGTGAGGTACCGTTTTCATCGGGACACCTGTGGGAACGCGGGACGGTAGGCCATGTGTTGTGGGGGGCGTGTTTCGATGGGTGCGGCGAGCGAAATGTGCGGAAAAAGCGTTTTTTTCGCCACATTTCCGACTTTGCAGGGCTGTCTGGGTAAAAAAATCTGGGGCGATGGGCGCAAATCACACCTCTGCGGATTCCCACGGGTGTCCTCTTTTCGAAAATGCCTGGGGTTCCCTGTTTTCCTCGGTGGCTTGGACACCCGAGGCCCATATCTGTAAGGTGCGCCGCTCGGCAGAATGTCTGAGATTTCCCTCTGCCAACAGACTTGGGGTTACTTGTGTTTTAGGCTTTCCCCTTGGCGGCCAGGTAGGTGCACCCACACATGTGAGGTACCGTTTTCATCGGGACACCTGTGGGAACGCGGGACGGTAGGCCATGTGTTGTGGGGGGCGTGTTTCGATGGGTGCGGCGAGCGAAATGTGCGGAAAAAGCGTTTTTTTCGCCACATTTCCGACTTTGCAGGGCTGTCTGGGTAAAAAAATCTGGGGCGATGGGCGCAAATCACACCTCTGCGGATTCCCACGGGTGTCCTCTTTTCGAAAATGCCTGGGGTTCCCTGTTTTCCTCGGTGGCTTGGACACCCGAGGCCCATATCTGTAAGGTGCGCCGCTCGGCAGAATGTCTGAGATTTCCCTCTGCCAACAGACTTGGGGTTACTTGTGTTTTAGGCTTTCCCCTTGGCGGCCAGGTAGGTGCACCCACACATGTGAGGTACCGTTTTCATCGGGACACCTGTGGGAACGCGGGACGGTAGGCCATGTGTTGTGGGGGGCGTGTTTCGATGGGTGCGGCGAGCGAAATGTGCGGAAAAAGCATTTTTTTCGCCACATTTCCGACTTTGCAGGGCTGTCTGGGTAAAAAAATCTGGGGCGATGGGCGCAAATCACACCTCTGCGGATTCCCACGGGTGTCCTCTTTTCGAAAATGCCTGGGGTTCCCTGTTTTCCTCAGTGGCTTGGACACCCGAGGCCCATATCTGTAAGGTGCGCCGCTCGGCAGAATGTCTGAGATTTCCCTCTGCCAACAGACTTGGGGTTACTTGTGTTTTAGGCTTTCCCCTTGGCGGCCAGGTAGGTGCACCCACACATGTGAGGTACCGTTTTCATCGGGACACCTGTGGGAACGCGGGACGGTAGGCCATGTGTTGTGGGGGGCGTGTTTCGATGGGTGCGGCGAGCGAAATGTGCGGAAAAAGCGTTTTTTTCGCCACATTTCCGACTTTGCAGGGCTGTCTGGGTAAAAAAATCTGGGGCGATGGGCGCAAATCACACCTCTGCGGATTCCCACGGGTGTCCTCTTTTCGAAAATGCCTGGGGTTCCCTGTTTTCCTCGGTGGCTTGGACACCCGAGGCCCATATCTGTAAGGTGCGCCGCTCGGCAGAATGTCTGAGATTTCCCTCTGCCAACAGACTTGGGGTTACTTGTGTTTTAGGCTTTCCCCTTGGCGGCCAGGTAGGTGCACCCACACATGTGAGGTACCGTTTTCATCGGGACACCTGTGGGAACGCGGGACGGTAGGCCATGTGTTGTGGGGGGCGTGTTTCGATGGGTGCGGCGAGCGAAATGTGCGGAAAAAGCGTTTTTTTCGCCACATTTCCGACTTTGCAGGGCTGTCTGGGTAAAAATATCTGGGGCGATGGGCGCAAATCACACCTCTGCGGATTCCCACGGGTGTCCTCTTTTCGAAAATGCCTGGGGTTCCCTGTTTTCCTCGGTGGCTTGGACACCCGAGGCCCATATCTGTAAGGTGCGCCGCTCGGCAGAATGTCTGAGATTTCCCTCTGCCATCAGACTTGGGGTTACTTGTGTTTTAGGCTTTCCCCTTGGCGGCCAGGTAGGTGCACCCACACATGTGAGGTACCGTTTTCATCGGGACACCTGTGGGAACGCGGGACGGTAGGCCATGTGTTGTGGGGGGCGTGTTTCGATGGGTGCGGCGAGCGAAATGTGCGGAAAAAGCGTTTTTTTCGCCACATTTCCGACTTTGCAGGGCTGTCTGGGTAAAAAAATCTGGGGCGATGGGCGCAAATCACACCTCTGCGGATTCCCACGGGTGTCCTCTTTTCGAAAATGCCTGGGGTTCCCTGTTTTCCTCGGTGGCTTGGACACCTGAGGCCCATATCTGTAAGGTGCGCCGCTCGGCAGAATGTCTGAGATTTCCCTCTGCCAACAGACTTGGGGTTACTTGTGTTTTAGGCTTTCCCCTTGGCGGCCAGGTAGGTGCACCCACACATGTGAGGTACCGTTTTCATCGGGACACCTGTGGGAATGCGGGACGGTAGGCCATGTGTTGTGGGGGGCGTGTTTCGATGGGTGCGGCGAGCAAAATGTGCGGAAAAAGCGTTTTTTTCGCCACATTTCCGACTTTGCAGGGCTGTCTGGGTAAAAAAATCTGGGGCGATGGGCGCAAATCACACCTCTGCGGATTCCCACGGGTGTCCTCTTTTCGAAAATGCCTGGGGTTCCCTGTTTTCCTCGGTGGCTTGGACACCCGAGGCCCATATCTGTAAGGTGCGCCGCTCGGCAGAATGTCTGAGATTTCCCTCTGCCAACAGACTTGGGGTTACTTGTGTTTTAGGCTTTCCCCTTGGCGGCCAGGTAGGTGCACCCACACATGTGAGGTACCGTTTTCATCGGGACACCTGTGGGAACGCGGGACGGTAGGCCATGTGTTGTGGGGGGCGTGTTTCGATGGGTGCGGCGAGCGAAATGTGCGGAAAAAGCGTTTTTTTCGCCACATTTCCGACTTTGCAGGGCTGTCTGGGTAAAAAAATCTGGGGCGATGGGCGCAAATCACACCTCTGCGGATTCCCACGGGTGTCCTCTTTTCGAAAATGCCTGGGGTTCCCTGTTTTCCTCGGTGGCTTGGACACCCGAGGCCCATATCTGTAAGGTGCGCCGCTCGGCAGAATGTCTGAGATTTCCCTCTGCCAACAGACTTGGGGTTACTTGTGTTTTAGGCTTTCCCCTTGGCGGCCAGGTAGGTGCACCCACACATGTGAGGTACCGTTTTCATCGGGACACCTGTGGGAACGCGGGACGGTAGGCCATGTGTTGTGGGGGGCGTGTTTCGATGGGTGCGGCGAGCGAAATGTGCGGAAAAAGCGTTTTTTTCGCCACATTTCCGACTTTGCAGGGCTGTCTGGGTAAAAAAATCTGGGGCGATGGGCGCAAATCACACCTCTGCGGATTCCCACGGGTGTCCTCTTTTCGAAAATGCCTGGGGTTCCCTGTTTTCCTCGGTAGCTTGGACACCTGAGGCCCATATCTGTAAGGTGCGCCGCTCGGCAGAATGTCTGAGATTTCCCTCTGCCAACAGACTTGGGGTTACTTGTGTTTTAGGCTTTCCCCTTGGCGGCCAGGTAGGTGCACCCACACATGTGAGGTACCGTTTTCATCGGGACACCTGTGGGAACGTGGGACGGTAGGCCATGTGTTGTGGGGGGCGTGTTTCGATGGGTGCGGCGAGCGAAATGTGCGGAAAAAGCGTTTTTTTCGCCACATTTCCGACTTTGCAGGGCTGTCTGGGTAAAAAAATCTGGGGCGATGGGCGCAAATCACACCTCTGCGGATTCCCACGGGTGTCCTCTTTTCGAAAATGCCTGGGGTTCCCTGTTTTCCTCGGTGGCTTGGACACCCGAGGCCCATATCTGTAAGGTGCGCCGCTCGGCAGAATGTCTGAGATTTCCCTCTGCCAACAGACTTGGGGTTACTTGTGTTTTAGGCTTTCCCCTTGGCGGCCAGGTAGGTGCACCCACACATGTGAGGTACCGTTTTCATCGGGACACCTGTGGGAACGCGGGACGGTAGGCCATGTGTTGTGGGGGGCGTGTTTCGATGGGTGCGGCGAGCGAAATGTGCGGAAAAAGCGTTTTTTTCGCCACATTTCCGACTTTGCAGGGCTGTCTGGGTAAAAAAATCTGGGGCGATGGGCGCAAATCACACCTCTGCGGATTCCCACGGGTGTCCTCTTTTCGAAAATGCCTGGGGTTCCCTGTTTTCCTCGGTGGCTTGGACACCCGAGGCCCATATCTGTAAGGTGCGCCGCTCGGCAGAATGTCTGAGATTTCCCTCTGCCAACAGACTTGGGGTTACTTGTGTTTTAGGCTTTCCCCTTGGCGGCCAGGTAGGTGCACCCACACATGTGAGGTACCGTTTTCATCGGGACACCTGTGGGAACGCGGGACGGTAGGCCATGTGTTGTGGGGGGCGTGTTTCGATGGGTGCGGCGAGCGAAATGTGCGGAAAAAGCTTTTTTTTCGCCACATTTCCGACTTTGCAGGGCTGTCTGGGTAAAAAAATCTGGGGCGATGGGCGCAAATCACACCTCTGCGGATTCCCACGGGTGTCCTCTTTTCGAAAATGCCTGGGGTTCCCTGTTTTCCTGGGTGGCTTGGACACCCGAGGCCCATATCTGTAAGGTGCGCCGCTCGGCAGAATGTCTGAGATTTCCCTCTGCCAACAGACTTGGGGTTACTTGTGTTTTAGGCTTTCCCCTTGGCGGCCAGGTAGGTGCACCCACACATGTGAGGTACCGTTTTCATCGGGACACCTGTGGGAACGCGGGACGGTAGGCCATGTGTTGTGGGGGGCGTGTTTCGATGGGTGCGGCGAGCGAAATGTGCGGAAAAAGCGTTTTTTTCGCCACATTTCCGACTTTGCAGGGCTGTCTGGGTAAAAAAATCTGGGGCGATGGGCGCAAATCACACCTCTGCGGATTCCCACGGGTGTCCTCTTTTCGAAAATGCCTGGGGTTCCCTGTTTTCCTCGGTGGCTTGGACACCCGAGGCCCATATCTGTAAGGTGCGCCGCTCGGCAGAATGTCTGAGATTTCCCTCTGCCAACAGACTTGGGGTTACTTGTGTTTTAGGCTTTCCCCTTGGCGGCCAGGTAGGTGCACCCACACATGTGAGGTACCGTTTTCATCGGGACACCTGTGGGAACGCGGGACGGTAGGCCATGTGTTGTGGGGGGCGTGTTTCGATGGGTGCGGTGAGCGAAATGTGCGGAGAAAGCGTTTTTTTCGCCACATTTCCGACTTTGCAGGGCTGTCTGGGTAAAAAAATCTGGGGCGATGGGCGCAAATCACACCTCTGCGGATTCCCACGGGTGTCCTCTTTTCGAAAATGCCTGGGGTTCCCTGTTTTCCTCGGTGGCTTGGACACCCGAGGCCCATATCTGTAAGGTGCGCCGCTCGGCAGAATGTCTGAGATTTCCCTCTGCCAACAGACTTGGGGTTACTTGTGTTTTAGGCTTTCCCCTTGGCGGCCAGGTAGGTGCACCCACACATGTGAGGTACCGTTTTCATCGGGACACCTGTGGGAACGCGGGACGGTAGGCCATGTGTTGTGGGGGGCGTGTTTCGATGGGTGCGGCGAGCGAAATGTGCGGAAAAAGCGTTTTTTTCGCCACATTTCCGACTTTGCAGGGCTGTCTGGGTAAAAAAATCTGGGGCGATGGGCGCAAATCACACCTCTGCGGATTCCCACGGGTGTCCTCTTTTCGAAAATGCCTGGGGTTCCCTGTTTTCCTCGGTGGCTTGGACACCCGAGGCCCATATCTGTAAGGTGCGCCGCTCGGCAGAATGTCTGAGATTTCCCTCTGCCAACAGACTTGGGGTTACTTGTGTTTTAGGCTTTCCCCTTGGCGGCCAGGTAGGTGCACCCACACATGTGAGGTACCGTTTTCATCGGGACACCTGTGGGAACGCGGGACGGTAGGCCATGTGTTGTGGGGGGCGTGTTTCGATGGGTGCGGCGAGCGAAATGTGCGGAAAAAGCGTTTTTTTCGCCACATTTCCGACTTTGCAGGGCTGTCTGGGTAAAAAAATCTGGGGCGATGGGCGCAAATCACACCTCTGCGGATTCCCACGGGTGTCCTCTTTTCGAAAATGCCTGGGGTTCCCTGTTTTCCTCGGTGGCTTGGACACCCGAGGCCCATATCTGTAAGGTGCGCCGCTCGGCAGAATGTCTGAGATTTCCCTCTGCCAACAGACTTGGGGTTACTTGTGTTTTAGGCTTTCCCCTTGGCGGCCAGGTAGGTGCACCCACACATGTGAGGTACTGTTTTCATCGGGACACCTGTGGGAACGCGGGACGGTAGGCCATGTGTTGTGGGGGGCGTGTTTCGATGGGTGCGGCGAGCGAAATGTGCGGAAAAAGCGTTTTTTTTGCCACATTTCCGACTTTGCAGGGCTGTCTGGGTAAAAAAATCTGGGGCGATGGGCGCAAATCACACCTCTGCGGATTCCCACGGGTGTCCTCTTTTCGAAAATGCCTGGGGTTCCCTGTTTTCCTCGGTGGCTTGGACACCCGAGGCCCATATCTGTAAGGTGCGCCGCTCGGCAGAATGTCTGAGATTTCCCTCTGCCAACAGACTTGGGGTTACTTGTGTTTTAGGCTTTCCCCTTGGCGGCCAGGTAGGTGCACCCACACATGTGAGGTACCGTTTTCATCGGGACACCTGTGGGAACGCGGGACGGTAGGCCATGTGTTGTGGGGGGCGTGTTTCGATGGGTGCGGCGAGCGAAATGTGCGGAAAAAGCGTTTTTTTTCCCACATTTCCGACTTTGCAGGGCTGTCTGGGTAAAAAAATCTGGGGCGATGGGCGCAAATCACACCTCTGCGGATTCCCACGGGTGTCCTCTTTTCGAAAATGCCTGGGGTTCCCTGTTTTCCTCGGTGGCTTGGACACCCGAGGCCCATATCTGTAAGGTGCGCCGCTCGGCAGAATGTCTGAGATTTCCCTCTGCCAACAGACTTGGGGTTACTTGTGTTTTAGGCTTTCCCCTTGGCGGCCAGGTAGGTGCACCCATACATGTGAGGTACCGTTTTCATCGGGACACCTGTGGGAACGCGGGACGGTAGGCCATGTGTTGTGGGGGGCGTGTTTCGATGGGTGCGGCGAGCGAAATGTGCGGAAAAAGCGTTTTTTTCGCCACATTTCCGACTTTGCAGGGCTGTCTGGGTAAAAAAATCTGGGGCGATGGGCGCAAATCACACCTCTGCGGATTCCCACGGGTGTCCTCTTTTCGAAAATGCCTGGGGTTCCCTGTTTTCCTCGGTGGCTTGGACACCCGAGGCCCATATCTGTAAGGTGCGCCGCTCGGCAGAATGTCTGAGATTTCCCTCTGCCAACAGACTTGGGGTTACTTGTGTTTTAGGCTTTCCCCTTGGCGGCCAGGTAGGTGCACCCACACATGTGAGGTACCGTTTTCATCGGGACACCTGTGGGAACGCGGGACGGTAGGCCATGTGTTGTGGGGGGCGTGTTTCGATGGGTGCGGCGAGCGAAATGTGCGGAAAAAGCGTTTTTTTCGCCACATTTCCGACTTTGCAGGGCTGTCTGGGTAAAAAAATCTGGGGCGATGGGCGCAAATCACACCTCTGCGGATTCCCACGGGTGTCCTCTTTTCGAAAATGCCTGGGGTTCCCTGTTTTCCTGGGTGGCTTGGACACCCGAGGCCCATATCTGTAAGGTGCGCCGCTCGGCAGAATGTCTGAGATTTCCCTCTGCCAACAGACTTGGGGTTACTTGTGTTTTAGGCTTTCCCCTTGGCGGCCAGGTAGGTGCACCCACACATGTGAGGTACCGTTTTCATCGGGACACCTGTGGGAACGCGGGACGGTAGGCCATGTGTTGTGGGGGGCGTGTTTCGATGGGTGCGGCGAGCGAAATGTGCGGAAAAAGCGGTTTTTTCGCCACATTTCCGACTTTGCAGGGCTGTCTGGGTAAAAAAATCTGGGGCGATGGGCGCAAATCACACCTCTGCGGATTCCCACGGGTGTCCTCTTTTCGAAAATGCCTGGGGTTCCCTGTTTTCCTCGGTGGCTTGGACACCCGAGGCCCATATCTGTAAGGTGCGCCGCTCGGCAGAATGTCTGAGATTTCCCTCTGCCAACAGACTTGGGGTTACTTGTGTTTTAGGCTTTCCCCTTGGCGGCCAGGTAGGTGCACCCACACATGTGAGGTACCGTTTTCATCGGGACACCTGTGGGAACGCGGGACGGTAGGCCATGTGTTGTGGGGGGCGTGTTTCGATGGGTGCGGTGAGCGAAATGTGCGGAGAAAGCGTTTTTTTCGCCACATTTCCGACTTTGCAGGGCTGTCTGGGTAAAAAAATCTGGGGCGATGGGCGCAAATCACACCTCTGCGGATTCCCACGGGTGTCCTCTTTTCGAAAATGCCTGGGGTTCCCTGTTTTCCTCGGTGGCTTGGACACCCGAGGCCCATATCTGTAAGGTGCGCCGCTCGGCAGAATGTCTGAGATTTCCCTCTGCCAACAGACTTGGGGTTACTTGTGTTTTAGGCTTTCCCCTTGGCGGCCAGGTAGGTGCACCCACACATGTGAGGTACCGTTTTCATCGGGACACCTGTGGGAACGCGGGACGGTAGGCCATGTGTTGTGGGGGGCGTGTTTCGATGGGTGCGGCGAGCGAAATGTGCGGAAAAAGCGTTTTTTTCGCCACATTTCCGACTTTGCAGGGCTGTCTGGGTAAAAAAATCTGGGGCGATGGGCTCAAATCACACCTCTGCGGATTCCCACGGGTGTCCTCTTTTCGAAAATGCCTGGGGTTCCCTGTTTTCCTCGGTGGCTTGGACACCCGAGGCCCATATCTGTAAGGTGCGCCGCTCGGCAGAATGTCTGAGATTTCCCTCTGCCAACAGACTTGGGGTTACTTGTGTTTTAGGCTTTCCCCTTGGCGGCCAGGTAGGTGCACCCACACATGTGAGGTACCGTTTTCATCGGGACACCTGTGGGAACGCGGGACGGTAGGCCATGTGTTGTGGGGGGCGTGTTTCGATGGGTGCGGCGAGCGAAATGTGCGGAAAAAGCGTTTTTTTCGCCACATTTCCGACTTTGCAGGGCTGTCTGGGTAAAAAAATCTGGGGCGATGGGCGCAAATCACACCTCTGCGGATTCCCACAGGTGTCCTCTTTTCGAAAATGCCTGGGGTTCCCTGTTTTCCTCGGTGGCTTGGACACCCGAGGCCCATATCTGTAAGGTGCGCCGCTCGGCAGAATGTCTGAGATTTCCCTCTGCCAACAGACTTGGGGTTACTTGTGTTTTAGGCTTTCCCCTTGGCGGCCAGGTAGGTGCACCCACACATGTGAGGTACTGTTTTCATCGGGACACCTGTGGGAACGCGGGACGGTAGGCCATGTGTTGTGGGGGGCGTGTTTCGATGGGTGCGGCGAGCGAAATGTGCGGAAAAAGCGTTTTTTTTGCCACATTTCCGACTTTGCAGGGCTGTCTGGGTAAAAAAATCTGGGGCGATGGGCGCAAATCACACCTCTGCGGATTCCCACGGGTGTCCTCTTTTCGAAAATGCCTGGGGTTCCCTGTTTTCCTCGGTGGCTTGGACACCCGAGGCCCATATCTGTAAGGTGCGCCGCTCGGCAGAATGTCTGAGATTTCCCTCTGCCAACAGACTTGGGGTTACTTGTGTTTTAGGCTTTCCCCTTGGCGGCCAGGTAGGTGCACCCACACATGTGAGGTACCGTTTTCATCGGGACACCTGTGGGAACGCGGGACGGTAGGCCATGTGTTGTGGGGGGCGTGTTTCGATGGGTGCGGCGAGCGAAATGTGCGGAAAAAGCGTTTTTTTCGCCACATTTCCGACTTTGCAGGGCTGTCTGGGTAAAAAAATCTGGGGCGATGGGCGCAAATCACACCTCTGCGGATTCCCACTGGTGTCCTCTTTTCGAAAATGCCTGGGGTTCCCTGTTTTCCTCGGTGGCTTGGACACCCGAGGCCCATATCTGTAAGGTGCGCCGCTCGGCAGAATGTCTGAGATTTCCCTCTGCCAACAGACTTGGGGTTACTTGTGTTTTAGGCTTTCCCCTTGGCGGCCAGGTAGGTGCACCCACACATGTGAGGTACCGTTTTCATCGGGACACCTGTGGGAACGCGGGACGGTAGGCCATGTGTTGTGGGGGGCGTGTTTCGATGGGTGCGGTGAGCGAAATGTGCGGAAAAAGCGTTTTTTTCGCCACATTTCCGACTTTGCAGGGCTGTCTGGGTAAAAAATCTGGGGCGATGGGCGCAAATCACACCTCTGCGGATTCCCACGGGTGTCCTCTTTTCGAAAATGCCTGGGGTTCCCTGTTTTCCTCGGTGGCTTGGACACCCGAGGCCCATATCTGTAAGGTGCGCCGCTCGGCAGAATGTCTGAGATTTCCCTCTGCCAACAGACTTGGGGTTACTTGTGTTTTAGGCTTTCCCCTTGGCGGCCAGGTAGGTGCACCCATACATGTGAGGTACCGTTTTCATCGGGACACCTGTGGGAACGCGGGACGGTAGGCCATGTGTTGTGGGGGGCGTGTTTCGATGGGTGCGGCGAGCGAAATGTGCGGAAAAAGCGTTTTTTTCGCCACATTTCCGACTTTGCAGGGCTGTCTGGGTAAAAAAATCTGGGGCGATGGGCGCAAATCACACCTCTGCGGATTCCCACGGGTGTCCTCTTTTCGAAAATGCCTGGGGTTCCCTGTTTTCCTCGGTGGCTTGGACACCCGAGGCCCATATCTGTAAGGTGCGCCGCTCGGCAGAATGTCTGAGATTTCCCTCTGCCAACAGACTTGGGGTTACTTGTGTTTTAGGCTTTCCCCTTGGCGGCCAGGTAGGTGCACCCACACATGTGAGGTACCGTTTTCATCGGGACACCTGTGGGAACGCGGGACGGTAGGCCATGTGTTGTGGGGGGCGTGTTTCGATGGGTGCGGCGAGCGAAATGTGCGGAAAAAGCGTTTTTTTCGCCACATTTCCGACTTTGAAGGGCTGTCTGGGTAAAAAAATCTGGGGCGATGGGCGCAAATCACACCTCTGCGGATTCCCACGGGTGTCCTCTTTTCGAAAATGCCTGGGGTTCCCTGTTTTCCTCGGTGGCTTGGACACCCGAGGCCCATATCTGTAAGGTGCGCCGCTCGGCAGAATGTCTGAGATTTCCCTCTGCCAACAGACTTGGGGTTACTTGTGTTTTAGGCTTTCCCCTTGGCGGCCAGGTAGGTGCACCCACACATGTGAGGTACCGTTTTCATCGGGACACCTGTGGGAACGCGGGACGGTAGGCCATGTGTTGTGGGGGGCGTGTTTCGATGGGTGCGGCGAGCGAAATGTGCGGAAAAAGCGTTTTTTTCGCCACATTTCCGACTTTGCAGGGCTGTCTGGGTAAAAAAATCTGGGGCGATGGGCGCAAATCACACCTCTGCGGATTCCCACGGGTGTCCTCTTTTCGAAAATGCCTGGGGTTCCCTGTTTTCCTCGGTGGCTTGGACACCCGAGGCCCATATCTGTAAGGTGCGCCGCTCGGCAGAATGTCTGAGATTTCCCTCTGCCAACAGACTTGGGGTTACTTGTGTTTTAGGCTTTCCCCTTGGCGGCCAGGTAGGTGCACCCACACATGTGAGGTACCGTTTTCATCGGGACACCTGTGGGAACGCGGGACGGTAGGCCATGTGTTGTGGGGGGCGTGTTTCGATGGGTGCGGCGAGCGAAATGTGCGGAAAAAGCATTTTTTTCGCCACATTTCCGACTTTGCAGGGCTGTCTGGGTAAAAAAATCTGGGGCGATGGGCGCAAATCACACCTCTGCGGATTCCCACGGGTGTCCTCTTTTCGAAAATGCCTGGGGTTCCCTGTTTTCCTCGGTGGCTTGGACACCCGAGGCCCATATCTGTATGATGTGATTGTGTGACATTTCCGGTGTGAAAACAGACTTGGGGTTACTTGTGTTTTAGGCTTTCCCCTTGGCGGCCAGGTAGGTGCACCCACACATGTGGGGTACCGTTTTCATTGGGACACCTGTGGGAACGCGGGACGGTAGGCCATGTGTTGTGGGGGGCGTGTTTCGATGGGTGCGGCGAGCGAAATGTGCGGAAAAAACGTTTTTTTCGCCACATTTCCGACTTTGCAGGGCTGTCTGGGTAAAAAAATCTGGGGCGATGGGCGCAAATCACACCTCTGCGGATTCCCACGGGTGTCCTCTTTTCGAAAATGCATGGGGTTCCCTGTTTTCCTCGGTGGCTTGGACACCCGAGGCCCATATCTGTAAGTTGCGCCGCTCGGCAGAATGTCTGAGATTTCCCTCTGCCAACAGACTTGGGGTTACTTGTGTTTTAGGCTTTCCCCTTGGCGGCCAGGTAGGTGCACCCACACATGTGAGGTACCGTTTTCATCGGGACACCTGTGGGAACGCGGGACGGTAGGCCATGTGTTGTGTTTGTGTGGTTTTCATAACGTTTTGACCCATTTGCTGGAGCCCTTTGTCTCACAACCCTTTCTTTTCCCAAATGTGACCTACATTTAGTCGCTGCTTTAGCCACCATACACTTTTGTAACCTGCACAAGTCACCTACCCTTGAAAAGGTCTGCCTGTGCTCTTTCAAAAAATGTATGGCTGCCGTTCCTCACCACATTGGTTTTCCCAATTTACACATGCTAAGTGCGTCTGGTCAGGCCGTGAGCGTAAAACTCCTGTGTACCATGGCTCAGTGTTTGGCTTGTGGTATTGCTTGTTTTGTACAAACACTACAAAAATGGTATGCTCTCCTAACTGCAAGAGTCGGGGGAATGTAGCGGAGCATTGCTTTTCTCAGAATTCATAGAAGCCATTGCCGTACCAAGCCAACCATGTCCAACACATACCTTTTTTTTCAGTCATTTTCCCGCTTTTCCCCCATTCGATGGCAGTTTCCCCTACCTAGTTGTTGCCTGACCTATACAAATCACCCCTTCCTAAACTTGGAATTTTGTCTACTTTTCAGAAATATATGCCTTTCTGTCCTCCAATTTGGCTTTCCTGCCCTTTTCTTCCATTCCGTCCATGCATGTCCAATTGGCAAAAATGGCAAAAATCGCCTACCTCTCACAAAACGGTTGATAACCCCATCAAAATAATGTTTTTCCATTTCCACTCAACCTGTTCCTGAAAGCCAACACATTGGGGAACTCAGCACAGCAAACCATTTGTTTTTAGCTCTTACAAGGAAAAAACCACAGGCTTCTTTGTACATCATTTTATTGGCATTTTTTGAAAAAACCCAAAATTTTCGCACTTTTTCCTTATTTTCTCTCCCCCCCCTACAGCAACCTGGGATTCCTGGGTGGCGTTACGACCGCCTACATGTGGGAAAAAAAGGAGCCAAATTTGGCCGAGATATCTCATGTAACAAAAAAGTTACAAGCCATTGAATGGCCACATACCAAAATCACCAAAAAAGGCTCTGGCACTGGGGAGAAATACCCATGGCACTTAAAGGGTTAAATACTACCATAATATTTTTACTGTTACTCAAACACACTGTGGGGTTGATTCATGGTATTTCTGCACTTAAAACCAGAGATTGTACACCATTCTGTCCACAAATCCCCATTTGTTAAATCCCTGTTTTTCGTCACACAAATGACATAATTCAGCCCCTAGAATGTTAGTATTGTAGAACAAAGAACTGTTTTACTTCTATACCATTAGATTTACTATTTGTGCTTCTCCTCACCACTAACTTACTTTCTACTGTCATCTGAACACCAGTATAGTAACGCACAAATTCAAGAATACCCATCCCAACTAGTTGTAGTTGCCCAATGCACAATCACACACCATCACATACATCTTTGCCATCATACTCAGACACTCATGCACACAGCACACATACATTGGAGAACAGCCCAACCCATATCTTCTTTATTTTTTTCAACAGACCCCAAAGAATGCCTACCAAAAAGCAAGTCCGTAGAAAGCAACGCAGAAGTAGAGCAAATGAAAATAGAAGTGTCCAAAATAAGCATCCATCTCTAGCAGATTTGTACAAGAAGTTCAAACAAGACAGCTAATACAGTCATTTAGCGAAACAAAACAAGCTTCAAGTACAGAAACTTTGCCTCCTCTATCAAAATGTAAAACAAAACAGAAAACGATTAACAAGAATTCAGCTACCGCTACTGCTAGAACTGCTCCTATAAATCTTGATATAGTGCCAAGTAAGCATACCAAAAAAAGTATTTTAGAAAAATGTTCCGGCAGAGTCCTTCAAAATCTTATAAAAACAGGAGAGAAATCATGCACAACCCTTAAAACTTACCGTAGACAATTTAATAATTTTATTGTGATTTAGTTTACAATGAAACTTTACACATAAAATATACCTTAAGTACGAACAAAGTTATAATGAGAAAAAACATCAATAATTAACAAAAACATTGCATAAAAAATTACCAAGGAAGGCAAAACATTAAATTCTCTAAATATACATATCCTAAAAACCATACAAAACATCTTCATTTTAGATTCACATTTACAATAGTTCTGGAACCGGATCTTGCCACATACTACCACATATTCTCCAATGAGAGTTTCAGATGGAATATCAATCTAATTTCAGTATTGTTACAATTCCTATATAAATAGGGGCCTGTATTGGCCAACAACACCTCTTGGATTTCAACGATGGCTATACATCAACTCCTCTTTATATCCTCCTATATGGTTATGTTAAGGCTAATTTCCACCTTCAGCCAAACATTGTACAATGCCATCAGGAGCCTTATACTGTTGGAATTAATACAGTGATGCCAAAATAGCTCGTCTTTAATGTAACCTTGGTTATGCACAAGCTTACCCAAGCCAAGGTTTATGGTACTTAACATTTTGTGACATTCAGTCAATACATGTCTGGCCGTCTCTAGCTGATTCACTCCTTTACATAACCAGCAAAGCCGTAATTCTGGGGGGATCATGTCTCTTCTGCCCGTTATCGTTAAAATAGGTAGTTGTTCTAGCCTTAGAAGTAAAATAAAACGTCTAAGTCTCCTATTCGGGCATAAATTGAGATAGCTCTGCGGATTTTTGTAATTATACAGTCTATACTGGACAAACTGATAGCTTTTCAGCTTCTGGAGATGAGCGTAATTCTCCAGCCAATCCCAGAGCTCTATGTGTTTGGCCAGAGCCCTTTGCATTTCTACAGTGACACTGCCCACCCTAATTTGCCACCCAATGGTCGTCAGGAATTTAGACATTTGCTCCTTCAAGGGGCACGAGGATTTATCCTTCGAAATCTCTAGGTAGACCGCATTGAGTAGCCCATTCTTAGTCTCACCCCTCATTCTCAGGTAGAGTAGGGCTCGCTTTTTTAGTACTATCGCTTTCAATGAGGTCAGCCCCAATTCCAATCTTAATATTGCCATTGGGATTCCCGGTGGTAGGCCCAGGATAGAGCGCCAGAATTTCCCCTCAATCACCTGCAACCATTTCAGGTCAGAGTTGAGGAGGGCTTCCAGACCGTAGGTGATCATAGGGGATAATACCTGCACGTACAGTTGTCGCGCACCCCAGATGGTAAATCCACCCTGATTTACTGTAAATCTATGGAACAGTGCAGTCAGTTGGGTTGCCTTTACATTGCGTGACTGTTTGCAGAATCCATAGTCGCCGATACTCTCAAATTCTATACCTAGCTAACGATAATGAGGTGAATAGGCAATGATATCTGTTGGTAAATCTCATTGCCTTAGTTTTTTCCAAATTAATTTTAAGGCCGTTCCACTCGGCGTATTCCCACAGAGCGATGGCCGACCTTCGTAGCCCACTAACAGTGTGGTCCAGTATAAACAGGTCGTCCGCATAGGCAAGGACAGGACAGATGGAATCTCCTATTTTCGGTCGGCAATTTGTCGCAGCCCTAATGGCCTCCGGGATGTCATGTACGTACATATTATAGATCAGCGGGGCCGTAACACAACCTTGTTTGATCCCCCTATTTTGGAACACACTTCTAGTAGTGTGTCCTTCCTGATCTAATTTTACTTTAGCAGATGTATTCTGATGGAGTAGTCTGAGATAATAAGTCAGGCCCTCCAGGCAACCCATTGCTTTTAACTTCCGCCAGAGGGCCTCTCGTGGAATATAGTAAAATGCCAAAAGTCTATATAGAGGGCATATAGTGGTGGTTGCCCTCCTGATCTGGCTCGTGTTCTCAAAAGGTCCAGCACCATGATGTTGTGTGCCGTAGAATACCCTTGCCTAAAGCCACTCTGGAATTTACAAAGTATGTCAGATTGCTCTACTCAGAGCTGCAACTCCTTTAAAAGGAGAGAGGCAAATATTTTGCCCGTGACATCCAGCATTGAGAGCAGTCTATAATTGCTAGGATCCGCTCGATTACCCTTCTTAAAGACTGGTATAAGCACCGCTGTTTGCCAGGATCGGGGTATTTTCCCTTCGTTTAAGATCTTTTTAAACATTATAGCTAACAGGGATGCCCAGAATTCAGGATGCGACTTCATCACAATATTTGCTAGACCATTCGGGCCCGGGGCTCAGGAGGATTTTAATTCTGAGATTGTATTCAGCACCATTTGATATGTCACATTAAATGGAGGGTTTGACGGCCTATTAATCAATGTATAGGGTTCCTCTATATCTGCCTTGGAATTCCTATTTTCGGGAAAAGCTATCCATGTTTCAGCATTAATGGTGTTAACTAGTGTACCTTGTACAGTACCTCGCGCTTCGCCCAACAAAGCCCAGATATTACGAGTTTTGCCTGTACAGATCGTGTTTACTAATCTTTGCCAGGACATAATTTTATCTAATTTCCGTTTGGCCTTGATCATAGCTCTATATCTGTTTTTAACGCTCCTAACCTTAATAAAATATAGGTCTGAAGGGTAAGCTTGTCTCTTGGCCAGCCGGAGTTCCGCTCTACACTCTCTCTTCAGGTTTCTAATAACTATGTCAAAGGGCGGCTTTTCCCTACCACAGCTAATCATAGACCCCATACGACAGACTGCATGTTTCTCAACAAAGGTCCAGATCCAGTTTTCAATGGCATCACTCGACATCTCCTGGAAGTTCGATAACAAATTTAGATCATTATTAGCCAAAGCTGCCACAGCAAAAGCGACATTTTTATCCGACCAGCTAATCCTAGTGCCAGCTTTATATGGCATGATGTTACCCATGTTAATACTAGGAGGGGCTTTTGTCCCGGTATTCAATTTGCATATGAGTGTAGCATGATCACTCCACTCATTAGGGGTTATTTGCATATCCTCCACTATCTCATACAATCTAGGGGAAACAAAAATGTAGTCTATGGTACTACTCGAAATGCCATTGGACCAGGTATGATTACCTGGAGAGTCGCTCACGGTTTTACCATTAAGCATTTCAATGTCCCATAGATCAAACAAATGTTTCCATCCTTGGCTTTCGGGATCATTTTTTTTGGTGTGTTGCATATAATTTTTAGCTTTTAACTTAGGGTTATAGGACTTCCCTATGTTACCGCTCATGTGGCAGTTGAAGTCTCCAACCACTATTACCCCAGTGTTACCAAGTTTTAGCAGCCAGGTAGCCAATAGATTATGTAAGGCCTCCTGGAGTTGTTCTCTTATTAGTGCACCCGGGGGGTTATATAGACTAACTATTAGAAAGTGATCCTTTCCTGTCTGGTTTTTATAATCAACCTCAACTGCCATCAAATTGCTGGGACAGTCAGTTTTCACTAATTTAGAACCAAACATGTTAGCCACCCCTGTGATAAGTCCGCCATAGGGTCTTCCCTTTGTACCTTTATTAGCTGCCATCCAGAATCAATGGCTCCATTGCCCAAGTTTCTTGAAGGCAAAAACAGCTATGTTTATCCAGAATCTTGATAGAGCCTTCAGTTGACAACAAATGAGCAAAACCCCTACAGTTCCAGGACAGAATAGTCATATCTCATTGCTTTAACAGCACTTCAGGTAGCGAATCCGCTAGTCTGAAATGTCCACATTTATTCCCTCAGAGAGATTGGGGCGGAGGTTGGTTTCAGCTGTCAGATCTATCTTTGCGGGCAGTTGTCTTAGGTCTGGTTCATTTAGATCGGCATCAACCTCCACATCAACCGCTTTCAATTCGGTCTTATAGTTCCTTAACAATGTCGCGGTAGATAGGAACTTACAATGCAATGCTGAGACCTGAGGATTAGGGCCTTTTAATGGTTCCACGAATTGGAAATCGTCTGACTTGAGGACCCTCAGTTGTGGTACATAGCTCAGTCTAATTAACAATTCTGAGCGAGAGAGCCATTTTGAGTTTTCACTTAGATATAAATTCTTTATAAGGCATATACGATTTCCTTCCGTGGTAGATGTAGATTCGGTGGGACGAGTTATGATAGATGTTGCTGATAACTCTAATGGACTCCCGAGGTTGTCCTTGTCCACAATCACTGGCCCTTCACTCAGATTCTCCCCCTCACATATATCCTCCACCTCCTCAGGCTCAATCATCTTTTCTCTGTCAGATATTAGCCAACTAGTCAAGCAGCCCTCGCCACTGTTCTTCCTTTTCTTTGCTCTGGTTGCCCGTTTTTTGGCTTTCTTTGAGGGGTGTCCCGCGGATTCCTTAACAGGCTTGGAGATGGCCATTTCTTTCGCTCTTTTAATCCCTGCCGCCCTCCTGGCCATTCTGCATTGGCCAGGAGGGCGGCCATCTCTAAGGTTAGGGCATTTGAATTATCCAGTATTTTCCCCGTCATTTTCAGTAAAACCTTAAGGGCAAATTGCAGTGATGCAACTGAGGACTGGATCTCAGCAATCTCTGTCGCCCCCGGATAAGTATCAGCCAGGCATACACTTTCAGCTACGGGGCTATCTTCCATAGAAGCCATCGCCAAGTTCGGTGATGCTGATAGTCTGCCCATGGATTCAACTGGAGTAGGGGATACAAATGGAGTATTTCTCTGCTTATTAGCATTGGCACAGTCCATGTTGGTAGGTATCGATCCTGGGGCAGGAGTCATTTTCCTTTGAATATTAAGACATAGCTCCAATAATGAGTTATTGTCATTGTCATCATAATTAGAGGCACATAAGGACCATACATTAGAGGGCACGAGAGCCAAGGCTTCCTCAATAGTGGTAGAATTAGTTTCAGGAAGTGGGTTTTGTGGAAAGAACTCAGTGATCCTTCCCTGGTCCGCAGGTATGTCGTTCTTAGCTTTCTTTCTGGGTTTTACCCGCACAGCAGGATTGTTCGAGGGACTCTTAGCTGTCTCCATTCCCTTGGTTCCTCTAAGATTGTACTTTGACTGTGTAGTTCTCTTCTTCAGAGGCATACGGGTTTTCGCCAAATAGCGCCCTCCGCACTTAGATATCACGGGGGACAATATCAGGAAAAAGGTATAGAGACTACTGGAGGAGAATTATCAATCCCTTTACCCCTGAGAAAATGGAGAGGGATTAGCCACCGTTGTCCAGGCAATCCCTCTCACCTGGTGCCAGAGGGATTGCTCAACACTCACAATAACACAACACGCCCAGGATCAAAGGCCTAAGCCCGCAGTCTCCTGTGCGTATGACCTTAAATCCCGATTGCGTATATTGGGCAGCACTGGCCCCACTCCTCAAGTTTAACAAAAATGGTCTTGAGGTATGAGTATGGAATCCAACAATACTCCCACGAATGCCCCACTGATCAAGGTAGGTGGAGGTTTGCACACAGCCGGCGGTTAATAGGGAGCAGAAACTCACCACCAGATTATTGTATTATCACAGCTGGCACTCTGATTTTACTGTGCTGACAGACGCATACATAGTGACCAATGAGCCTCAATGGGGACTATGTGAGGATCAGATGCGGAGAGCGTAAGATGCAGCCCCAGGGATATGCCTCACAGCTCTCCACTCACCTCCAATATTAACAGCAAAGCCCTCGTAATGCTGTACCACCAGATCCCGTGTGTATGGGAGTCAGCAGGAGAGAGCACGGTACCCCGCCTCCTTATTCAGCTCATGCACCCCCCTCACCGGGTTCGTGGTCACCGTCCCCGTCCATTCACCACTCCGCCAGCACAGTGGCTCCCGTGGGCGTAGGGGGACAGAGGACCACGCAGTAACTCATCACGCAGTAACTCGTCTGCTGCCTTGGAACTCAGCAGCGTCCGTGTCCAAAACCAGCAGCTCCTCCGCCGCTCCACCGCTGCTCCGCGTTCCGTTAGAGGAAAGGACCCTGCGGCGTGGATAGGGCGTGCATACACGAACAAGGAAGCCGTGTCAAGCCGCACCTCGACTTTGACACAGCGTACCCAGAACAGCGCTGTGAGAGGCCGCTTCCGACAAAGTCTTCCAAGTCTCAGGAGTATTGCCCTTCAATTAATCTTAGAAGCTTTGATAGACAGTGCAATCCTTATGAAAAGAAAGTTATTTATTTTAGTGTTAAACAAAATGAAACCACTAACAAAACTAATGACTAAATTACAAAAAAGACTTCTCAATAAACGAAATGTCAACAAAAATAACTTCTTAAATATCTGTGGAGGTGAGTGGAGTCACACCACAAGCACAGAACCATATTTTAATGAGGAAGCATACAAACAAAAGAAAACAAATACAATTGCCATAAATAGCAGTGGACGAGGTTATGAAAAAGTTAATAATACCATAATGGAACAAGAAATACTGCTTACAAAAATATCCCCAGAAAACTCAGAATTACCTCTCTATTCGAGTGAACCAGAACGTCTAGTATACAAATGGCCATGCACGTCAATGTGTAACATTCCCAAAAAATCTTTCAAGTCTTTACGCCAATTCCTCAATCAGTATGTGAAAGGCAAAGACAAAATCAAAATGAAACTACTGCAAAATATGGATACCTGTCCAGTGCGCAAGTACACAGGACTACAAGGACATTCATTAGACTGCATTTCAGGACCTATTTGCAAAACCATCTTCCATCTTATCAAAATGATATCAACACATCATTCAACTGTAAGAAATCTAGTCTATAAACTGTACTATGCTAAAAGTCCTGCGTTAGCACTAGCCAATTTAAATAACATCCTTCTACATGGTACAGCTGAAGACCTACTCGAAGAAATTGACTATATCCAGAAAAATATTTTGAAAGTGAAAGCCACTTACAAAATGCAATAGATTTACAACAGACTAGCAACAATTCTACGCATGGCAACCTTCTACTACACACATACAAAAAGGAAATACTGAAATTTAAAAGTACATCTGCTGAAGTACCAAACCATGTGTGTGTGTGTTGCCGCAGAACTTTTTATAAAAGTAACACAAAAACTGTAGACCTAACATACAAAATAGAAGACAATGAAGATTCTAAATGGTTTGAATCAGCTCTCTACCTATAGCAGAAAACAAATATGAAATAACTGACCCCTTAATACTTTGCAGTTACTGCACTATAAAACTTGACAACAGCCAAACTCCTTCACGTGCTATGACAAATAATTTGGAATTATACCCACTACCAAAACCCCTACAACAACTCAATTTATATGAGAGCATCATAATTCAAACAGTGCACCCCTTTCAAGCAATAATACGCCTTCAACCAAAAACAGCAAAATGACCTGCTTCTGAATTGGTGAAAGGCATTCGTGTAGTGTATTTACCATTAGATTTAAAACAAAATGTGCACACTGTGGGAGTGCAACGTCCAATAGAGCAATTTTTAATTATCTTAGTAAATGGTGTACCTACAAAAGACAAAACATTTTGGCAACAACAGGTAGACTTACATAAAGTTAGACAAGCCTTGCAATATCTAAAAGACAATAATGAATACTACAAAGAAATGAATATTGAATAAAACTTGAAGGAAACCACTGAAATAATACAAGAGTCACCAGAAACTGGTCAATTTGAACTTCTAGATCCTGCTACAGTATCCAATATTTTAGACCATTATACAATTCATCCACTACACTCTAATGACACCATAGATGATGCACTAGAAACATACCAACTGCAACAAACAAAAGGATCACCAATCAGCATATGGGAAAAAAGTATAGAAGCACGTGCTTTTCCTCTACTCTTTCCTACTGGCAAAGGAGGAAGGTACGATGATAGACCCATTCAAATAAAAGCATCAAAATACCGCTCGTTACAGATGTATTTTGAGTCCCAGATTTAGACAAAATGTGGAATACATATTCCACCTACTCTTTGAAACTGAACTAGCAACTCGATGTTACGGAGTTGCACACACATTAAAATCAGGAACCCACTTTAAAATATGTCAGCTATGCAATTATTACAAAAAAGTGCAAGAAAAAGATGAGGTTTTACAATCACGTATTACAAAACTATTAGAAAACATGTGTGGTACTAAAGAATACTGGTTCCGACGTCATGGAGATGTACGTTGTATGATAAGAAACCTTGGCCCACCCACTTTGTTTGTTACATTAAGTTGTGCTGAATATACATGGGAAGATTTACATGATTTCCTACACATATCAAACAAAACAAAACAAACATAGATATACTAACACCTGGAGAACTTTGTTCTCTAGATCCTGTTAATGTTTCAAGATATTTTCATCATCACTTCATTGCTATGCTACACTTTATTTGTAATAAAACTGTTCCTCCCCTCGGAGAAGTGCAACACTTCTTTTGGAGAAAAGAATACCAAGCCAGAGGAGCACAACATATACACATGATTTTATGGATTAAAGATGCTCCTAAATTTGGTCAAGATAATGATGCCACTGTGTTACAGTTTATCGAAAAATATGTCACTTGTGAAATTCCATCGGAAGCAACAAATAGTGATCTTCATGCACAAATTTTACAATTTCAAAGACACAAATGTGGCAAATATAGTTGTCACAAATACAAAAACAAAGGGAAATACTGCACCAAATGCTGCTTTGGTTTCCCTGGATCAGTTACAAAAACAGGTCAAGTGAACAACTTCATGTCTTCAGTTAGACATAGTGTTAAAGGTAAATCACCTAAAAATACATATTACATAGAAAGAACAGAAGAAGAAAAATATATCAATGATTACAATGCAATCATTGCCCTCTTATGGAATGCAAACATAGATGTGCAGTACATTGCAGACAATACCACTGCAGTTGCATGATATGTTACAGCATACTTAACCAAAGCAGAAAAAACAGAGCTTCAAGACCTCTGGAATGACCTGTCATCAGACAAAACACTGTATCAGAAATTGTACAGCTTGGGCATAAAAATGCTAACCCATAGAGAATGTGGCTCCTATGAAGCAGCAGATAATTTAACTGGTACTGCTTTGTATAGAAGATCTGAAAATATAGGATGGCTAAGTCTTAATCCTGCTAAATCTAGAAAAAGAGTTCTCAAGTCATACGATGACATAGAAACAATAGCCAAAAATGATCCCAACAGCCAAGACATTTTGAAAAACAATTTGCTGGACACATACTACCCAAACAGAAGTACCACTTTGGAAACCATGATGTCTATACCACATAGCCCAAAACTTCACATACAAAAATAATATAAAACCTGATAAAAAAAAAGGTAGACACAGAGTGACAAATTGTGAAGGCAGTTTCTTAAAACTCATCAAACCAAGTTTAATTATTCATATCAAATTGTCATTAAAGACTCCTCAACATAAATAACTATATTACATATCCCTGCTACAACTCTTTAAACCATGGAGAAAAGAAGAAGAAATACTAGATAACTATGACTCTTACAAAGATGCTTTCAAAGCAAATGAAACCACTATAACCGATGTAAACTTTACACACTACAAAACAATGTTGCACAATGAACAGCAACACAAAGAAGAACACCAGGCCCAACTAGATAAGGACACTCCTGAAGGTAGTCAACCTTCTGTAACAGGAAGCCAAGAACCACTGGGATAGCCACCAACAGCAAATGAGGCAGAATTAGCTATGACAGAAGTAGAAAACACCATGTGTCAGCATGAAGATAAAGAAGACTTAACTATACTACAATCAAAACTTAACAATGAGCAGCGTAGCATTTTTCAAGAAGTAACAAAAGAAATTGCACATGGTGTACAACATGAAAATAAAGAATGCACCTGCCAAAATTACACACATATACTACTGTACGTCAGTGGTGAAGCTGGTTCAGGCAAAACATTCATAATCAAAATCATCAGCAAGTTCGTTCAACAATTGACAAACAACAAACTGTCAGCTGTTGTCACTGCCCCCACAGGTCTAGCTGCCTACAACATAGGCGGTGCCACTTTACACTGATTACTACTCCTGCCAGTAGAACACCAAAACAAATTAGACTATTACAAACTTTCTACAGAAGCTGCAATGGAACTACACACAGTGATAAAACAAATGAAAATGCTACTAATAGATGAAGTGAGCATGGTCTCCAACCTAATGTTGGCTTTGATTCACCTCAGATTACAAGAAGTACTCAAAACAAACTACGAAGAGCTCTTTGGAGGAAAACACATTATTGTTTTTGGAGATCTTCTTCAATTGACACCAGTGAAAGGTGAATCTATTTTTAAAACCTTAGGACACAAACTCTGCCGTAAAACTGTTGGCAGCATAGGAAATGTCAACCTTTGGCAACATTTCCAATACAGAGAATTAACAGAAAACATGCGCACTCTGCAGATCTCACTTATGCCAACATCTTTAAAAGTATTAGAGTTGGTATACTATCTCAAGAAGCACACGCAATATTGAAAACCCGGCACATTCATGCACTTTATGGCAATAATGCATGTGCTACTGATGTTATGGAACAATTAGCACACAAAAATGTCAATTGTATGGCCTTAATGCCAACTCTTGCAAGCTTTTTCAAATTCAATGAAACAATGTTAAATAAAGAAATGCAACCAATAATGGAAATTAGCGCCATAGACAAACTAGACATACATGGTATGACACTACCCATGTGTGAGCAAGCACAACAAGACTAAATAGTTTAGAAAATTCAATCTCCAACACAGCTGGGTTGGAAAAAATATTTAAATTATCCTTAAATTGTAGAGTAATGCTTAAATGTAACCTTGACGTGGATCAAGGACTAGTTAATGGAGCACTGGGTACAGTTGTTGGCTTTCAAACATACCCACATGACAACATTCAGTTTGTCAATATTCTCTTTGACAAACTTTCAGAAGTGAAAAGGATAGGGCGCTCAACAGATCAATTCCTTCTATTCAAAGACATGTATGTACGTAGAGAACAATTTTCTCTAACTCTTGCATATGCAGTCACCATTCATAAATCACAAGGTCTTACCCTAGACAAAGCATTGATAGATATTGGTAACACAGTCTTTAAAGAAGGCATGAGCTACGTAGCACTATCACGCTTACGTACACTTGACGGTCTATTTCTAATCAACTTTGATGCAAGTAAAGTAAACGCTGATATTCCTTGCATTTTAGAATACAATAGACTTCATTCACTATACACCCCCAATCTAAAAACATATCCTGTTCCACAAAAAGTAAAACATTGTAAAGGAAAACTAATTCAAACAGAAAAGCAACAGGATGTCACTGCAAATCCTCCAAAGAGAGTAAAAGAAGCTAATAATTCATCTATTACCACAGCCAAAGTAGAACCTATTACTCAAAGTAACTCGGGTACGTCTTCACAGAAACAACACACATTCCAAAAAAATGACTTGGACACAGACTTATCTGGTCCATTTAAATTTTCAAATATAACAGGTGTAAGTTGCTATGCAAATATAGCAATGAATATTCTATTTCAATTGCCACCAATTGTTGACAACATTTACTTACACAGTACAGACCAATTGTGTTTGCAAATGTTAGTACTTCAAACAAATCCCCAATGAGCGCTTCGTGTATGTATCCATACCTAATTGTGAATCGGTTGATTTCAGCAACTTGTACAAAATGCAAACCATACTAGATTATGTACTACCTGAAATTCGGATAATTGCCCCACCTTACTAATAAGAACAAGGTTACAGACTGACTACCCCTCTCTCTAAGGTCTGGCGACACACCTGGTGCAGGTGCTGAAAGGCTGAAGTATAAATCAACAGCAGTTACCTTGAGGGAGAGACAGTTTATAAACAGAGCCGTAATAATTGTATCAATAAATCTCTTTAATAGGTTTTGTTAAAAAAAAATGTGTAGAAAAATATATATACTCATAAGCTTTATCATATCTCACTCATACCATTCATATCGGTGCAATCATTCTGTGACAATCGGGTGCGAAAGTTAACAATTTCTTCAAACATATCGGTTGTTGTTGATATGGAAAAACAATAAGAAAAAACACAATCGAATTTTCTATAGGTCGACATATGTTTCGGCCCCTTTCAATAGTCCCATCGTTGTCTGCGGTGGTCTAAATAGTTAGTGCTGGGCCATCTTCAGGACAGTGATGATTTAATACAAGCTTAACGTCTTCACCCTATTTCTGTATGACAAGCCAAATCAGTGGCCGGAAAAATAGTAGTAGACCACGGAGAAGGAATTGGGGGGTATCTTCAGTATTCCCCTGATCTATAGCCTGGTGTCCCTTGGGCAATGGGTGGCGCTTTAGAGATCTGTAGCTCCGGCTCGTGTCATGGACCAGTTCCAGAATCGAGTGGCTTTCTTCAACACTCGACCTCGTGGTGTCTTGTTAAATCGTTCTAGCGATGCAGCGTTGTTACTCGAGCGGCGTCTGCTAGCTTCTGAATGAATCGAACAACCCACCTTACTAATACAATCACATAGTAAATACGTAATACTAATGCTTCTACGTTACAATGCAGATGGTACCAAAAACAACTGCAAGCTGACTGGATTGACACATGGTCAAGTATCACTTGGTAAGAAACCCTTCACAGCAATAGGTATAATCTACAACACAGGAGCCACAACCAATGCAGGTCACTACACTGCATATATAAAAAACAACTGTGGATGGTTCGAATGTAATGATAGTACCATTACTCTAACGCAGAGATTACCAGCAAATCATACAAACGCTTATTTAATCTTCTTAAAACCAAAATGTATGAACTAATCTTTACTTAAACATTAACAAAACTTCAATTAAACAAACTATAAACTGTTAGAATATGCCAACAAGTATCTAACTGCCCCAAGATTCTACAACAACTAAACAGATAAATGAATACACTAAATTATATAAAAAAATGAACAGTTAGAATACGCCAAGTGGTATCTAACTGCCCCAAGATTTTGCAATAACCAAACAGATAAATCAATACTACTGCACTATAACAAAAAATAGACAGTTAGAATACGCCAGCTGGTATCTAACTGCCCCAAGATTTAGCAATAACTAAACAGATAAAGGAATACAACTAAATTATATCAAAAAATAAACAGTTAGAATACGCCAACTGGTATCTAACTGCCCCAAGATTTTGCAATAACCAAACAGATAAATCAATACCACTACATTATAACACAAATAGACAGTTAGAATATGCCAACAGGTAACTAACTGCTCTAAAAATCTGCAACACGCCAAAAGATAGAACATTAGCTAGAAACAACAAGTGAACACTAAAAACAAACAAACAAATAGACTGTGGCATAACAAAAAAGTTTTTTTTTAATCCAACATGGATTTTCCACAGACCCAATGATTTTAGCAACAAACAAAGAAACTGAGCAAATTGCACAGTACACTGGTTTGTAATATACTAAATATGAGAGTCAAAATAAATGAAAGATGTCTATTATTCAATGTTCTAAGTCGCTACAAACTACCAATACTAACATGATCTTTTCTTTTATCACAGAAATTGACAAAGAATATATGTACTCCAGTTACTAAACCAAACATTAAGTATACTATAATAAGTACAACCACCGCAGCATATAACTCCCATAGTGGCTTATAACTTTGGTGCTTATAAATTTGGCCTTGGCCATGCACCCAAAACTCTAGGCCCTGGCCACAGCCACTACAACATATCACACCCATACTAGTTTATAACGTTGTTGCTTATAAATTTGGTCTTGGGTGCCGAAGTTATAAGACACTATGGGTGTGATATGCTGCGGTGGTTGTGGCCAGGGCCTAGAGTCTTGGGTGCATGGCCCACGGCCTACAGCCTACGGCCATGCACCCAACACTCTAGGTCCTGGCTACAACCACCAGAGCATATCACATCCATAGATCACACCCATAGAATCAAACATTTTAACTATGCCATATGGGCACTTTTTATGTCTGCAAACAATATGAGTGTTCTTACAACAGTTTCAACTTGCCTACGAACAGTACGAATAGGTACAGTATCCTTAGGTCATTCCCATTTTGTTTATTAATGAACATTTCAGGACACTGTGTGTGTTCTTAGAACGGTTTCAACTTGCCTACGAACAATACAGACAGGCATAGCGTCCTCAGGACACCCCCATTTTGTTTATTTACGAACATCCCAGAAAACTTGATGTGTTCTTAGAACAATTTCAACTTGCGTACGAACAATACGGACAGGCATAGCATCCTCAGGACACCCCCATTTTGTTTATTTATGAACATCCCAGGACACTTGATGTGTTCTTAGAACAGTTTCAACTTGCCTACGAACAATACGGACTGGCATAGCCTCCTCAGGGCACCCCCATGTTGTTTATTTACGAACATCCCAGGACACTTGATGTGTTCTTAGAACAGTTTCAACTTGACTACGAAACAGTACGGACAGGTATAGTGTCCTCAGGACATCCCCATTTCATTTATTTACGAACATTTCAGGACACCACGTGTGTTCATAGAACAGTTTCAACTTACCTACGAACAATACAGACAGGCATAGCATCCTCAAGACACCCCCATTTTGTTTATTTACAAACCTCCTAGGACACTTGATGTATTCTAAGAACAGTTTCGACTTGCATGCAAACTATACGGACAGGTACCGTGTCCTAAGGACACCCCATTTTCATTAACTATGGACATTAAGGACAGCGCTGCTGTCCGCGCTCAGAACGAACACAACAGGAGAACCTGCCACCTAAATAAATACAACATTTGACCTATCTCTTACTCCCCCACTCTCCCCAAAGAGTCTTACACGCCAACACACTTGACTAAATAGTATTTTTCCACCAAGTTTCACCACGCTGTCCGCGGATGTACGCGGATACAAGATGACGGGCGTTCAGAAAAAATCTGATGCACTTGACGCTCACCACCATCCAATCAGCGGACATGCCGCATGTCCGCAGACATGTCGCAAGCCGATTAGCCAATCAGGACACTGTCCGCGGAGCGAACAGGGAAGTGTGTCCGCGAAGCGGACATAGATATCACACATATTTTATGACCTACTTTTTGGTCATTTTTATAAAAAACGACTGCATGGATTTTCACCAAATTTACAAAAGCGCGCTTTCGGGACCAAGCCGCTGCTCCTGCCGTGAATTTGGTGAAAATCTGTCCAGCAGTTTGGGCTGTAGGCGTGAGCAAAGTTTTTTCCCCATTCAGTCTATGGGGAAAAAATAAGTTTTGGGACCCCCCCCTATAACTTTGACCCCCCTGGACCAAACCTTACCAAACTTTGCAAATAAATTCAGAATGGGCTATATACTTATTTTGCAAAGTTCGGTGAGGATCCATCCAGGGAGAGCAAAGTTATAAGCTGCCCAAAAAGTGCTCTTCTAAGGAAACAGCAACTTAACCATAACTACACAGCCACTACCTGTGCTGTGTGATAATTTTACATGCCAGTAGTCATTTTTGTAGTGTTATATGGCGATTAATAAATACAATTTTTTTAAAGTGGTTGTCTACATGTGCTCTGTGACTTTTCATTGTGTGTGCTCATTGGGGATCCCTTACAAGCTCACCACCTGTCTGCTTTCCAGGAATGGTGTGCCACCAACTAACTATCTCTGCCTTAATGCCACTAATACCGAGATTCTCCTCATCAGCACGCCTGTTCCCTCCTTTCCTGTCACTCCCTGGTCGGCCTCTCTTGGCCCTCTTCCTGCTCCCACCTGTAAGGTTAAAAACCTCAGGTTCATCTTCGACTCCACAATCTCCTTCTCTCCTCACATCTCTGACGTCTCTAAGAAGTCATACTACCAGCTGCACCTCCTCAGAGGTATTCTTCCTTTCTTCTCCTTCCCCCAGAAGCTCACTTGATCTCTGGTTCTCTCTAGACTGGACTACTGCAACAGTCTCTTTCTAAATCTGCCTGCCTCCACTCTCCGCCCTCTGCAACTCATCTCTCCAGGACTGAAATCTCTGCACTGGCTCCCAGTGGTGGCGAGGATTAAGTTCAAAACCCTCTGCATTGTCCTGGGGCCTCAATACCTTCAACTCTCTTTTCCTAAATATCTTCCTTCTCAAGCTCTGCGCTCATCCACCTCCAACTCCCTCAGGGTCAGTCGCTTCTCCAAGAAACAAGTTGGTGGTAGATCTCTTTCTTCAGCTGGGGCCACCCTCTGAAACAGCCTCCCTGCATCTCTGCAACTTGAGGAGAACCATCGCTGGTTCCAGAAGCACCTCAAGACCTTCCTCTTTGCTTCAGCTTTCTCTCCTCATCTCCCCTGTTGATCTCCTGGCTGAAACTGAAACTGCACTGGTCAGCTGGTTACCCTCTGATCTCGGGCCCAGGTCACCTCCCTGCCAGTTGCACACCTGCACTGCCCCCCATGGCAACCCTTGCACTAGGGACTATTTCTGTTTCCCTACAGCCCCCTCCCAGCACTTGACACCTGATGTCTGCACTTACCCTTGCACTTGCCACCAGTTGGCTGCACTTTTTATTTATGTATTTATTTATGCATTCATTGTTTTATTCATTTTATTAGTTTACTGTTTATCCTATGTACTGGACTGCCCCCTTCCCCTCACCCCTGCACCCCCCCTGCACTTGTGCGATCTCAATATCACTTGGCCTAGTAACATTGTTTTCTCTGTCTTCCCTTTCTTACCCCTCCCTTGCCTCATCGCACCTTGAAACACGTGTGTATAGGCACGTTATAAATGCCATATCATATCACTTTTGAGACTTAGCCTAAACCACTCGTCCACCTCCCTTGAATTGGTTTTGCTTCAGCTCTCAGAGTTATCCCTGTCACTAAACTAGGTTGGCCTTTTAAACATCGGTCCACCAGGCCAGAGTATAGAAACTCAGTCCTAACACTTGTCAATGTACTTCTCCCAGATTCTTCAATGGGCTTGTGTTGTCCTTTAAGGCAGACATCCCACAGCTGTGGAGTCTGTTGCAGGCAGCTGCCTTGTCCTGGTTGTAAGTTCAGAGACCTTTGGGCACTTCCTATCCAGGAAGCTTGCTACAGAGTCTAGCAGGGCACACTGTGTGCTGGCTGGGTAACAGTTCTGGAGTGGCTGTAGGGAGTGCTGTATCTCCCTATGTTCCCTGGGAGATGTTTAGGTGAGGGACCTTCCTTCCCTCTTTGGAAATCCTGGCCTTCCTTCACTGGTGGAAGATGCATGGCAGACTATACCTTCAGCCATTGTCCAAGGTTGAGTTATTCTTTGTTACTTCAAGTCTTCAGATTATCTACGCTTAAAGAGGGGCTCCAGCTCTCTTTTAAAGTCAAGTGGACTGCAGTGACTGGTGTAGGGCAAGCCTACCTTAATGAACCAATCTTGTGGTCCCCACCAAGAATCTCCTCTTTGCGTGAGGTTATAACCAGAGTGCTTTGTAACACGAAAGGTAAAGGGGTGAAAACATGAACAAGGTGTGCCCCAGAACTTAAGTGGTGTAAACCTTCTGTCACAGAAAGCACTGGCCACACTCCCTATTGACACTAAGTCCCACCCATCTTCCTGTCTGTCATGTTAAAAAACACTCTCTGGTTAATGGTCCTCTGTATGTGGTCCCTGTTAAAGCGGCAGGCCTCCCTTTAAGCTGTGGCAAGACCAGACTCTCTTGGTCCTGCAAACCACATTTGTGTACCTCATGAATGGGGTCCACCTAGCAGGGAAGAACTACTGTAAACAGCAGTCCCTTACATGACAGCTCACTGTCATTGATACTGAGGGCGGGAGCTGGTTTCAGGTTGACACAGTTACATATGAACATTTTTGGAGTTTCCTGTCTCATTTGTTAACCTCTGCAGCCAATTCCCATGTGGGTTATTAATCAAGCCGGCCATAACAGGGTGAAGGTTGGTCCTCCCCCTTCTTAGAGATGACATGGTGCACTTCTGGCTGTCACACTCCAACTAAATATCAAAGGGTGGACTGTGCCTGTAGGTTATGTCCACCCAGAGTACACAGGGCTATGCATTTGTCGTGGTGTGAGCATAGGAAAATGTGCGTGGATTAGCCCCACACATTTTCCTGAGGATGGTCTACCATCTTCCATTTAATTACAAATTTCAAATGGCCCAGGTGGGCGCATGCCCACCATGCAGGTGGTTTAATTCCTCACAGGCAGAGTGTGATGAGTTGACTTCTGCCCTGCCGGAGTACAAGGATGAGTAGAGGCTAAAGCACCTACTCAGCACTCACATTTCTACAAACCAGCAGGCAGCACAATCTTAAAGATAAAACTGTGACATTTAAGAAATAAGCTCCTTTGCCTTTTGTGGTAACGTGGGGCAGGGGAAGGCTATAATCACAAGAGGGGTGTGAATATAATTCAGTAGTGGACAGTATAACAGTATCCAAAATAAAGGGTTATCCAAATAAGGTTCTATTCAAATATATATTTCATTTAATCAAACACACCATATGCAAAGGAAACTAAATAGAAAAAACTACACAAAAACCACCCCTGAGGAATGGACACAAAATGAACATAGCAAGATGCAGCACTGTGAGTAGAGTAATGAATTAGGAGTGAAAGTTATTGGGTGCATACTGGATGCATACTGGATGAAAGTGATCTAGCCTGTCTCTCCAGCCCAAAAATTGACCAAGACTGCAGTTAGCAGCGCATAATCAAAACCAGACTTTGTGATGTTGTCTGACCGGTTCAAGACAATATGGGTGTAGCAGGTCGTGTTGATCCCAGCAGTGAGCTGGGTCCAGCTGGGACATCACAACAGTTTGAAGGCAGTGTTTGAGTGATGTAGGTTGAATCGTTCACTAGGATCAGTTTAGGGATGAGCTAGTTTGAGTCGTGTTGTAACCTCTGGGTTGGACCAGTGAGTGGTGCACCCATGGTTCAAGTAGAGGGTTTGCAAGGGATTGAATATGTGATCCTGACACTCTGGTGTGTTGTTCGATGAAGCGCCACTTCAAGGTGGAGCCCAGTTGAGTCGTTTGTAACTTCTGAGTAGGGATAGAGAGTAATACTCCTGTGCTTGGAGTCAAGGTCCAGCAATAAACAAATGATTTGAGCCGAGCTGGGGACAGACACTGCGAGGAGTGATGCAGCATCGAGCTGGTTTGAGATGAAAGGATACTTGCTCGAAAAGTTTGGTAGAGTGTGAATGGCAGCACCAGTGGGTCCTGTGGTTTGAGATGTGGTGAACTTGGCTTGAAAGCAGTTTGATCAGTTTGATGCGATAAAAACAGGGATCCTAGCTGTCTTGGCTTTCAGGATGCTGTTCCTGGGTTCCCATACATGAGGGAGGCTGGCAAACAACTGGAGGGGAACTTCAACATGTAGGGACTGTGATCTACTGGCAGGCCAGTCCTGCCGGTAGATAAGGCCCCTACTGGCAGACAATTGCTGCAATCACAGGCACTGTTGTCACCGGTGACTTGTGATCGCGGCATCTTCATCCTATGGGGCTCCCTTGGAATAGGGATTTACTGGTGTCTATGCCACCTGTAATATTCTGGTAACACCAGGATACCGGGCAGCAGAAACCGCATGGTAGATCCCCACCATCCTGCAGAAAATACTGGCAAGATATCAGGAAAATTGTAATGAGCCCCTATGCCTAACCACAACCCAATAGCTGTTATTTCCTTTGCTGTGAATGACAAAGTGCCAGTGATTAATCACTTCTCCATTCCACCCCCATGGATTGCTTACCCTCTTCTTCTGAAGGCAGCCCTTCTTAGCTGCGTCTCGGAATGATGAGGTAATCTTTCAAGAAGAGAACATTCATTCATTCTTTGGGGGGTTATTTGTGAAGTCTATTCAGAGCATGCACAGAAAATTCATATAATATGGCATTAAGCCCCAGTTCCAAGGGCTGGAAATGGGGTTAACGGCTGAGCAGCCCAAGTTATCGGCTCATGTGAAGAGGGGATAATGAGAGATCTAGGATGTTAACCCTTGTTCCAGCCCTTGCAACAGGTGATTTAGGGTATTAGCACCATGGGTTGCCAAAGCTGTAACCCGGGGTGCTAAAAAAAGCGATTTTCCTTCATTCAACAGGATCCTGCGTGCGACCCGTTGAACTAAGGAAAATACTTTACAAAGATGGCCACCATAGAAAGGGAAGGTGGGCTCCAATCGGAGCCACTTTTTTTCCTTTTCCATGATAGCCATTGGGAGCAGAGCGGAAGGTGCGGCTGTGGCAGCGAGTAAGCTAAGTAGGGGACAGGACCAAAAATAATAAAATAAACCAGGACAGAGGATGGGGGGAAGATGGCAGCAGGGGGAGCTGGCGGTTCAAGCCTGCATTCCTAGCCACCTGATTGGCTGGCAACCCCCAGGGTGCTAATGGTCAGTCAAACAACTACTTATAGCCATAGGTTCCATCCCAAAACTCTCACAAATTCACCTGCCATGAAAGCTGCCATTTTGAGTACAGGAAATCTCATCTAAACCAGACTCTCTCTCCAAGTGCATTATTCAGCTGATATAAATGCAGTGAACTATAGTATCCAACTACCTATGCAACTGCTCCAATAATTGATAGTACCTCATGGTGAATTTCACAAGCCTAAGGGACATAATGAATAATACTGTTCATTCTTTAGAAACAAATCAGATGATAAGTGTGACTGTAATTAAGGAAATAAATACCTTTGTATCTTATCAATTTTGGATTTAGTGTATGCTTTATTTCTCGAATTCTTCCTAAATATTGTTTTCTGCTCTGAATTTGTTTGGTATTGAAGATTTCTTGCCACAACAAACACTATCACACTTTCTGGGTCTTCCATCTACTTGTATATATTTGTCCAAGGTGTTGTCCCTTGATCTAATGTCATTCCTTGTTCAATGTTTGATTTATGTTGCATTGTATTTTGTACTATACACTCTCCTTTAAAATATTTTTGAATAAATATTGATTTTATTTAAGTGTCTGAAACTATTAATATTCCTTGTGTTGGTTTTAGGAATGTTATACCATAATAGTAAATAGTGGGATATCAGCCTGAGTGAACAGAATCAGACTATTAGTAAGAAAAGCAAGAATTTTCAATGGTAGAACCTTATGTTTTGTTATGATGTTTTACCCCAGCTATCACTGCTAGTAGGGGTTCCCCCAGCCTATTTGTGCTACCAAAACAAGTCTGCATTTTGTTTAACCATCATGAAAAACTTCAGCTCCTCTGAGCCGCCCATGCAAGCACACAAATTATGGTTAACCTTCAAGAGGACTGCTGCTCACAAGCTCGCCGATATACCCATGTTGTGTGACATGTCCAAATCCACAGTGCCAGAATGTTCATAAAAAACATGCTCATGCATCAATTTTGGGTGATAGCAAGCAAAGGCATTTTATTGATTGACTTGCAAGTCAAGTAAAACAAGTGTGACCCCACCTGACTGGCCTGATGCACCTTCCAAGCCCCTTACCTTTATAGAGTGCTAGTAACCTGATCTGAGAATAATCGAGAAACCCACTGCTAGGGCTTACGGATATTTATACCACCTCCCGTTTTGATATGGCATATGCCAAATAATTTACAGTGGTCTGGCTGAAAACTCCTTATTCAAGCTTTGTGAAAAGATGCTGTTTCCATGGTGTATTTATCTCTTCTCAAGCATGGTGTATGTATCTTTGATTATTCTTGGAAATTATCACAATGCTGTCGAGATATCCAATAAAAGAGTGTCTTGTGATGTCCCAAATGATCTGGCCCATGAATCTCTGTAGAAAGGAGGAAGTCATACATAGGCCAAGCGGCATTACACAGTATTCAAAAAGCCCAACAAGTATCCTGAATGCTGTCTTCCATTTGTCATCTGCATTGAATAAAATCAACTGGTATGGTCCATGCAAATCAAACCTGGTAAAGTCCATAGTTGATCTTCCCACTTTAAGAAGATCAAAGGTTTGACATACCAGTTGCTAATGGCTATCTGTTTATGGCCTCCATAATCAATGCATGGTCTCAGTTCTGGGTATCTTTCTTGATGACCAAAAAAGAAAAGTACCTCCTGGGGATTTGGATTTTGGTGATTAGTCTTGTCTGCAATTTGGTTTGGATGTATTGGAATAGGGCCTCCTTCTCTTGCTCAGACAATATGAACATACATCCAAACAGTACTATCGAATCTGGTTCCAAATCTTTATTATATTTAAATGTGCAATATGTTCGAGTTGTTTGGGTTCAGGATCAAAAAATACATCCAATGGGTGCTGTATCCAAACGCAAAGAATATTTTGAGGGACGAGATGGATATTCAAACTTTGTGGAAGATTGATTATTTTATTCTAGATTTGGGTAATAATCTTGTATGCAAAACTCAAGTTCTAGAAATAGCACTTACTATGTCCAGGTAATATAAGAATTAATGAACCAAAGGTATGGGAATTCTAATAACAGCAGAACAATGCTCAAGCTGTTAAATTGAAATGAATGTCGTCTCGATGAATGGTAATCTTTATATCCAGTCTGTTCAGTCGGGCTGCCCTTCAACCCCAAAATGTACTGCGTCAAGGTTTTCAGATGATGTTGTGTATCTCTTTCCTCAGCCCATGAGCCATGCATGAAGCTCCCATCTGCTTGAGTCAATTAAGGTCGGCATGAGATGCGAATAATAACCAAAGTGAGTAGGATGACGAAAAGATCATTTCCTGTGGAGTCCTCTAGGATGTGTCTTCTTCTTAGTGTAATAGTGTTGATACTGCTGTCCATTAACCTCTTAAGGAACGCAAGCTGATCTTTGGGCCACCAAGATTCTTGGACTAATTGTCCTTCTGCACCACAACAAACAAAATCCTAGGTTTCTATGTAATATTTTCTCATCAGATAACAGACCGCCTGCTGTATGAATTAGTATAGATTCTGTGTCTTTGGTTTTCTGAACATACACACGAGGAGCACATATGGAAATATGACTAGGAATGTTCCTGTTGTTGTTTTTTTTTATAGCTTGCTTTCTTTTAAGTGAAAGTGCAGTTGTAATACTATTGCAATACCATTTGCTGAAGGAACCTGAGTGAGGAACATGTGACAATTCATATTTCAGTTCCTCACTCAAATCCTACTAAAACAGGGAGTGACTTGAGGCCACCAGATTTCAATTGCTAATTGTATAACTTGTGCACCATCTATCAGGATGGTTCCATGTAATAATGTTGCCACAAAAATATCGCCATGCAAAAATATCGCCGAAAAATTGTCGTTTTTTTTGGGGACATTATTGCATGGAACATGCGGGGGACACACCCGCAACCCCCAATTTTTATTTTTATTTTTATTTTTATTTTTTTCTTGTTGCCCCTGTCGCCATATATATTGTCACCCAAATAATATTGCCACAACATTTTCCCGGCGATATTATTTACAGCGACCATTTATGTGGCGATATTAATACCTGATACCATCAGGATATCTATTTTTTCATACTGAAAATCTATTAGGCCTTCTTAGGCTGTGTATGGCAGATCAGGCCAAGACAACATATATTTTAAAGGAGACAGAAAGGCTTGGTACTGATCTGATTAAAGAGAGGTTTAATTGAAGTGACCAAGGCACAGGTTATGACAGAGAGTCACTCTTCATGCAACTGGTTACTTATACCACTTCAGTTCTATTCTTGGCGACCCAGTGTGATTTGATGGTGGATAGGACTCACAGATATTCATGAAATCCCATTATCTTCAGGGCTAACATCAAACATGCCTTCACCCATTCCAATTGAAGGACGGGCCAAAGTTATAGTTTTTCTGGAGGTCATGCCTTGTTTAAGTGTGATGTCCTCTTTCTGTAGAGTTGTTCTTCAGTAGTCAACCATCCATATAGGTCTTAATAGCTCTAGGAATTGTTCCATGTTTTCTTCTTCCTTCTGACTTAACTGTTTTCATTTGAACCTGTCAAGATTCGCTCTTAGAGTGATGCTAGGTCTGTGTTTGCAATAGAGGGAGGGGTGTCCTACCCTTCCCAGAAGCCATTCTGTAAGATGCAGCACAGATTGCTAAGTGTGTAGTCGTAGATGCTGTTAAACTAGACAAGAGTGATCAGTAAATTGAAAAAAGACAGTCCACCCCACAACAGAACTCAAACCTTTCGATTCAGGCACATGTGAATGGGTTAAATGAACAGTTGCACTGGGCCTTGATTACAGCATGCTCTTATTTAAAATGGATGATCTAGTTCCAATGGGATATGCTGTGTTTATTCATGGGACCTTTCTGAGAATTAGTATCACAAATTACTCAACAGACCATAACTTATATTTGAAGATAGTTTTAGAGTGATTGTGCCCCTATATTGGTTCTGTCATTATTTGCCATGAGGAAGAGCCTCCTTACGATTTTTCCGGTAACCCGCCTTTTCTATCGGCAGGTTGCCTGCAAACTCGACTTACTGTTACCTGCACCCGATATCCCGGTGTTACTGGAATATCATGGGTGCCAGCAACAGTGGTAAGTTCCTGTAGGACTCGATGTTGCTGGTGATTCAGTCATTTCTCTGCTGTTCGGGGCCTGAACTCATGGCAGGTCGGGACTGCCGGTAATTCACTGTCCCTACCAGCAGACTCAGAGTGAGCCGGTCTGGTAGAAATTCCAGAGCCGGTAGTACCAGCATTTTTTCCAGCATTTCTACCGGACCGGCTAATGTGGGCCTTTGTTTCTCGTAGTCCTTTTCCTCTTTTGATATTCTGCATTCTACAACCATTTGAAAAGATCACAGATACTGATGAGTAAATAACTGTTGTTCATGCTACTTATATGATGGTTAAGAACAAACCCTTTTTTACAGCACAGATTAAGAACGCCTTGAATAACGATTGATGTTCATTATCTTTCTTCTATCCAAGACACTTATGATTCCCTTATTTGCTCTGTTTATAAATGACCTTTAAGGAATGCATGGAAAGAATAAATTTTTGCCCTCGAGCAATCTTTGCCCCATGCTGATAGCACTTGCATGGGTGTAAAGATTCTGTAATACCAACCATACTTCCCAATTTCCATCTATCTGTGCATGCGGTGAATGCTCTCAAGTCAGCTAAACAATAGCATGCCTCTGAACAGCTGGTAAATCTATAAATTGTGAGGTGACAGGCTCTGAGCATTGGAAAGGCATCTATCGTGAGCTGTTTGCTGCAAATGCTTTGTGCATCCCTTTTTATGTTTTCAAAGACTATGCCAGAATTGTTTGTGAGCATTGTCTGCCTTTATTTTCTTTAAACCTGAAAAGAAATCAGTTACTAATAGGTGGAATAAGAGGTTGAAGATAACTTGTTAAGCTTGTAGCAGTGGCATCTCCATGGATTATATTCAGGAGGCACACAGAGGTCCATAAGGGCTAGAGGCAAATGTTGGCTGTTACCATCACTTGCTGACAGGAAGTCCAATATAATTGCGAGGTAACTCCTGAGCCGGCAGGCCGATCGGGTGGTAACAGCCCTGGGCCGTAGTTACAGTGACGAAAGCTAGGGCCAAAGCGATGGAGCCTGGCCATTAGCACCCAAATGGCCCGCCGGTGAAGCTTTTGTTGCTATTAGTACCCCGAGTTTTTAATCCAGGGTGCTAATAGCAATATTTTGTCTGAATGAATGGGATGCACTTCATGGTGTCCGGTTCAAACAAATACTTGCCTAAAATGGCCACCTTGGAAATGGAAGAGAGCCTCCTCATAGAGCCCATCATCTATTTCCATGGTGGCCTGGCATGAGAGCGGTGGCGCCAGAGGTGCAGTGCCAAAGGAAGATGGTGCATGGGGTGGGGATGTAGGGAGGAAAGGAAGTGGAGACCAGAGAGAGATGCGGGTGGGGTCGAGATTGCAGGCAGGTGTGAGCAGTCTTACGTTTGCTCGGAATGCAATCTTACACAGTAATGTTCATCCCACATTCTGAGCAACCTGATTGGTGCTAATACATAAATAATGAAACACACACATGTATGTTATATAAATAAATATAGACTTGGCTCAAATGTCTTATTCTCCTTTCACATTTCAAATGGAAGAGATTTTTTAAAAGCATTTTTAAAGCCACTACAACTTTGCTGGTGTTTGTTACACATGCCACAATGCTCTAACCACAGAGATGTCAGACTATAATGCACTGATGATCCCTTCTGGCGGTGAAACTGGTACGTAGCTGTCTGCAGCCTTGAAAACTGGTGGGTTTTTTTTGAAAACTTTATTTATCAAGTTTTGAATTGAATATTACAACTCATGAAACAAAACAGCAAAACCAAACCCCCACTCCCAACCAGCCCCTCCCCCTTCTACTCCCCCTCCCACCCACCCGCCCAGACAACGAGCTTCTGCTTCACCAATCACCATTTCATTAAAAAAAAAAAGTATCCCAACTATTGCAGGTCCAACAGTCTCAGGCGCTGCGGGCACCAAATCACCCTAAAGTAATCTTTAAGGAATTCCAACAGCTTGCCCCGGTCCGCCGCAAAACTCTGAAGTTTGTTGAGAATGGTATAAGTCGCCCACTCCAGAGCCACTATCTCCCACAACTTTCGGAACCAGTCCTGGGGAACTGGGACCTCAGGACTCTTCCACTTTCGTGCTATTAACATTATCGCTGCCAACACCAGTATCACCTTGGCTTTTTCCCCCCCTTTAGGTTCACCCTCCACGTCTTTTGCCCGGATGCCTAGTAGAATATGAACTGGAGATCTATCATCACCCGGGCCAAAGACCAAATCTTGTGCTTTCCGTATCTCCCCCCAGAAAGGTGCAATTTTTGGGCATGACCACCAAATGTGCTCAGCAGTGCCCACCATGCTGCATCCCCTCCAGCACCTCTCCGAGACCTCGGGGTACATCCTATGAAGCCGTGCAGGGGTATAATGCCATCCATACAGTACCTTATACCAAGTTTCTTGTAATTGGGAAGCCTTAGCCAATTTAGGAATCTTCTCCATAAACCCTCCCACTCTGATGCACCAATCTCTCTCCCCACCACCCGTTCCCACTCCCTCACAAAGGGCCATCGAGTGCCCGCAGTAGCCCTGCACAAGATCTTATAAATGTTAGAGATTAGGCCTTTCGATCCGTCATTAGTGAGGAGAAATCTCTCAAAAGCCGCTGTGTCTCGGGTGGCCGCCTTTTTAACCTCCGGGTGCATAACCCAGAGCCAAATATGCGCGTACCGCAATCTCTCACTTTCAGGGATGGCGAATTCATTCTTACAGCCTTGAAAAGAAAACAATTTTCCCCCTCGGAACATATCCGCCAGATTCCTGCAACCCCCTTCCTGCCACCGCGCAAAAGCCCCCCTCTCCAAGCCCGGGGTGAAATCCCCATTCCCAAAAATAGGGGTGAAGGGTTAAGGGAATGTAGTTAAGCCCCCCGAGTGCACCAGTTTGTCCCAAGTGTCCACCAGAAGCTTGGTAATAGCGCTCTCATAAAGATGCTGGGGCCTGAGCGGTTTGGGAACCCATAGAATTACTGCAAGGCTACGATGTGCAACTGCCCTGTCCATCCTCACCCAGAGTTTATCCGACGGTCTCTCGGCTCCCATCAGCCATTCCCTAATGACACAAAGCTGTGCAGCTTCGTAGTATCGCTGAAAGTTCAGCAACGCGAGCTCCCCCTCATTCTTGGGTGCCGTCAAGAGCTTAAAGGCCACCCTAGCCCTTTTGCCTTCCCAGATGAACTCTTCGGTGAGCAAGTCGAGCTCTTTAAAGAAAGTTGCTGGAACAGACAGCGGGACAGCCTGGAATAGATACAGAAGCCTTGGCAAAGTGACCATCTTCACCGCGGCTATCTGCCCAACCCAAGAGACCCTGAGATCCCTCCACTTTTGATAGTCCTTCTTTATTGCTTTGAGGAGCGGGGGAAAGTTAGCCGCATACCACCCTACTAAGTTAGCTGTAATTTTCACCCCCAGATATCTGATCACTCCTGGGCTCCACTTAAATTGCAAATCCTCCTGTAGCCTGTCCCGTTCCTCACCCCTTAATGTCAGGTTTAGCACTTCTGATTTATTGGTGTTAATCTTCAAACCCGATGCCTCCGCAAAAGCTACCAGCAAGGACTCACTCGCTGGAAGCGATAACCTTGGGGCCGTTCACATTAACAGCATATCGTCCGGGAATGCCGCGACCTTTTGCTGCTCTCCCCCAAAAGGGATACCCTGAATCTCCCTAGTCTCCCTGATTGCCTGGAGGAGAGGCTCCAAGTATATCGCATATAGTATTGGAGAGAGGGGACCGCCTTGCTTTGTTCCTTGCCGCAGAGTAATTCACCTAGAAGCCTTCCCATTAACCATCACCCTGATGCTGGGCTCTTGATAATTAGCTCGCACCATCCTCATGAAGTCCCCCCCAAAGCCCATCTTTTCCATCACTCGGAACAGAAAAGACCACTCCACGCGGTCGAAAGCCTTTTCCGCATCTAGTGCCACCAAGACCGCGGGAGTGTTCGTCTTCTGCGCCTTTTCGACTATGTGAGCCACTCGCCTGATGTTATCCGATGTTTGTCTACCTCTAATGAACCCCGCTTGGTTGGGGTGGATCAAACTCGGGAGGACAGACTCGAGATGGCTCGCCAGAATCTTGGTGTATAACTTCGCGTCGACATTCATCAACGCAATCGGGCGATAAGAGGATCTTTCCTCCGGGTTTTTATTAGGTTTAAGAAGGAGGTTGACCTTCGCCTCCTCCATGGTAGGGGAAATCCTGCCCGTTTGTCGATAAGAAATAAACAACGACGTCAAGTGCGGGACTAGCTGCAAGCTAAACACTTTATAAAATGCAGCAGTGAAACCGTCAGGGCCGGGAGCCTTGTGCGCCTGGAGGGCCCTGATTACCCTTAACACTCCTCAGCCGAGATTTCTTGATCAAGGGCTTCCCAAGTGTTCCTGCTAATTTCCCCCAGATCCACCTTTCGTAGGAATGCCTCTTGAGATTCACTCTGAGGATCCTGGGAAGCGTACAAGCAGTCATAGTATTCTGCAAAAGCCTCCTGAAGTTCCTCTTGCCTTGTAATCCGAGCGCCAGACTCTGATTTCAGCACTGAGATTGCATTCCTTGCCCTGCTACCCCTTAATAAGCGCGCTAATAATGCTTCCGGCTCATTGGCTTTCATGTAAAAAATTTGCCTCGCCGCTAGAAGGGCACCCTCAGCTTTTTTAGTGCGCAGGAGTTCCAACTGACCCACCGCTTTTCTGTAACCCTGCATTGCCGCCCGGGAGAGGGTATCCCCCGCTGCCTGCCTCGCTACCTCCACCTCAGCCTCAGCCTCTAGCTGAGTTTCTAGGGATTTCAACAACTTCGCCCGATGAGCCGCCGCTGCAATCAGTTCTCCCCTAAAAGTAGCTTTAAAAGCATCCCACCTGATTCCCTCTCCGGTATCCACCTTCCTGTTAATATCAAAGAATAATTTGATCTTTTTCTCGATAACCCCCCTAACCTCCGGATCTCTCACTGTGGCCTCTGAAAACTTCCACCCCCACAGACCCTTTGCTCTCCGACCCAAGTCCAGTACCATGGAAACCGTTTTATGGTCCGCTATTCCTAATGGCCCAGTCTGTACCTCGCAAATACTACCCACCAGGCCTGCCGAAACCCAAATGTAATCGATTCTGGACTGCGATCCATGCACCCCCGAAAGGAAGGTGTAACCCTCCTCCTCTTCCTTACATTCCCTCCAAACATCACGCAGCCCCATCCGTACAATCCTGTCCCTCGTCCTCGCGGACATCACTGCTCCTCCCCCGTAAGCCCGCTGGCCATCCCTGTGCCTCCTCCTATCCCATGCAATATTGAGGTCGCCCATAAGGATAATCTGACCCCATGCCTCTTCCTCTAACACCTGTAGGACTCGGTGCAAAAATTGCTCCTGGCCCGAGGTAGGGACATACACAACTGCAATTGTGTATTGGGCCTCTTGACACCTCCCCCTCGCTAGCAAATAACTGCCTTCCTTATCCCTAACCACACACTGAAATCCACTGAGTTGCGAATGGCCAGGGCCACCCCCCTTGCTTTGCTAGGGCCTGAAGCGTGGAGGATCTGATCAAAGCCGCGTAGTTTTAATCTGCGCTGGTCTTTATGTAACAAGTGCGTTTCCTGGAGCCCCAAGAAATCTGGCCCTTCCTTCTGCGTGAAATGCTCTAACTTCTTTCTTTTGAGAGGGGTATTTAACCCTCTCACGTTATGCATTAACCACTTAAGTGTGCCCCCGACCCTGTGTGGATACTACGCCTGGTGACCTCCAATTCCCCTTTCCCTCCTCCGGTTGCTTGTTGCCCTTCCCCCCACCCCCTCCTCTGAACCACCCCCTCCCAAACCCACCCTTGAAGGATAATTCCTTCCCGCACTTCCTCCACTCCTACCTCAGGCATCTCGCCCTTCTCTTTTCCAACATGGCTGCTCCACCTAAAACCCCAACGCCTTCATCCACCTTTTAGAGGCCCACCACCCCTATCTCTGACCAATTCACAGAGGGAATCCTTCACTCATGAGCCCTCTCTTCTCCAGATTTCCCCGGGTGCAGCAGGTCATTGCCTTTTGGTTCCTTCCTCTGTTTATCCCTTACAGTTGCCCATTCCCAAGGCCTGCGTCTAGATCTGCCTGTCGTGTTTCTTGGACTCGAGTTTGAGGGTGCGTCTTCTAGGTCCACACACATCAGGTCAGCACCTTCTTGAAGTGATGTAATGAGCCTCTGGGTACCCTCCCACTTGAAAAGCAAACCAAATGGAAAGGTCCATTTGTAACGTATCGCTTTCCCGTTTAATATCTTCATTAGCGGGCTCATCTGTCTCCTCTTCAGGAGCGTACTGCTCGCCAGGTCTTGAAATAGCGCTATCTGTTGACCCTCGAACATGATGGGTTCCTTCAATCGTGCTGCTTTGAGGACCGCCTCCTTCTGGGGGTACCTTGCGAAAGCCCCCAGTACGTCCCTCGGCCTCGCTGAATGACCCTTGGGCAGACGCCCCATCCTATGCACCCGATCCAACTCGATCTTTCCAGGCTCGCCCTCGCTCAGGATATCTGCAAAGATGCCTTGGAGCACCCCTTCCAAGTTCTTGCCTTGTACCGTTTCCGGCAACATTTTCACTCTAATGTTGATTCTACGGGAACGATTTTCTAAATCCTCCATCTGCGTTTCTAGGTTTCTGGTGGCAATGTCCAGCCTTTCGATGGCTTCACTATTTGCTGTAGTATCCTTGTCCACTTCCTGTAGGCCTCTTGCCAGGGTACCCGTCCTTTGGCCCAACTGACACAAATCTTGTTTCATTTCTCCTAAGGCTTCATTGAGATCTGCACGCATTAACTGGAATTGCTCCTGAAAAGTTTTGGTTAGGTTGTTTTGTAAGGCTTGCAACTCCCCCAGGAATTCTCGCCTATGCAGTATTGCTGTGTCCTCTGCAACCCCCTGGGAGGAACCCTCCCCCACTGATTCTCTGTGGGCTCTGCTTCCTTCCTTGGAGGCCTGCACCTGCCACAGTCCTTGAAGGGTGCCATGATTATCACCTGGGTCCGGAGGCAGCCTATTCCCCTTCCCCTTGATCTTTGTGGACATATCGCCTGCCTCGCCTCTCTCTGAAGCCTTGTTAGTGCCCCAGTATAAGGCTGCGGGCCTCCCACGCCCCACTGTGAGCGCTCCGCAGCCAACCGGTTAAAGTACCCCGCAGCGTGTGACCGCTTCACCGCCTCCACCTGCACAACAAGCCTGTGTCTCTCCTGGAGCCCTCTGGAATCCTTAGCCACCGGCTATACACGACAAGCTGGGGCAGCCCCTCGTCCTCCTCAGGGGCAGATATTGTTGTGGCTATGCTCCTTTGGCCACTCTAATGGCCCTCCAACCCAGCCCGGGTCAGCAGTACTTCACACCAGTGCACGCTCCTCTCCACCTCCCTGCAGACCAGCTTGAGTTGCGTGTGTGGCTGTGGGGGAAGCCCGAGCCCTCACTCCTGCGCCACTTTCGCCGCACCGAGGACCGGTAGGAGGGACGTCCCTCCCCTTCCTACCTCCTCCTGGGTCTCCGGGACTGCCCGCCCGCACACCAAAAAGACGCTGGGCCGCCTCTTCACCGCCGTGTATAGGAGAGGCTCTGCTAGCTCAATATTCCCAGGCCTCCTCCGCTAGCCGCGTTACTCCGATCCGGGTCTCTTGTGCCCACTCGGCCCACTGGACAGGCTCCCTCGCTGCCGCAGCCCCCTCTCTTGCAGGGCCCTCGCCCACTTCGGGACCGCCGGAGGTGTACCATCTACTCCCGTCTGCTACGCCACCCGCCGGGCCCTCCTCCACAGTTCTCCGATCCGGGCCTCTTCAGCGGGGTGGCGCTCCGTGGCCCCCCGGCGGGCCGCGCACTTGGACCGTGCCACCGCGGGTCCCCCCGCAGCCCTCAGGGGAATCACCGACCCCGCCGGCAGCCGATCCCCGCACCGCTCACACGGCCCCTGATGCCAGACTGGGCCCGGCCTTCCAGGAGAGACCGATTGCTGCCGGGTCTCCGCTGCCCCCTCCGCCTTCGCGCCTGCAGGCTGCTGCGTCTCCGCGGTCTCCGCCGCCCGGCCAGGCACTTCCTGACTTGTTCTCCCATGGGTCTGGGTGGTCCCGAACTGCCAGTTTCTCGGCTAATGCTGGGGTGGTGGGCACCTTCTGCAAACAGGTCCGGGGAGCGCTGCCGGCACATCTATCCAGTGCCAGCGGCCATCTTGGAATGAAAACTGGTGTTTTAAATTGAAAATATATATGTACAAAATAGCACTGCTCTCTAAAACCAAGATGTTTTGTTTATGGGACATGTTGGGACAACACCTCAAGATTCCCCAATGATCAATGCCCAATGAAGCATGTTGGGCAAACCTGGTATTTGTTCCACATGCCCCGAAGCTCCACTCATAGGGGTTCAGACCATATTGTATGGATGATCCCTTATAAGGGTGAAGAATGTTTGCAGTTGTCTGAACACTTAAGAGATGTTTGAATTGGGTTGACAAATGCTAAGCATAACATGGCACTGTCCAATAGACAGAAATATTCTCCTGAAGCAAATACCGAACATTTGTGCCAATGTGCATTTAAAAATACTGTTTCTGTGATTTTGCGAAGGATCTGGGTAAGCTGCCCACACATTCACATTGCCCAGTATGTCGCACATATGCATTGACATTGCACTGTGCCTCTTACCATATTACTTTCACCCTGACATCTACATGTACGTTGACGCCACCCAGGCACTCAATGTAAGCCAAGGTATGTCCACATTCAACAATACGTGTTACATGTACAGCCCTTCCTCTAGAGAGTACTCTAGCCACATAGGACGTTAGATGCCATCAGTGCTGACATCATATGGGTGGACATCACCTGTGACACTGCTTAATGATCTTACTGGTAATTACCCGCTAGGGGGAAACATATTTGACCATAGCAAAGATGCAAGATACCCAGCCCTTTTTGAAGGTCTGAAAATATTTGTCAAGTGTTTTTAATAATGGTTATGGACCTAAAAAAAGTTGCTCTAACAGATATCAGTTGACAATTTAGATGCAATATAGGAGAAGTCTGCAAGTTTTGGATCTCTCGAGGTTGTATATTACAACTTCCACTAACTAAACCAAGCATTGGCAATGGTGAGAATAAATGGGCATCATAGTCCAAAACATGTAATGAAATGACGGCTTCCAACACCGGCACTAAAGGCATTATGACTTTTGTCCATCCAGTACATTGGCTTCTCTAGTCCTGATTACTGTGTCCTCATAGCATGAAAGTGGTTTTTAACATTGTTGATTCTTGAATTCTACCTGTCCAATCTTTACTATTTTACATGGTCAAGGCCTACCATTTGATTTGTTATTATGACAGTAAATTGACTGCCATATGTTTATATGTTGACTTCAGAAACTGAACCTTATTATGCATGATGTCTTCTTTGGTGGACAGGTGTAAAGTCATAATTGAAGTACGCAAATGTCTTTTTTTTAATCTTTATTGAATATAGTTGAATAAACAACTTTTTCAATATATAGACAATATTCATTTACAAATACAAACGAAATTCAGCATTTACTTTAACAAATAGCCAACACATCTCATTACTTGCACCAAAAAGATGCTTCCAAATCAATACACTGCCCCTGAATGTGTACATCTTAGATGCTCACATTCAGATGCCCTGTTTCACTCCCATTGCTCATTTGTGCAATAATGGGGCATTTTTGTGTATTTCAATGCCCTTCCCAAATCCACAAAAGGCATGCACTTTCAAATATGCTATAATGAAAGATGTTCCATTGCAGCTGTTTGGACTAGGACCAGCGGTAGACCCAAAGCATGATAGATGAATTGCTGAACCTTCCATGCTTTACTTTGAAGTTGGAAAGCAGTGGTGTCACCCACTACTCTCCTACCATGTTTATGTTTCTCTGAATTGTATAGTGGTGGCCTTGTAAAGGGCTGTCACTTTGAAATACACGCCGAGCACCCACGTGGATGCTGCGAGCCTGATATACATTAGTGTGTGGACAATGTTCCCAACACTAATGTATTTAAGAGGGCTGGGCAATGCTTACTGTTTAGCCGTTCCTGAATTGTGCAGGTCACTTTTGAAAATAATGTGACCTTTGCATTTCTGAAATTAATGTAATTAAAAGAAGTGCACCCCCTGCACTTTTTCCATTTGCACTGAAGTCTGTGCCAGTTTGTTAATTTACTATAGCACAACATCTGAACAATTCTTACCCTTCTGTGGGGAGTATAATGATCATGTGCAATCCTTAAAGTTGTAATGCATATTGAAACATGTGTATGCCATGATTTTTTCTAAGATAGATCTATTTGGTAAGCACTCATTGCAGGTATCAGATCAAAGGACCAAATTCCAGCTTTTACTATGTCTGAGGTTGTTAAACTCATCTATATATTTACTTTTGTGATAATAACACCTGCTATGCTACAAAGCAACGGACCTCACCAGATAGCACTAGCTATCAACAGAAACATAGCATCTGCATAAAGCTGGTATAGAGCTTGGTTCCAGCAAATGAGGGTTGTAAAAAATTAGCAGCCACCCTCACTAAAGAACATACATTGTTACTCAGAAAAAGTGATTATGTTGCAAATTTCAAGGTTGTGGAACCAAAGTGTTGAGGCTCTGATCCTGGAAAAAATAATCTTATTTCACTGTATAATGCTCTGCTGCCTTATGTGAGTAGGTTTGTCTTCTCACATACTAGTAGCATTGTTTAGTCAATTGCCTGATCTTTCTTTTTATATATGTCAATTGAGTGAAGGGGTCATCGACAGATGTGAGCAGACCAAGGGGCTGATTCATGGAACAAATGTGTGCCGAAATTTGTGGCGCAAGCTGGCGTAAACTGGCGCAAACGTGAAAAAGCAAGCGCATGCGCGCACGTGCGATTGATGGAAGGCCCTGCGCGTGTTTTCCCTGGGATGTGCGCCAAATCCGCGGGTGACGCACATGGGTGCACACGTCACCACTACATCCTGAACGCTGTGCGCGATGCGCACAGTGAAAGCGCACAACGTGTAGCGTACACACCAAAAAGGGGGCAGAACACGTGGAATGGGGAACAATGCGTGAAAATGAAGGTGTAACGGGGGAAGTACTGCTCGGAAATACACGGAACACCCACACGCATGTGAACAACACGTATTCATGGAATCGAATATGGGAAACCCGCACACGCCAAAAGACACGCACAGCCGTAAACACGTCGGCAATATGAAGGCAGGCGGAAGCGTCCCCGCGCAGTACAAGTGTATACAGCTGCGATGAATGTCCCATTTCTCCCAGCACTGATCGTGGGACACCGCTGGAGGAGGAGGATAGCCAGGCCCTGCATTTATTTACCCAGGATCAGCCTTTTTGGGATGCCTGATGACGAGGTCTATGGCAGGTATAGGTTTCCACTTCGTATCATCCTAGACCTGGTCACAGAGTGGGAGGATGACCTCACATCACCCACCTTGTGCTGCCAAGCACTAAGCCCCTTGGAAAAGGTGCTCAATGTCCTGCATGTTTTGGCCACTGGGTCATTTCAATGGACAACTGCCATAGTTGGGGGTGTCTCACAGGCCACGCAGTCACTCTGCCTACACCAGGTGTTGGCAATCATGACTGCGCGCCCCTCAGTCCGCAGGCACATATACATGCCTAGAACACCCGCAGAAAGGCAAGCCGTGGTCCAGGACTTTTACATGGTGGCACACTTCCCCAAAGTGCTTGGTGCCATAGATTGCACCCATGTGGCCCTACGTCCAACTAGGGCCACTGAGCACATCTAACGAAACCGCAAGCACTGGCATTCCATCAACATACAGGTTGTATGCGATGCCCATGGAATCATCACCTCTGTCTATGCAAACTATCCTGGGTCTACCCATGACAATTTCATATACAGAATGGCCACCCTGAGCCGGGACCTGGAAGCTGGGAAGCATGGCGACACATGGCTCATTGGTGAGTACAAATGTCTGTGCACATGCATGCATGTCACACACAGACAAATACACAAACCCAACTAATGACAACCATCCTCACCTCCCCAGGGGACAGTGCCTACCCCTCTGAGCAACCACATGATGACGCCAATATGGAACCCCACCACACCACCCCAGGTAAGATACAACGCTGCCCATATTGCAATCAGGGGCATAATGGAGCGCACATTTGGAGTGCTCAAGTCACGCTTCCGCTCCTTTGACCGCTATGGCAGGCAGTTACTATATGCACCCCGAGTAGTGTGCAGGATCATTGTGGCAGCATGTGTCCTGCACAATGTTGCAATACGGCGGGGCGTACCGATGGACATGGTGGTGCCCCCACACCCCTAACCACAGGCACAGGCGCTGCTCATGGGAGGGAAAGGGCATGCAGTGATGCAGCCCGGATCCAGCTAGTGGCCACATTTTTCACCTAAACTCCCACCCCTGCGAAGTGCACACAGGCCTGGCACATACCAGGTGACAATCGATGATGACAAATAGACAGTCAACTGTCACAACCTTACCACCCTGAGAATGTTGCCACAGAAGTGCTACATTGTGTGCATCCCTAGCTACATAAACATAACCAATCCTTTGTGACCAAAAGGAACACATGCAAGGTGTATATCACACCACCCCCCTGCAAAACAGGCCATGACAATCAGTGGTATGTCATCCAAACACTCCCAACCCACATCACTCTTTTCAGTACACCATGACATGGCATGCAACAGCAAAAGAGCAAACCAAAAGCACAACACATGACCAATTAGATACGAAGTGACACATGATAAATGGAAAGAGGCCTGAGACAATCACATCTGACATGGATGAAATGACTGACCACCAACCTCCCACACATACAAAGTCATACACAAATGCATGTCACCAGCGAAACCATCAACAAAAGACAGAATGCCTGTTGGCATGCACATTGGCCAATACAAACCCGCAAATCCCAAACCTGTGTGCTGTGTGTGTCTCCTGCAACACATTGCTCTGCACACAGCACAGTGAGCAGCCATTGTGTTGGGGATACACCTTGAGCATCATATAAGCATCATATAAAAAGGACAAGCAACAAAAATAACCCAGTGACACATGTACACAATCCCCAAATGGTAAGTGATCATGCGCTGCAGGGACACAGCATGCCAGAGAAGGCAATCTGTGTGCATGTGTGGGCATGGAAGGGAGTTTGTATGTGTGGTCGAGCATTGTGTAAGTGTGTGTGTCAATAGGGACATGCACTCAATGCATGCATGTGAAATCAAGTGACCCTCAGTGTCCTGTGAAAATTGGCCATGTGTACACCCCAGTATCTAAAACCACAACAATCTCCTGACACCTGAAAAGTAAACTCAACACAGGAACAGCCATTGACCAGCAGAACATATCATGTACATAGTACCCCACAATGACAATGTCAGAGAGTGCCCAAACACTGTAGCCCAAGCGTACTGTCCGACAACAAAAGGCCCTCCCTCATTTACTCATCACCATGACCTTCAGAAGAACTGTGTCTGGGGTCCGTTGGCTTCTTCCTTCTAGTCTACCTGGCTTCAGGATACCCCTACCCCTTGGTTTCCTTGTTCTTCCTTTCGTGTAAATAGGGTCCAGCCCCCTCAGAGGCCACCTTGACTGGTAAAAATACCAAATCACAGAGAACTCCAAGTAGCCAAACCTTCAAACCAGGGAAAAAGCCTGTAGCCACCAAAAAACCCTGTAAGAATCTCCAGTAGATAACGTGAAGTCTCTGAATATGGCGAAGCACGTGTCCAAGCAGAATGATAGAATAACTACCAAGGTAGCACAGTTGAACAATGGATTAACAGGATGGGTAGCAATTTCAGTACACAATAATCAATGAGGATGCAACAACTTCAGTCACATCTTCAGTAGTGTCACAGCTTCGGTCTCCAGGCGCAGGAGTGGCACGAACTGTCAAGGGTTTTGACCCATGTTGAATCAATAGACTGGGTAGATGTGGGGATGAGCTGTCGCCACCCATTATTCTATCCCAGAACAAACTAAATCAATAGACTGGGTGGATGTGGGGATGAGCTATCGCCGCCCACATTCACGCCAGAATAGGAGAACTGTGCAGTTGGCACGAGACCACTCCAAAGATACAGCCTTCTTGTGGGGGGTTCCACATCACCACTCTACTGTAAGGATGCCATCAAAACAATGTTAAACAAGGGTCCTATACTATCAAGCAAAAGACCACTCTATTCAAATGCAGTAATTCAAGACAACTCAAAAATGGATGCAGTACCGACAAATTCCGTAAGGTGGCGCTAGCAGTCTAAACTCTGACAGGGAAACTGTATTTAGGTGTTGCAAGAGGGGCAGGGACTTCAATGCGTGTAGGTTAATTGAAAATCATAGCCACCTGCTGTTCCCAGAGGCCAGGAGGCTGAGAACTCTTAACACCCCAGAGACTCACCACAGGAGGCAGGATATCACATGGCCCTTCTGAGTGAGAGGGAGGGGGTTTCCCGTTAAGCCTGGAGGAGAGAGACAATAGCCCCTTTCTGTTGAATGGGGTATGTTAATGTTGAGTGTTTCCTGTCAACAGCCCTCTGCCAGCAAGGAGAGACATGTGATCACTGACCCACCCAGACTTCTGGAGGCAGACCCAAACACTTGGGGGAGTTGAATTGCAACAAATATATATTTTATAGAAACAGTGATAACTTATTGTAACCAAATGATAGGAATGTACAACTTTGAGAGTCTTAGTTTAAAAAATGCCCTCACTATTTGAGTCCAAACTCCAATTTGTACCATGTTCTTGGGCAAAATGACGCTAATTATGAATATTGTAGACAATGTACTTAAGCTAGAGACATGGAAAGTTACTGGGATATATGTGGAAGGGAAATGTACCTTTGTATAATTTTTTATGAAAAAAACATATTGCAAAATCCACTAAAATCGAAAATAAGTTGCCATTTTGAATGCAAGTTCCTAGAAACGCCATAGTCGGGACAGGGACAATCTTTAGTAATATATGATGTGTGTATGTGATGTCAAACAACTGTGTACCTGGGAAATATGTATTTGGATCAGGAATAGATTGGGTGCACATTGACCAGGGGAGTGTCATTTCTGCAGGTCATAAAAATGACATCACTCTGACACACTATCCCTTCCCAAATCAGGAACCAAATAATCTATTGACCTATCAAATCAAGAGAGGGGCAGGCTTAGTGATGCTAGCCTCTCCACCCACTTTTTAAAACACATAAAAAGAGACTGCTGGGACAGGTAGAGACATTCAATTCCATTTTCTGCGGGACGCTCTGCCGGGAGACTCCAGACTTCACATCCATCAATCTTCAGAGACCAGAAATTTACTTCAGAACTTAAAGCAATGGCCTAAACCCACAAACTGATAACTCTTCTCAGCAGGCCTCAGCATCCTTAAAATCATCTGAAAACTATTCAACAGCCGGGCGAGCTGTTTGAATTCTTTGCCAAGAACAATTGCCAGAGACCAGACCAGACCCAGACCGCTGTGAGCAGAACCAGAGATCCGGATTGCTGTGAGCAGAACCGGTGCCTGACTGACCCGCCGAGCAGAGAGAACCGCCGCTGGACGTGTTGACCAGATCCGTGACGAGGCCCATTCATTTCAAAATTAGGAGTGAGTATCCGCCAGAACTGTGCAGAACCAATCTCTTAGTTAAAATAATCTAATCCAAACTATTTTAGCCTATTAGAACTGCCTCCTAGAATCGTGTTATTCTGTCATCTTTAAAATTGAGAACTGTCATCTGTCATTCTGAGCTTTAAAATTTCAAATCTGAAAAACTACTTTCACAAAATCGTCGGTATCTCCGGAACCGTTTGTGCTAGGAACGAGATGTAACTTTCATCTTAAAGCTAAGATTCTGAGCTTTCCAACAAACCTAGATCTGCGATTGAAATTGAGCGATTTTGGCTCAATTTCTCCACTTGTCAAAATAGCAGCTCCATTCCTTCCTTTGTTAAAATCCGTTTGCAACCTGGTAATAACTCATAGAGCATTGCTAAAGTGAGCCTGAACTAATATAAACTAGATATCACCCAGCCTGAACCTCTAGAGGGAATTAAAAGCATTTGGCTCAGTGGGGTCAGGGGGATTCTAAGAGGGGGGTGTTATACAAGGGTTGTCATCCAGAGTACTGAACTGGACATAAAAATATATCAATAAGGGTTTCCCTCAGCATCCCAGACTAGGCATTGACTTAGCTGTAGTGTTGATTGAATATCGCTTACAAAGTGGGGGCTCGGAGCCGGGATATTCTGGGTTAGATTTACCACTTGTGGAGATTAATACAGTGTGCCAACTGACAGATACACATATCCGGTTAGATCACCACGAACTTACACTGTGAAAGCATCCCTCAAAGGAACGCTCTAAGGAAACGGTCTGTTTTGCAAAATAAAATACAAACTTCCGTAATTCAGGAAGGAACTCAAATTCCAGAATGACGACCTTGGTAGATATGAAAATAGTCAGAGAGCACTTCTTACATAAGCTATTTGTGAGAGGTGAGTGGACTCATCAGAACCAAACGGTGCGCAACAGGTCACTGAAACAGGGTCAGATATATGGAGAGATCAGGGTCCATTACATGTGGCCCTGAGTAAATTATATATGGCTTCTAAGGCCAAAGATGAACACAATAAGATTCCCAGGATAGCAGCATATTTGTATTTATATATGGGAGCCATGCAGGACAAATGTGCTGAAGGCCAAGATCTGGCAAGTAGGCAACAGATGGCGTTAGAAAAGGCCCAATCTGACTTGGTCTCTTCTGAGCAGAGGCTGCAGAGGAGCCAGGAGTCAGGAAATGATAGTAGGCAGTATATCATTAAAATAAAAGAGGACATGGATATACTGCAACAGGAAAAGACAGACCAGGATACCAGAATTCTGGCTTTGCAGAAGGAGCACCAAGACAGTTTGGACTCCTTACTGCAGAGCCAGAAAAAGCTGGAGCAACAGATCAATTTCAACAGGGCATGCACAGAGCAGGTAGCCACCCTGCAAATCCAACTAGACAGAGAGAAAGAGGAAAGCAATACATTGATTTTGAAAGACCTGGATACCCAGGCAGAGTTTGATGAAGAACGCCAGAAAGCTGGTGCCCTTCAAAGGCAGAGGGACGAACTGGCGTCACAAATGCAGGCTCTTGGTCAGGAAAGGGATACCTTAGGCCAGGAAGTCTGCCATTTAAAAAGAAAAATTGAAGAAAATCACTTGGCCCTCCAGGGGCTGGGTGACCTCCAAAAAGAGCATCAGGGCTTGCTAGATCACCCGAGGAGGGTGGAGGAGGCTCTGGCAAGAAAGGAGCAGTCCAGTAGGGATGGGACTGAGGAGGTAACCCTCCTGCAGCAGAGACTGGCCCAGTACTCCAGGACCAATCAGGAGGCACAGAGAGAAAATGAGGCTCTCTGTCAGCACAATGATAGGCTCCAGCAACAGGTAGCCATGCAGGAGAGACTGATAGAGTCTAGTAAGGCCTTAACTGAGGAACTGAAAGCGCAGGCTCTTGCATTGCAACAGGGAGCGGGGGCTGATAGAGACGAGGTTCGCTGGGAAAGGGAAAGACCTGAGCATAAACTCAGGAGCCCTGGTAACAGAGGCCTTCATCTCTCCCAGTCCCTGGACTCTGCCACCCCCATGTCCTCTCGCGCACATGAGCCCAGGGCCACGGGGATGGCAGATTACTATCCAGCTAGAAGTATGGGGCTCATAGGCCAGTACCTCCCAGGAATGGATGGGCGGGCATCCGGGTATGGGCACCCAAGCACAGTGCAATTTAGTGGGGAACCCCAGGAGAGTAGGCCCATTAAGGGCATCCTGAAAACCTCTGCCCAGTTAGGTCAGTGGGGGGGTACCCATCAAATCCTGGCAGCAAGGAGGTGTCTGAAGACTCCTCTGAGCATTACAGGACACAGGAGACCAGGTCCCCATATTCTGCCAGCCATTCCCAGGCTCGCAGAATCCGGGAAAACCTGGAAGATCAGACGGGCACCTCTGGAAGCAGTGCTTCTGAGTCAGAGGATGAATGGAACAGGGTTACCCAAACCAAAAAGGCCAATAAGGCAAAAAGGGCCTTGCTTAAGGACCCATGGAAATAAAGGCAATAAAGAGTGTCATCACGCCTTATCATAAGAACGCCAAGTATTCTGTTTGGGAACACTTGGAGCTCTATGAGCAAATGATGGAGACTTTACATTTGAAGGACAGCAGTAGCTGCATCCAGTACGTCAAATGGACCTTCTCACCAGAATACTCCAGTTTCTTTGCAGGGCTGGAGGATAAAAACCATTCAAGGTGGTCCACTTACAGGGCGGCCATCTTGAAACATTTTTCTGTGCACAGAAATCCTCAAGAGGCTCGCAAGGCAGCCTACAATTTGCAATGTGGGGAGGATCCGGCCCCACAAGAGTTTGTACGAGAATTAAAGCGTGCTTTTGCGCAGACCACCAGAAGGGTGCACACGGATAGCAGAGAATTTATCAATACGTTTTTCCATGCCTTACCCAAATACATAATGACCCAGCTCGTGAGAGATTTTCATGAGAAAAGATCTTTAGACTGGGTCATTAAACAGGCTACCCGGATCTATGAGGTGCAGAAGCCCATCGAAAATAAAAATAATGCGTCAAAAAACCCCAAAACCAACAGCACCCCTGCTGCTGCCAAGGTGGCAGAGGTAAAGGTTGCCCCCGTTTTAGATTTGGAGATGGGGGGGCCTAAAAACCTGCCTGCACCAAATAATTCACAGCCCAGAAGGCCCTCGAGCCAGTCACAGACAGTGGGCCAAGGAGGTAGTCCCACAAATGGGGTCACTCACTCCCCTGATTATGTCAGTCCCCGCTACAAGGGAAACCGACCCATCCTGGGTTATGTGTGGACTCCTCCAGCCCAAGGGCGGGGGTCCAGCCAAGCGCCTAACCCGTGGAACTTCCCTCCTCACTTCCCCCAGGAGGGCAGAAACTCACCAAATCCTGGGCAGAACTTTTTCCCCAGGTATCCACCCGATTTCCAACCCCAAAATCATCCATCCTTCTTTCCACAATTCCCTGAGCCCAGACAACCTAATCCGGGAGAGTGGAGGCCAAGGATGGAGGGGTACCCGAATCTTCCCAACCCAGGGTATTACCAGAGAAGGGATAGCTACCCTTCCCGGGATCAGCCCAGGGGAGAAAATAGAGCCCCGTATCAGCCTGAGCGGGTTTCCCAGTTAGTGCGCCAGGTCCAAAATATGGCATGGGATCTGGGTCACATACTGAGGGCTCAACAGAACCCTCAGATGAGCATGCCACCGCAAAATGCCCCAAACTCTGGACCTGGTGCTCCAGAACAATGACGGGGGCAGCACCCCGATAACCCACCGGTTCCCAGGGAGGAGGCACAAGGGGAAGGGCAGTGTAAAGCCTTGGAGGAAGCTTCCTTCCCAACATGTAAACAGCCCCTGGAAAACCAGGAACCGGAAACAAAATCTCCTGCCCCTGAAAGCCTGCCTCCCAAGGAGCAGAGGGGGGGTAGGAGAAACAAAGGACCCAAACAGACCCACTTTGTGGGGGAGGTACAGGTCTTCCAATTTGTGGGAGAGTGATCCTCAGAAGATCCTGGGAAAAGGATCTTCTCCTTCAGAGATGGGGGAACTCCTCCCAAGGAAAAATGGGTCCCCAGGGATGCCAATTAAGACTGGGGAGATGTGGAAACTGAGCTACCGCCGCCCATCATCTCATCCCAGAACCGACAATACCAAAATCCCAAGGGTCAAACCCATCCTGATGACTGCCTCCAAAAAGGGGGGGGGGGCGGCCCAGAATCCGAAACCATTTCCAGTTGCCAACTTTTTCTTTCAGATTCCCCATGCTCTCCACAGAATTCTGCCCAAATCTCTTCGCTAGCAATGTCCAAAACCAGAAAGTTAGCCCACCAGTTGTCCAAAAATGTGCATTATCTGTGCCCCCTTGAGGAGAAGGAGGGAAGATATTATGCCCCGGTACAAGTACAGGGGCAGGGTACAATTTTGCCACTGGTGGACACTGCTACCCTTCTGTCCAAAAGGGCCTTTGATGAACTAAATGCAGGAAGGGGGGAGAATTACCGTATTCCTCTCACCTCTCTTCCTGGACAACTGCAGAACTTTGACGGGAAGGAAATTCCTGTCGAGGGGACTGAAGATTTGGACATCAAAATTGGGCGACACAAGGTGAAACACCCGGTCATAGTAGCGACTCCAGAGGGCACCCCTTGTTTACTAGGGAATGACCTCCAGAGAAGGTTGTCACCCCTAATAGATAGCGTAAACAAGGTCCTCTGGACCCAGACTAGTCGACCAATAAAATTAAAACAGAGTGTCAACCATGTTAGTTTAAATGGCACCTGCCACATGGTTGAACAGAAATCTGACCAAGTGGAATTTCACTTCCAGAACAACCAAATTCCAGACGTGACAGTAATAGCAGTAGGACAACAGACTGGTGATGGGGGGTCCTCTCTATTTCTGAAAATCAACCTTCCTTCCAGTTTAAGGTGGTATTCCACACTGGAAGGAAAAACCCTGAAATTCTTTACTAATCCACAATCAGAAACTCCCACTCCTATAGTCCAGAAATATGTGAAATCAGCTGAGAGCCTGGCTGATATTCAGCAAATTGGAGAGCAGTTGTTCATCCCTGTTCAGTTAAATGATGGGAAGGACTCTGTTCTCGCTCGAGTGTGTGTGAACAACGGTAAGAGCTTCATCAGCGAAGCCATGTTCCGCCAACTCCCAAAAGATCCAGCCATTCCCAAATTCAAACTGATAGACAAATGGGAAATGAACCTGGAAGCACCCAATTCCAAACATCTCCTGCCAAGCAGGTGTATGCTCAAAATCTCCATTGTCAACAAGAGCATAGTCCATAATTGTTGGGTCGTGGGAGACGTCACTGCCGCTTTTTGCTTAGGCAGTGACATTCTCAATCGCTTCGCTATTAGTTTGGACCTAATAAACTTCAAAGCTTGGTCCCGATTAGCGGATAATCCCATGGGCTTTGATAATCAAGAAAAAGCATTTAGGTCAGCTCAATTGCTACCTTATGCAGTTGAAATTCAGCTTAAAGAGGAAGTCACCATCCCAGAAAGGACCCGACAATTCTCCCTGGAAGTGAAAGTTAAAAGAGGACAAAAATTGAAAAACCCTGATGCTTATATACATCTAAATGCTTCTCTCCAACAGCAAGGGTTGGGGGTAAACCCAACACCATTAGTCAACATAGAACATGACACCATTCCAATAGAGGTGGATAACAGCGACTTACAGAGTATTACTCTAGCCGCAGGCACCATCGTTGGAATGGCGGTTGATGACCGAAATTTCTCCATTGATTTAGGAAATTAACTGTTAGGACAAATCCCCAAGGACTGTTTTGACAATGACAGGGATGACAATGCAACACCAGACAGGATTTTCACCCGGCATGGGGGGAACTTCCTGGTATACACTTCTTGCCCTTATGTTAAGGAAGATGTGACTTGTGACTTCAGAGGGGACAAGGTGATTTTCCAGGACCATGAGGGATGCCTTTCCCACCTGAAGCCTCCAGTCCAAATCAGCACTCTGACCAGGGACTTCTCCACCCAGTTGGAGGAGGCCGCTGAGATAGCCAAACCAGAAGTCTTTCCAGGCTTCAGGCAGATGGTGGAAGAGAGAGTCAACCTAGCGGATGCCTGTGTGACTCTGGAACAGAAGCAAAAGTTGAAACAAGTTTTCTTGGATTTCCAAGATCTCTTTGCGGTAGATTCATATGACTGTGGTCGCACCGACATCCACACAACAACAATTCCCACGGACCTTGGCATGGCTCCATTGTTTGTGAAGCAATATCGCTTGCCTCTCGCATCCATGGAGTCCCTTACTGAAATAATTAAGAACCTTGAGTCCCGGGTAATAATCCGTCCAGTCCACAGCACTTTCAATAATCCGGTGCTGGGAATATTGAAGCCAAATGGCCAGTGGAGACTCTGCGCCGACCTTAGGGAGCTCAACAAACGGGTCCATACTTCCCGATGGCCTCTGCCCTACATTGACCAAGGGCTGGCCCAGATTTAAGTGTCACAAGTATTCACTGCAATAGACCTGACCAATGGATACTGGACCATGCCTGTCAGTAGGGAGGACCAATACAAACTGGCTTTTACCTTCGGGGGCCAGCAGTACACCTGGACACGGACTCCCTTCGGATACCTCAACTCCGGCAATGAATTCAACATTTCCTTGCATAAGGTCATGCCCGACCTCGGTGCGAGGGGTAACCTGGCTTATGTAGATGATGTCCTCATCAAAGGTTCATCTGTGGAGGAACACATAGCGGAGATCCGTAATGTTCTGACGCAGTTGAGGGCCGCCGGAGCAAAACTTTCCTTTCAGAAAGCACAGTGGTGTAGAACCCGTGTTAATTTCTTGGGGCATGAGATTACTCCTCAGGGTCTCTGTCCCCAAGAAAAGAAAGTGGAAGCACTTCAGAAACTGAAGGATCCCACAACTCTGCGGGAACTAAGAAGCCTCCTTGGACTGACTAATTACAGCAGAAAGTTCATTGAAGGCTATGCAGAGATCACTAGACCCCTGATTCATCTCTTGAAGGGGGGGGTAAAGTGGGAATGGGGTCCAGAACAATCCGAGGCAGTAAGACAACTCAAAAGAAGCCTCTCACAAGCGCCTTGCCTAGCTTACCCTGTCAGAAACAAGGAGTTCTTCCTGGAGACAGGGTTCTCTAATACGTGCTTAACGGCAGTATTATACCAAAAGCATGACAAGGTCAATAAAGTAATCTCCTATGCGAGCAAAACTTTATCTTCTGTGGAGGAAAAATTCAACGATTGTGAGAAGGCACTCCTGGCAACGGTGTGGGCATTGAAGAATTACCGCCTGTTTATCCAGGGGGAACACATCATAGTGGAGACTCCACACCAGCCTCTGCAATATCTCCAAAGTGACAGAATCCGGGCCGGAAATGTGAGTAATTCCCGAATTACTTCCTGGATTCTGTCAATGCAAGGGTTTCCTGTGGAGGTCAGATATGGCGAAAACAAGAAGAGTCCCCTCGCGCAAGGTCTGGCTGACTTGCATGATTGTGCCAGAGAAAACTGTCTCGAGGACGAAAGTCTAAGGATCAAGGACAACATGGAGGCATAACTTAATTCCCCACACAAAGTCTTTGAAGAAGACAAGTGTGAGGGAATGCCCACTGTCTATGTGGATGGATGCTCTTACCATGTTGACAACAACGGGGAGAAAGAACTGGTGGCCGGCGTAGGGAATGCATGGGTGAAGGAGTTTCCAGAACCCCCCGCTGAATACAAAATTGGTCCCCGAAGTAGTCAGGTGGCAGAATTGATGGCTGTGCATCAGGCCATCCTCACTGCTGTCCAGCATCAACTCCACAAACTGGTCATAATCACAGATTCGGATTATGTACGGAACGGGTTCGTGGAGCACCTGGTCAACTGGAAAACCAGAGGCATGTTATGTCCTAATAAGAAACCCCTGAAACATGGGAAGTTAATCCAAAATATTGATGATCTGGTCACATCGAATGGGATGACCATCTACTGGAAAAAGATCAAGCGTCATTCCGAAGTAGAGGGACCAGACAAAACTGGAAATGACTTAGCTGATCAGCTGGCCAAAACCGGGGCCATCCACGGGGATCTAATAGAAATAGAGTCCCTGTTGGGGGAAATCCAGGTCACTGCTATCACTAGGTCCCAGACAAATGCTCACAATGATCTTTCAACTGCCCAATGGAGTAAGGAGAACCCTGATGCTGATTTAATTAGAGCTCAGAAGGGGGATCCAATAATTGGTAAGTTTTACCAACACATTGATGACCCTGAGAACTTTCCCCTGACGGATACCGATTACATTGGGAAAGAGGACCTAAGAGTGTTGATGAAATGTCCAAAAATGTTCCGAATCCAAGACGGTTTGTTGGTAAGGAAATCCCAAGCTGGCCATGATCAGTGGGTGGTTCCTACCTCATTCCGAAGCCTGATGTTAAGTCACGCCCATGATGCATCCACCGCCGGTCATAGGGGGTTTCATACAACACTTGAAATCTTAAGAGAGGTTGCATACTGGCCACACATGGGGCAGGACCTCGACCAATACTTGAAGGGGTGTCTTGTGTGTGCACAATTTCAGCCATCATCCCTCACACACTGTGCGCCTCTCCAAAAGACGGAGATGACACTGCCATGGTCAGATTTGCAAATCGACTTTGTAGGCCCTGTGATTCGCTCGTCTAGAGGAATCAAGTACATTTTGACCGTTATATGCTTGTTTACCAAGTGGGTAGAATGTCTCCCAGCCCCAAACGGCAAGGCAGAAACAGCAGCTGCCCTGATGATTAACCACATCTTTTCCCATTTTGGTCTACCTCAAAGGATTAAGTCAGACAGAGGTAGCCACTTCACCAGTGAAGTAATGACAAAGATGTGGGAGATACTGGGGGTTAAAAGGAAGCTACACATTGCTTACAGGCCAGCTTCTTCTGGAGCAGGAGAGAGATATAAACGAACCATTGTGAGCATATTAAAAAGGTTTGTGGCAGATTCTGGGCCAAGTTGGGATATCCGATTACCTGTGGTCCTAATGGCCATCAGATCTACCACTTCATCTGCAACTAAAATGTCACCATTTGAGTTGATGACTGGACGCAAGATGGTGCTTCCCCCCAGCATTTGCTCTACAGAATCCAAGAGCAAACGTTGATAAATGCCTCCACAACTCATGAGTATGTGGAGAATTTAAGGAAACACCTCCAACATGCTTTTGCCTATGCTCAGCGGAATCTAGAAAGATCAGCTGATAGCATGAAAACCCACTACGACCTGAAGACCACCAGGAAGGAATATACTGTGGGGGACCGGGTCTATCTATACAATTTCCAAAGGAACCAGGCCAAACAGCGAAAAATGTTGCCTACATGGAAGGGACCCGGCCGCTCCAGAGTAATTCAGTTCAAACTTTAAAATATTCCAGATATCCAAAATACAGTAACGTAATGCAAATGTTCCCTGTTATATATTGTTTTTAAAATCAGACTGCAAAATGCATTCGGATGTATAAAATGTACATGTTCGCCACACCATTAATAGTGGTGGAAAAATGTCTTTGAATGTGTATTGCCGCTTTTGCTTTATCATCCTAGGAGAGAGGAAACCATGGAGACTGACCAAGGAGGACGACCGGGGACCGGGAGCAGAGACCCGAGGGGCCCGGGGTACCACCCAATTTTCCCATCAGGACCAGCGAGGAGAACCGATTGATCCAACTGGGTGGAGGAAAAGATGCTGAACTGCGCCATCTACAGAATTGGAAGAAGATAATGGGGACATACCAGCGCAAGGGCTCAAAACCTCCTTTGCACCCGACTTCCCATCGACTTGAATCAAAGCGTAGTTGGGCGGGGGGGTTTTGTCAAGGGTTTTGACCCATGTTGAATCAATAGACTGGGTAGATGTGGGGATGAGCTGTCACCGCCCATTATTCTATCCCAGAACAAACTAAATCAATAGACTGGGTGGATGTGAGGATGAGCTATCGCCGCCCACATTCACGCCAGAATAGGAGAACTGTGCAGTTGGCACGAGACCACTCCAAAGATATAACCTTCTTGTGGGGGGTTCCACATCACCACTCTACTGTAAGGATGCCATCAAAACAATGTTAAGCAAGGGTCCTATACTATCAAGCAAAAGACCACTCTATTGAAATGCAGTAATTCAAGACAACTCAAAAATGGATGGAGTACCGACAAATTCCCCAAGGCGGCGTGAGTGGTCTAAACTCTGACAGGGAAACTGTATTTAGGAGTTGCAAGAGGGGCAGGGACTTCAAAGCTTGTTGGTTAATTGAAAATCTTAGCCACCTGCTGTTCCCAGAGGCCAAGATGCTGAGAACTCTTAACACCCAAGAGACTCACCACAGAAGGCAGGATATCACATGGCCCTTCTGAGTGAGAGGCAGGGGGTTTCCCCTTCAGCCTGGAGGAGAGAGACAATAGTCCCTTTCTGTTGAATGGGGTATGTTAATTTTGAGTGTTTTCTGTCAACAGCCCTCTGCCAGCAAGCAGAGACATGTGATCACTGACCCACCAAGACTTCTGGAGGCGGACCCAAACACTTGGGGGAGTTGAATTGCAACAAATATATATTTTATAGAAACAGTGATAACTTATTGTAACCAAATGACAGGAATGTACAACTTTGAGAGTCTTAGTTTGAAAAATGCCCTCAAGATTTGAGTCCAAACTCCAATTTGTACCATGTTCTGGGGCAAAACGCCACTAATTATGAATATTGTAGACAATGTATTTAAGCTAGAGACATGGAAAGTTACTGGGATATATGTGGAAGGGAAATGTACCTTTGTATAATTTTTGATGAAAATCCCATATTGTAAAACCCACTAAAATCGAAAATAAGTTGCCATTTTTGAATGCAAGCTCCTAGAAACGCCAGAGTCGGGACAGGGACTATCTTTAGTAATATATGATGTGTGTATGTGATATCAAACAACTGTGTACCTGGGAAATATGTATTTGGATCAGGAATAGATTGTGTGCACATTGACCAGGGGAGTGTCATTTCTGCAGGTCATACAAATGACATCACTCTGACACACTATCCCTTCCCAAATCAGGGACCAAAGAATCTATTGACCTATCAAATCAAGAGAGGGGCAGGCTTAGTGATGCTAGCGTCTCCACCCACTTTTTAAAACACATAAAAAGAGACTGCTGGGACAGGTAGAGACATTCAATTCCATTTTCTGCGGGACGCTCTGCCGGGAGACTCCAGACTTCACATCCATAAATCTTCAGAGACTAGAAATGTACTTAAGAACTTAAAGCAAGGGCCTAAACCCACAAACTGAGAACTCTTCTCAGCAGGCCTCAGCATCCTTAAAATCATCTGCAAACTATTCAACAGCCGGGCGAGCTGTTTGAATTCTTTGCCAAGAACAATTGCCAGAGACCAGACCCAGACCGCTGTGAGCAGAACCAGAGATCCGGATCGCTGTGAGCAGAACCGGTGTCCTGATTGACCCGCCGAGCAGAGAGAACCTGCCGCTGGACGTGTTGACCAGATCCGTGACGAGGCCCATTCATTTCAAAATTAGGAGTGAGTATCTGCCAGAACTGTGCAGAACCAATCTCTTAGTTAAAATGATCTAATCCAAACTATTTTAGCCTATTAGAGCTGCCTCCTAGAATCGTGTCATTCTGTCATCTTTAAAACTGAGAACTGTCATCTACTCCTTATACTTTTACCGCAATCGCGATTTACCCACTCACGAAATTTACCGCGATTTGCGATTTTGGCTCAATTTCTCCACTTGTCAAAATAGCAGCTCCATTCCTTCCTTTGTTAAAATCCGTTTGCAACCTGGTAATAACTCATAGAGCATTGCTAAAGTGAGCCTGAACTAATATAAACTAGATATCACCCACCCTGAACCTCTAGAGGGAATTAAAAGCATTTTCAGCACATTTCTCACTTCATTGTCATCACATTCAAAGCATTTTTGGCCTGTGTTTCAAACCTCTACCTGTTTTCCTCTAAGCTTGCTGGGGGGAACTGCATTTCGTATTGCATTTTGTTGGGATTCTTGAAGACTGTGTGCTCTCCTTCCATTTCTTACATTGCATAGGGGAGGAGTGAATTGTCAAGGAAAAGTGATCAAATTGTCGTTTGTTGAAGCCATATCAAGTTATTTTCTGTACTGCATTTCATTCATCATTGCGTTTCCTTGAACCATATAAAGCATTCTTTCCCACATTATTCTTCTGTTCCTATTCATAAGTTATCTCTTGCTGATTACTGCTCATATTCACAAGTGTAATATCCATTATCAATTTATTTATAGAAGTGTGATATATATATATATATATATATATATATATATATGGTTTAAATTTTCAAATAAACCTTTTAATTTGCTAAACAAACCTACTTCTTGGCTCAGTGGGGTCAGGGGGATTCTAAGAGGGGGGTGTTATACAAGGGTTGTCATCCAGAGTACTGAACTGGACATAAAAATATATCAATAAGGGTTTCCCTCCGCATCCCAGACTAGGCATTGACTTAGCTGTAGTGTTGATTGAATATCGCTTACAGAACCAACCACCCCCTCCGTGGTATGGGTGCCTGCAATGTAGAACAGGCCTCTGAGACCCCGCTGGGAAAAGAGGGTTAGGGATCCGTTGGTTGGATAGGCATCAGTATTCAGGATAACCGGAAAGAGGATTAGGATAGGGGAGTTGGATGGGCAAGGGAAAGTAGGGAAAATACAACTATTGAAAATTACACATACTCAATCAGAGAAACCATGTACTTCATGCACATTGTACAAAATGGCTCAAAGGTGAGCAAAAGAGAGACTTATCTCTGGGGTGAGTGCTGGCCTCCTGCCTGTGCGCTCTCAGGTCCGGTCAAGGAGCAGTTCAATGCTGCAAAGAGAGAGTGATGTTACTATTCTGTGTGTGTTTTCCCCACACACACATAACACCATTCATGCATCAAACTTAGTGACTCCTCCCCAAACAAACACTCTTGTCTGCTGCTTCGTTTGTATAGTTTTGCTTGCCTCCGTGATGGTTTATACACTGTTAATGTGGTAAGGTGGCCCTGCGTTAAACGGAAGACCATGTGTTAAGAATCACACATGATAGGATGGGCCTTGAATGTGCTGCTAGCCACGTGTGGTGAGGTGCGACTTCAGTATACGTTCCGTTCTGCCAGCCACAGCTTTCTATAGACAGCACACGTGGCTAATTGCATATGCTAATGATATGCACTACACTCAAGTTAGTGAGTCGCTGGGTGCCCCCCCTTGCGGCGTATAATTTTGTGGCTAGGAACGCTACTACGCTAATAACTTAGCTTTTCTGGAGCAGGGGGGACTCGAGGATATGGGTCACACCCCCTGCGTGTGCCCCTGACACCTTGGAAAGCTTCTCGGCATTTCCTCCTCAGCGCGGCTTTGCTGTACTGTGTGCGTCTTCCCCAATGCCTGGCCAAGTTCCCCAGCACTGGTGCTACTTAGCTTGCATGTGTGAGGGGCCTGGAGGAAGGTCGGCTGGGGCATGGCCTCTCATGCTGCTCACCTTGCTTGGAGCTCCTGGAAACACGTCTGCTTCTTTCAGACATCTGAGCACAAGCCCTGTGCTTCTGCTTGTGTGCGCATGCGCACGTGTGCCCCACCCAACATGGCAAGGGTTTACTAGTTCTTTGCCCGGTGTCTGCTCGGAAAGTTAGTCTGGATGTTCCTTATCCTGCAGAAAGTGCATAAAAGGCTTTAATAAGGCTGGAAAGTTTTCTGTGTGTGTCTTAATGCTGCTTGTTACTGGGCCATGTCTGAGACCTATATCTGACCTCCTCCCACACAACCCCAGGGTCTGTACCCTGACAGGTAGAGCTTGAACTTGAGTAGACAATAACCAAGGAGGCTGGCATAACTGGATGGTTGTGCTCAAACCCAATCAATCCTTGATAGCGTGAACAAAGAAAGGCAGAGACAGCACAAGTCTGGAAAGGCACAGTGAATGCAAGATATCTGGAAACCGGTGGCAGCAAGTTAAGAGCCACAACAGTTGAATAGCATTGTTAAAAGCCAAAAGTCACCATTAAGGCATGGATGTAATAGATGAAAGACAGGAGGAGCGACAGAGAGAGGATGTTGAACAGAAGTGTACGGAGGCAAACCGAGGCAGTGTAAGAGTATGTGGAAATAACTGCCCGAGAGAGGGCAGACAGATCTGCAAAAAGGACACTAGCAGGAAGAAAAAACAGGGACCAAAGGCACCAGAGTGTGAAAAACAAGTAAAAGAGCAGCAGTACAGTAGGAAAACTGCGCCGTCAGGTAGCATCAAATTCCAAGAGGGAAGACAGATACAACGTGCCGTCCAAACGGAACAGAGCGCAGTGGTAGTATAGGCGGACATCTCAGGTGAGGACTGGACCATGAGTTGTGCCTCTTGGGTCACATTCCTAATGCATCCTCGTTTGACACAATCCCCAGGGGCTGAACTCAACATGTACCAACTTGACATTGTCAACACCCGGCTCCATCCCACCATCAGTGTGACTTTGACAGCTAAAGGGTGCATGCTACCGTCTACAGCATGAAGTGCATCAAACACGTATACAGGCAAGAAATGAACATACATCACAGTCAACATAAATAAATGGACATTTCAAAAATGTACTCAGCAAAATTGATTGCAGACATTCCGTGGAGAAAACATCCATAATCCACACTAGGGGTAGTACAAGAGCAGACAGGCCAAAGATATGACGAAAGTCCAATGCCCTTGTGTAAATGGTTGTCACACTGAACCATCTTTGCAAGCCCATGGAGAGGGGAAGCAGGAGTGGCATATGTATCAGGACCCCAAGCCACAAACACATACACAAAGACCAATCTTCATCTTCGAATTCCACTGTTCAAGCTTTCCTTGGGCCTCCTGGAGAATGTAATTGTCAGTGGTTAGTCAGATTTAATACCCCCCTGTGCAGTTTTATACAAAGTTAAAGACAAAGTCCCTGTCTCTAGTGTCTCTACATGTCAAGCCCCTGACCCCTCGAAGGTAACCTTCGGTTTAGACTGGCAATCATTGCTGCATTTCTTATTTGTATGAGCTTTGACTTGAGTGGGCTCAGAATTCAATGGCCAAAGCAAAGGGGCTGCAGACCATATCATTTCACTGAAGTATTCCAATCTTATATGCAATCTTAAACAATCCGTTCTCATCTCTTCAATAAATTCCACAACTAGTTTGTCACTGGATGTTATGGAATGCAGGGTGGGAACGTGGTGTAATAATATCATTACATCAAATCTATTGAATATTAGACCATCGTTCACGGGATCAAGATACTCAAGTTGGAGCAGAAGGAGCTCGACTTTAACTCTATCCCCTATCTGAGAGGAGTCCCCCCCTCGAAGTCTACAGGCTTTAGCTAATACAAAGGGGGGATTGTTACCAATCAACTTGCTCTTTTCCACCAACTGCCGATTCTCCGCTAGAATCAAGTAGTTCCCCTCATCGGGACAATGTAAAGCTGTTTAGACTTGAGGAGTGGGCAAAGAGGTGAAGATGAAGCTGCCTTGAGACCTCCAGAGATTGTGACTCCCTCTGAGCTTCTTTTGTGGCCAGCGCTTCTTCTGTTGACTCAGTTGAGTAGGTTGAATACTCCTTTGACAAGAGTGAATGCTGACTAGGTCATTCAACTCTGTAGTCGTAGGCTCATCACTGGCTAGGGCATTAGGAGGGAGAGTAGATTCAGCAGTCTCCTTTACAACACCCAACCTCGTGTTACTATGGGAATCCATCATGAGCTGTGAAACTTTCAAGTTACGTATAAAGGCTTGCGAGACATTCGTTTTGCTCTTCTTTTTTGGGGGCTCAGTTTTGGGGTTCTTCAACTGGCTTAACAGAGACGTTTTATTCGCCTTTTGCTTTTGCCCAAAGATTGAGAAATTGGAGTCATAGTTTACCAAGGTCAGAGGCATTGGCACCAATACCTTCTCAGGATCAGTACAAATGAAGCCTTCTTGAACCTCCGCCACAGCATCCATTAAGATGGTTTCCTGAGAACGATTAGCCTCCAAGGCTACAGTTGGATTGGCACTCTGCTTCCGACCGGGCACTTCCCCCTTGTCAATCATTGGTGCAGCTGGGGCCAAGGTAAGCTGATCAGTAGGGAACAAGCTAGCCAGTTCTTGAATGCAATTACCGTTTTGTATAGATCATTTCACCTGTGATTGAGTAGACTGATTGGAGCCAGGGCCCTTCAAACTATTCCGAGGCATATTAACTGGGTAACAAAAATGGTCAGAAACACACTTATCTCTGGTGTTCAACAGACTTTTGAAACACTTTTGAGAATCCAAAATGTATTCCATCACTGCTCCCCTGTCAGACTGGTCCCCACTGTCCATGTCACATAGTCTGTTTCGCCACTTGTTGGATTATTCAGCTTCAAAATCCAACCTAGCTTTATTTTTGGTGTAAGAGGCCTCTAAATAGATCAATTTAGAATGGACCATTGCCAGCAAGGTTGCTTGGCCCTTAAAGTCCTCATTGATAGCTTCATAAAGCTTGACAAATGGGGCGAGGGAGATGGCCAAAGCTGACATAATCAGTGATTGAATTTGTTTCATTGAAGGGTTCCCCCTTTGTGAGCTAGAATGATGGTTAAGGGGAAAAAAAGATGAGTCAGTAAGAGCTGATACACTTGAATCTGGTGATGAATCCAGAGAGATGGCAGATACTGAGAGGGAGTCTCTGATGTTGGGGGTAACAGTCAAAACTGTATCATCAGCCGACCGGTTTCCTCGGTCCCCCATTCCTGCCATCACAGCCATTGTTTGATCACTCTTACCCTCCTCTGCAACGCTCAAGGTACCCCTATTAGTTCCAACTGCAGTCACACCTACACTTGTAAGGGCCTTGCTGGCCACAGAATCATTCAGAGCCATTTGTCCCATTACGTCCACAGGATAGCCTTGTGATTTGTATTTGTATTTTATTAAATTTATATAGCGCTTTAATCCTCCAGTTAAGAGTCCCACGAGTGAATGGAGAGGCTAGATCTTCCAACATAGCAATCATTTGCAAATGAATCTTAGGCAAGTTCCAGTTAGGCTTGTTGTTTAAAAAGGCTTGGATGAGGGCGATATCTTGGGACAGCCGGAGAGCTAGCAAAGAGGAGGACAACACACTCGAAGACGGGGAAGTACTGCCAAAGCATTCTGTTTGGCCTTCCATTCGATCTTTATGTTGCAGAAAGAGAGAAAGTAGGTCGAGGTGTGGAGGTTGACTCCTGTAGAGACACAAGCATCCCTGCAGATGTCCGAGGTGCCGTTCCCACAGCCTGAGGGTCCTTTTTTCCTTCAAGACCCCCAATCATGCCGTCCCTAAACTCCACTGCTATAGCAGTCTCCAACAATAAGTTCATGGCCGGGATGGGGTTGCTCAAGGAAATTCAATTAGCAGGTTTGGGTATAGAAGTTCCCTCCATCAGCACCGTCTTGGATGCTGTCATACCAAAAGAAAGTGGAACTCCACCGTCTACGCCCAGCATCTCATCGTCCATCACGTCGGACATTGCACCGGCGTCCGTACCAAAACCATTAGTGGAGGTGGAGGGGGTGAGAGCAAGTCACGGCAAACCGGGGGTTTAGAGACTACCGCCTTCGTCACAGGGGAAGCGATGTGGGAAGCCACAACAGTCTCATTGCAAGGAATTAGGAGCGGATGGAAAGTCTCACCTTGCACGTGGGTCTGGAGTCGCGTTCTTCCACGTGGCAGTTTACCCTCCCTTTCCATCTCCACCAGATCCAAGGCACTGGTCACCGGGCTACCTTGTAGGCAGCTGGGTTACACGTTGCCGTCACCTGCCGTTAACTGTGGTTAGCTGCGACTGCTGACTCTGATGCACTCCGCGGCTTCTTGGGGGTTTTAACCTCTCCTCCTCCAAAAGGCAGCAATAGGCACTGACAACAGACTGTCTCGGCAATGATTCTCCAGCAGTCCATACACAAGCACAATACAGTGGTAAAATGCGACTCTGCAACCTATTTATTGCATATGTTTATTCCCTGATTCCAGCAAATCTGAAGAGGGTAAAGAAATGGGATCAGTAGTGGAGCCAGCGTTTGGTGCCAGGGGGGCAGATAATAGGCAACCAGCAGGTGGCTAGGGGTGCACTGGACACCAGGGGAAGCCAACTGGGGGGTGGAGGATCTCTCTCACCCCCCTGGCTCTACCACTGGATGGGATCGGGGTACCCATGCATATTTTGATTGCCGCAGAACAGCACATTAAGCCATCGGTTGTGATCACATCGGTGAGGAAGGGGCATGACCAGAGATTCTGGATTCTTTCATTTTTTTGATTCAGGGGTGGCGGCAAAGGTGGATGTGGCTCGGGTCCCTAATACCTTGAGATGCCATTACTAAGATTATAGCAGAGCTTAATCATATGCACTCTTTCCACAACACGGTGCATATGACTGACACTGGGGGACCACAACATACTGCTACAACAGCTCTGGCAGAGAGTTAAAGCTCTCTCTAGCAGGACCTACAAACTGGAGTAGATATGGATTGTGTGTAGGCGTATTAGAAACACCCAACACATGAATCCAAAATAAAATGAGAGTTGGAAATATGCTTAGGATTGGGTGGATGAAATGAAATGGTCTGTTCTGTTTAATATCCGAGCCGTAGGTCAAACCCCTCCCCACTTCATCCCGAGAGAAAGTTCGAGAAAGCCGTTACGAGCTGGACTTCCTGGTGGGGGCTCCTAACGCAAACATGCCATAACGAACAAGGAGCTCTGACTTCAAGCCGCCCCTCACTAAATCACCTCTCCCATCGCCCCTAGCTCTGTGGGACGCGGTGTCACAGTGCTCAAGTATAAGCAAAGACATAAATTAAGTTTTATCACCGTGGCAAAATTATAGATCCCGTCCCTCGCGCTGACTGATTTACTGTCAGGTGGTAATTTGGGAAAAAAATGGGGTACAGCATTTGAATTGTCTCGAGACTTCTGAGAGGCCCAGAGGAATTTGTCAGGGCACGTGAATTTACAACCGTGAATCCACTGGGCTACTGTGCGGCTCTGCTCATGGGGGGGCGATAACCCAGAGCGCGCGGCGCTACACACGCCCAACTGAAAGGCGCATTGTCTCCAATACACGCGGAGTAGGTTGGCAAACGTTCCCCGTCGAGTTGAACAATATTTGTAGAAATTAAAGTTTGTGGCTGGAAACGAGGGTGGATTGTAGGAGAAGGAATCGATTGAACAGACCGGTGGCTTCCTTTCTACCCCCAACCGCCTGCTTTAGGGTATTGGCAGTGTGCGCGTGAGGAAAATACGGTTGCGCATTGCGGGTGTGCTTTTTGAGGCACGGTAATGCAGAGAGTCTTTGTCGGGAACCTTCAGCCGCGCACACGTGTTCTGCGATTCGATGGCGATGTGTTGCAATTGGCCACTCCACAAAACTTCTTGATAAATAAAGGTAAGGGCTGCTGTAAACACATGTGTGAGTCCTGCATTTCTGCCATTGCAGCGATTATAAACGTCACTTTTCCTGGGCACGCCTGGAAAGGACACAACATCGCCGGTGTGCGGCTGTGATTGCCTACACGCTGCATGTCATTTCAAAAAATAAAAACACACATCAATGGAACATACATATGTTTTTATCACTACGGCATGGCCTCATTGGTTCTGCTCCGTTATGGTTCATTGTGTTTCTCTGTATTCCATCTTCATATTTTAAAATCATGCTGCAAGGGGCTTATGTTTACTTTATTTCCTAGTTAAGATGCATATTTATTTTACATCGTTAAATGCACACAATGCTCACAATTCACACTTTCACCTACACCGCTTCCTTTAAATGCACCATCCTTAAGATCACGATTGCTATGGTCTGCACACATAGGGCCTCATTACGACCCTTGCGGAAATCCACAGACCTGACCGCCATAGCGTAAATAGCGTTTCCGCCATTGCAAGATGGAGCAAAGTGCGGCTAATTCCGACCCATCGGGCACGAGCATTACGCCATGGCGGAATCCGAAAGGCTGCGATGGCGGAAATGACCCCAAAACGCCCCTTACCGCCGCCGTACGCTGCACCAGGTGCAATACCGCCACCCATCTTAGCGGTCACCGTAATGAGCGGTCACCGTAATGAGCGGGCACCGCAAATTACGGCCACCGTAAATATACGGAAACGGAAGTAAAAGCATGTAGCCGGAACGGGAAACAGCACGCCGCACAACTATAAAATCAGAATCCCAACACAACCATTAAAAATCCGACCCTGACACACATCCCAACCCGTTAGCAACCCCAGTTAAAAACATAAATATGGGAAAGGTAGCCAAGAAAGCGTGTGATCGCAAGCGGCAGGTCCACTTCTCCCGTGAGGAACTGACCGTGCTCACTGAGACCCTCCAGGAGAATGCCGCCGTCGTCTTCTCCAGTCAAATGACCAGGACGGCCCTTGCCAACAAGAAGGCCATATGGGCCCTGGTGGCACAGCGCGTAAGTGCGGTGGGGACAACACCCCGCACGCCACAGCAATGTCGAAAGCGGTGGGACGACCTGCGGATCCGCGTCCGCAGCCTACTTTCTGCGAACAGGAACATCGCCACAGCTACCGGGGGAGGATCAGATTCGCCCATCAAGTTGACCCCCTGGGAGGAAATCTGCGCCTCCACCATAGGAATGGAGAGCATAGAGGGAGTCGGAGGGATGGAGAAAGGAGTGCCGACATCCGGAGAATCAGGTAGGTTGGCCAAAAGAAACAATGCCAAATCCACAATGCACGAACATGTGCAGTACCATGTGTGCCCATAGTGCAATACATACTTTGCCCTGATAGCGCCCTCTAAAACTCAGAATAAATAAACAATTTAATCAAAATGCCAAAAACACCCCCTACATGTGCAGCATGCACCCCCAACTGCAGGCTGCCAAATAAAAGCATCAGCAATGCACACAAAAATGAGACCACCTCCAAGGCCCAGTCCCAAATCACCCTCATGTACCACCCCAATGCATGTGATACATTGCCATTCCAATTCCCACAGACCCATAACTAACGCTCGCCCCTCTTTACTCCACCACAGGGTCCGATACCAACGACGAGCTGCAGGACACCCCTACCAGCACACCTGCAAAGAGGGCCAAGACCAACGTCCCAAGAGCCTCCACCTCAGGTGCAAGGATCAAGACACGGCAGCAGCAGGAATCAAGTGGCAGCACACTGGAGGGGACTGCAACAGGCACCCCAGCAGCCAGCATGTCCACAACACCAGCACCACAGGTCCCCCCAAAGGATGTAGCAGATGGCACTGCCTCTGGTGGTAGCAGCACCATAGGTGACACAGCTGTCATGCCAGCATGCTCCGACACGGAAAACAGTGCTGGCGACGTAGGAACCATCCATGACCTGTCCCAATCCCCCTGTATGTTCCATCCCCTACACCATGAGGAAACCACGCAGGGGCACCCACAAGACGACGACTGGCCAACCCCCACAAGTCCTGTGCCAAGGCAACATGTGTTGAGCAGCCCCTCTGTCACACCACCGCAAATGTCCATGGCCCAGCAGAGGCAACAGTCCCTCGACCAGCTGATCGAGCAACAGCAGCAAGTGGCCACGCTACTCAAGGACCATGCAAATGAATGCGGGGGTTCTAGGGCAGCCATGGAAACATCCACTGAGACACTCAGGGCACAAATAGAGCAAAGTAGTGAGAGCCTTAGGGGAGAAATGGAGAGAAGCACCGAGAGCCTGAGAGCACAAATGGAGAGAAGCACCGAGAGCCTGAGGGGGGAACTGCATGCGACGTCCAAAGACGTATGTGCTGAACTTGCCGCTGTGCGCCGTGTGCTCACGGAGCTCTCACAAACCCTCAGAGACATGCATGGACGCGAGCAGGCAGAGACATCATCCGTGGCAAGTTCCGTCCAGGGCAGCCCCCAACGCAGATCTGGCAGGAACCTGCGCTCCACGGGCAGGGGTGCCCCTGATACCCGTAGAGGGGGCTTGCAATAGCATCTACCCACGGACAACATGCATATTTGGACACTGGTGTTGGGGGGGGAGTTAGGAGGGTGGAGGGGGTGTGTTGGGCTTCACTGGGTGGCGGGTCCATAGGGTGTATAAATCAATTCACATTAGCAATACAGTACATCATTATCATCCAATGAGATGTTTGGACATTGATCTTTGCGTACGATGCCTTCATAGGCGTACAGTCCAAAATGTGCCTGTACTACACACACACAGTGCCACAGGTCCCCTTTCCATGTAATAGGCACCATGCGTGGTTGCTAGAAGCATGCATCTATGATGCTCTGTCGGATTTCACGTGCATCCTGTGCCTCATGGACTCCTTGAGGTGCCGCCACATCCCCACCCTCATCATGATCATCTTCAGGTGCATGCAGTTCAGCGTCAGGGGGCATGGGCACATTCCTACGTACGCACATGTTGTGCAGCATGACACATGCCATGACCATCTTAGAAACCTTCTCATGGCTGTACATGAGTGCCCCGCCAGACCTGCTGAGGCAGCGGAAACGAGCCTTCAGTAGGCCGAATGCCTGTTCAATGACCACACGGGTACGTGAGTGGGCATGGTTGTACTCCTCCTCATGCTGGTTCTGTGGGTTCCGGATTGGTGTAAGGAGCCATCTCTTCAGTGGATACCCGGCATCACCTGTATGTGACAAATAAAGGGTGTCAGTGGAATGATAGTGCTAAGTAGCCCCCCCCCCTTCCTGCAAGGTCATTGACGCATCAAATGGGCCACGATGTCATGCATGGAATGAGACTAACCGAGTAGCCAGGATCTGTGCCCTGCGTGTCGCTCCATGTAGCGTGGTATTCTTGTGTTCCTCAGGACCATAGAATCATGGGTAGATCCTGGAAATCGGGCACAACAATGCGTAAAGATCTTGTTGGAGTCACACACCATTTGCACATTGATTGAATGATATTGTTTCCGGTTGCGGTACTGGACCTCCATGGCATGTGGGACAACCAATTCAACATGGGTGCAGTCGATGGCACCAATGCAACCCGGGATGCCGCCAAGTGCATGGAATCCCACTTTTGCGTTGGTAATCTCCTGGTCCGTGCGTGGTAGTGTGATGTGGTCGTCGGCGTGCTTCAGGAGGGCATCGAGCACTTGGAAGAGTGTCCGTGAGAACAGTGGCTGTGAAATGCCATGCAACTGTCCGACTGTGTGCTGGTAGGTGCCTGTGGCCAGGAAGTGGAGTACAGACACCACCTTCAGTAGGGGTGGGATGGCGGTTGGGGTATCTATCATGCTCACGAGGTCAGCGTGTGTCATGTCCACAATGGCGATTATGGTGTCCCGGTCCAAACGGTAGAGGGTGTGGATCTGCTCAGCACTGAGGTTGAACGGATTGGCTCGGAGGCGTGGGATTGCGGGCTGCCTGCGTGGTGGTAGTGGCAGTGCTTGTGGGCCTTGCTGACCCTCCCTTGCCCTCCTCCTCCTCCTCCTCCTCCTGCGTCTCCTCTGTGCGGCCGGTTGTTGTAGCTGTTGTTGTTCGTCGTCTTCTTGTAGTTGTAGTACTTGCAGTGCTATCTGGTCCCCCAGGCCCAACATCGCTAGTCCTGCCGGTAGCATTTTGGAGTGGGTGTGGTTGTGGGAGGGGTTTGGGTCTGCTATTAATGTGCTGTCGGCCTGTATGGGCTCCACCTGTGCTGATTGATTTAATCTGTGGCAGCTGCAATCCCTTCTGGCCGAGCACGTCCCGCACGAAACGCTGCATTTGGCCGCATGGCATCTTGCAATTGCAATCATGTATCAAATCCCGATGGCAGTGTGATGTACTTTGACTGATTTTCATGCTATGCTCCCATTGTTACACATGCTATATTTGCAGTCGCTTACATACCTGTGAAGAGTCAGTGGTATGTAGGGCTCGATCGACGGCGGACCCTCATGCAGCGCAGCAACGAACTTCACCGACGGGCGTGGCGTCCCATTCGTGATTGTAGCCAGTTAGCATTATCACACACATCCGCACCACATAGATGTAATTGTGAATGCAAGCGTTCACAGAAGCCTTTTCGACGTAATGTTGCAAGTGAGGAATTCGAAGGACAGCGTTTTTGGTTTTGAAGTAGCGGCGAGGATACGCCCACAGGTCTGCCTGGAAATGTAACATTCTATTGTAGAATGTCCTTGGGACAGGGCCCATAACGAGCAAGCAATGAATGATATGAATTGAATGGGATGCGCAATAGCGTAGTGGACGATAAGGCAGGACGTTCCAAAATCCATGTTCCTTCACAACACTACAGATCCGGCCAGGAGCACAGTGGTTTTTGCAGACTGCATTACGCACAGACGCGATGGAAGTTTCAAATATTATGTGAGTGAATCTTCATGCGTTTTCATGGCAGGATGAGTGAATGATGAATGGATGCATGGACAGTTGATTTGATTTGAATCTGCCATGTACATGGGTTTGATGAATCGATCCCCTTCCCCTGCGCTATGTCATGCAAAGCTGCCATAGTGGGACCAACGTCTGTCTGCCCTTGTCGGATCCTCCCTGTGTCGACGCACCTTCATTCACTTGTGTCTATGCACGTTACTAATCCCATGTCATGGGTTCTGTCTTGACGGACGCATGCACAGTAACAGACGTTGGCAATGGTGTATTAACCTCGATTGATTTCGTTATGATTCGCTACTGATTTAGGGGTGTATATATTCCTTTGGAGTGGGCTAGCATGCATATGGGTGTGGATTTGGTGTGTTGAATGAAGTGTGTAATGCATCAGAAGTCCCGTAATGCAATCGGTTAATTTGTCTTTCATTTGGGTGACAGGTATCTCCTGCCCTTTTGCAGATGCCATCTGTACGCCACTCCTCCAGATGGGTTTTACTCTCGACACCTGCAGCTTCGGGTAAATCAGTGGAGCACCATTACGATCTTATGGGACGATCGCCAATGGGCCACATGCCCTTACGCAGTACTGGTGGCTAGGTGCAACATTTCGGCCTTTCAGCTGGACTAGTGCCTGCCTCATGGGACGGACCTGCGGTTCTTGCCGCTTCCATGTTGCCTTTTGGAACGTTAATGTAGGCCCTGTGTGCCATGAAGGTACAGGGCGTCACACAAGTGGAAGCTGGTCAATTATTGCGGATGCAGCCCTCGGTGATGATGGATGTTTTGGTGTTCATGCGCAAATTGCTGTATGGCCTTTGTCATTTGGATGTGCATTTAAAATGTATTCCGATATTTGCCGTGTTGCGTAATTCTTTGCAGGTGATGTAGCAATTTCCGATTTGTGGCGCTATGTATTGTGAGTTCATCTGCATTGTGTTCCGCATTCTGAGTTGCGTTGCGTGGTACTGTACTGGCAGCGTTTGCCTACGTAGCACAGTATGGTCACGGATAGGGCCTGCCATTGTGACTGTTTTCATGATGTGCTGCTCAGGGACGGGGGATTGGCTTTTGCCCAACTGGTGCCTGTCAGCCAGGTCGATTGGTGGAATGATGGGATTATCAGAATATGGCTGGTCACAGGTGCCTGTGTTTGCGTGCGTTTGTTGGAGGGGGACTGGGGTCATGTCCATTGGAATAGCTTCTGTATTCGTGCCATCTGTGCCCTGCAGCTCCCATCGGCCCCTCTTGAGATGGCCTGGCTGCTCAGTCACTCTGCCAACTTGTGTGGTACATGCTTCTGCTGATGGTTGGTTTGTTTACTGGCAAGAGTACAGGGCTGGTGCAATCTCCCTCAGGATGCTGCTTTGGATGTTGCCTTGCGCTGGTGGCAAGCGATGGGGGACTACTGTTGTTTTGTGTCATGTATTCTTCATTTTCATTTTGATGTCCTTGTACCTTCACATGCCTGTGCTGCATCAGTACGGCTATGGTGACATGCCGTACATGGATGCCCACTCACGGGGCGCTTTGAGCCCCTGCATGCATTTCTACATTGGCATGCATGGGTGAATTGTAGATTTCACTGGTTGCATAGTGTGACTACATTGCGCCTGCCAGGAGTTCTGCAATGTGGCCAGGGAGTGGAGTACAGGCACTCAGTAGGGCCATTTACGGTTGGTTCACGATGCCGTATTTCTCACCATGGCGGAATGGTACTTTCCGCCGTGCTTGATGGCGTTCAGTACATGTCCGCTAGGGTCAGAATTCGCGTACCGTTGCGCCATGGCGGTGATTCCGGTTTTGCAGGGCGCGCGTGCGCGTACTTGGTGCAGTTAGCGTTGGCGTTCACTGCGGTGTCGCTAATGGCATCGTACTTTACGGTGACGGGTCATAATCGCAACGAGCGGTATTTGATGGCGGTATTGCATTTCCGCCATCGTTTCTCCATTTCCGCCAGGGTCGTAATGAGGCCCATAGTGTTTATTTATGGGCGCATTATTATTATGTGTCATGGTTTCAGAACGTAAACCTTTCACACAATATTAATCACATCGCAATTTAAACCTTTCACACATTGTAAATCGCTTTACATATCATATCATTAAACTCGTACAGTTTACAGAGTAAATCCAAGTATGAAAACATACTACGGAGCTAATTATTTATTACATTTCATTCAAAATGACATCAATGTTCCAACATTAAGATATAGTTTTCTACTGAGAAACAGATTGCCTCTCTTGTCGCTAGACAGAAAATAGCTAAACAGGCCTACAGCACTTTAACAATAAAGTGATTCGTGCAATTTACTGAAAACAAACAATTCGACTAAAATAGAAAATTGTCTTTTTACAAACAGTCATTTCACTGTAAACTGGCCGCTGCTATACAATCATACTTGACTTAAGCTTAGACGTATTACGCATTCAATCAATCCCCCAGAATTCAGTAGGATTCCTCTCCCAGTGCTGTAAACATCTCTCTAAGAAAGGAGACAAAGGCTAAGGTCAGGGACAGTTGTTTACTGTACATAAGTCTACTCCAAAGGGACTCGGAAATTACTCTAGTTCCGGAGTGTACAAACTTTTCGAAATGTTTCCTCCTACTATCCAACAAGGCAGTACGCTAAAATATTACATTCTTCTGTGTTTCCTTTCATTTTACACATCCTGCAGTCAATCTTCCCATAATCCAAGTTCCTTCGTGTGCCTACCACTTCCAATGTGTGTAGCACACTAAGTCAACATCTTAAAAAACAACTTCTAAATATTAGAAAGTTTAATTACAGCATTGTAGTGAACAATAGAGGAGGATTTTAACATGTTCTTATATACATTTTTAACTTCTTAACATTTCCCAATTCTCAATAATAGTGAACTCCATAATTTTCTTATTCGCTAAATTTGCTGTTTTATAGGCAAATGATATCTCCAGATTGGCTTCCTTAGGATACACTTTGCAGCATACCATAAAAGCTTGGAGCATCTCATCCTATTCTCTTCATCCTTAAAAACAGATTCCAAGTTTCCTTCAGCGCGCCTCCTACAGTTTCATAGTGTGAATTAGACACATGTTCGAGGATATCTTTACCCTCCTCCATGTCACATTGCTTTTCTATCTCCCCGGGTATTGGAATCATTGTGAAGTGGACAGACGTAGTCCTTTTTTATAAACCCTGGGAGTCTTCATCAAGGTTCCCATCATGATCTTGTTATCACAGTCTTGTAGACATATTGCTCGTACTTCTCACTCCGTATTCCTGCCTTCTGTTGTGCCTGTTTTGAGTTCTTTTGTCCTCCTGTATTTTCTTCTTCTTCTTCATAAATTGAGTCTTGGATTTCCTAGTATATACTGTCCACAGAGTAGAGTTGTAGACATTCCCACTAGGCAGAAAGCCTGGAAGGAATGGGATTAAAGATCAAATAACATTTCCACTCATCCCAAATGGGAGCATTCAAAGGAGGCACAGCCTGTTTAACTGACCCAGACCATCATCTCCACTTGGTGGTCCAGCAAGGGTGACCCATGTTCTGCCTCCCTTACGTGCCGCAGGTCTCACTGAATCACATAGGTTTTGCCAATGAAAACCTTCTTTCAACTAGTCCAAAATTCGTCAGTCTGCATTCCTGGACGCATTCTGATCAGGAGGCATCGAGGCTTCTATCCACTCAGTGTCCCTCGACAGCAAAAGAGGCCTACTCCCGAGGTCTGCATAGTACAGACCTCTGGAGGTAGCAACAGGCATGTCCCTTTAAAAAATGAAGAACTAATACCCCGACCTCTGGAGGTATCAACAGACATGTCCCTTTAAATAATGATGACCCCAACTAATATGTTCTTAGGACCATGCTAGGTAACATGCATAATTTTCATATGTGTAAGGTCCTATTTACAAAGAACTTGATTCACGACGAGCTGAGTGAGCAGCGCACAGGCTACAGCCCAACCAACAGTCAACACCAATTGACTCTCTTACCAGCCAATGGCTTATGAACCACAGGGATTTGCCCTCAAGCACCTTACCCAACCCGCCTTGAGAAAGACCCTTAGGGGTTGAAACACGTGTCGGCTGCCAATCACGAATAGACGTATATGTCTAAACCTTATCTTTAATGAAAATGAAGAAGTCACATGTTTAAAATCTCAGCATTAACGCGTGGAATCCTTCAATAAACAGGGTCTAAATACCTACCTCGCAAGGTAACCAGGACTTTCCATTTAACTTCCCCTTAAAGAGACATAGGGTTTGCCTCTTCCAACCTGTGACCCAGTTTTTTCACTCTATGCATAATTTTCATATGTGTAAGGTCATATTTACAAAGAACTACACAAAGCGATATATACAACTTTGGGTCAGATGTTCACTACTCTAATTCGCCCTCCAGCCCTGCTGCGGGAATCCCACAACTTAAATTTCAATAATGGGATTTAGGAGACTGCCAACACCGCAATCAACGGTGGCTCCATTGTCCATGAAAGCCATAACGCCTCAATCCCTGCCCACTCTCTCACCAATGCTTTAGGAGAGTAATTTCTTAATGTCAAAGATGTGATTTCTACAGTCATAACCGGGAGAGAGAGAGGAGGTGATTCAAAAAAGATGTTTCCATGTGTATGTGTCACCTATGCATGGAAAAAAGTAATAGGTTGTGCTTGAAAAATGTATGTATGATTCCGCCTGGGAGATGCACACATGCACAAGTGTGAAGTATTTCTTCAGCAGTGTTGACTCAAAAGAGCATATGCATTCTAATTACATCTCAATAAGTTTACATTGTGATGCTGGAAATGCATCGGAGGGACAGGGCCTCCGTATCCTTTACTGTTTTTATCGTGTGTTCTGTCGTGTTTTCCGTGCAGAAGTCCATGTGGGACTCCTGGCGGTGCAGCTCTCTCTTTTTGGTTTGGTGTACAGACCGATGGGATACCCTTATGGCACCCATGGGTAGGGGTACAACCCTGTGCCCCTAGTGTATGTTTTGGGCACCTGTGGGTGGCCCACAGAGCAGGGTATGGGCTGGTGGCAGCTCCATGCTGAATTTGACAGGTGCGCTGGGTGTCCTCCATTTTGGGATACCCCGGCCCTGCCATTGGGATCAGTTGATTCCGGATAGGAAACAAGATGGCCCCTGTGGCCTCTTGCTTTCTATTGCCTGATACCTTGTTTTCCCAAAGTCCTGGGAAGCCCTGACTCTGTCCCTTCCCCCTGACTGGCTGTTGGGTGGAAGTTCCATATATGGTGTTGTTGTGAAGGCCCAGCTAGACTGACTGGAGCCTTCCCGTTGACTGTATGTTGTGGGTACCTCCTGTGGGTGGGACCTGGGTGAATGGAGAGTGTGACCAATATACACTCCTTGTTGTGGCTGTCTGGTTTCTGTCATGAGGGACAAAGACTGAGACAGCCCTGCCCGAAACTGCCCTGAATGCAGTGTGTAGTGTTGAATGGCTGACTACTTGTTCCAATCCACATTCCTTGTTGTGAGTGTCTGAGCGGGAGAAGAGTGGCCTGAATGCCCTGCATGCCTGATTGGCTGACTGACTGCATGAATGCCCTTCTGTACGATTGGCTGCTGAGTGTGTGCCAGCAGTGTGGAAGAGAGGCAGAATAGTATATCTGGGGACCTCTCACCACTGGAAATTGTTCAGAAGCTGAAGTCCACTACGACGAGTAACTGGAGTAACTGATGCTTGACCTTGAAGCTCTGCTGGAAGAGAAGAATTGCTGTTGCTCTCCTTCACGATCTGAAAGCTGCTGTGTCTCCAAGGACTGACCCAGAGAGGACCTGGTAAGGCGCCCTCTTCCCGAGCTACGAGGGACCATCGTGCACAGCTGATCTTTGGCAACGCTTCCTGGTAGACAGACCTACGACAGGCTGCCGACCGGAGACGGGGACTGCTGCGGAATCCCAAAGAGAAGCGCCCGGACTGTTGTCCGCCACTGTCGACGACCGCCGTCGCCGACCGGAGCCGCCGTGCTCCCGTTTGCCTAAGAACTTTCTCTTGATCAACGGACGCTCTCGTCTGCATCGTCGCCACCGTCTCCTGCTGGAGAAGGCCTGACCGTCGACGCGCCGAGGAGTATCCGCCGGTGGGTTTCCCGCCACCCAAAGACCGCAGAGACGCCGACGACTCGACGCCCTTGCTGGGCCACAGTTCTTCATCATCTCTTTGCGGTCCAGAACTATCGTCACCGAGGTGCCCCGCACGCCTCTTCCTTGCAGGACGCCAACGCTCTGTCGTCGACGAGCACCGCTCGGATCGAAGCCTGCTGCCTCATCGACGCCGTTCTACCCGGTTCACTGTCGGACGTTCGACGACCCGTGTCTCCCGCTTGAAAGGGAAGGCACTCAAGAAGGGCCGTCGATTCCCCGACAATGAACACCGAGTCCGCGACGCCTCTCGACGATCCGTGGCTCCTGCCTTAAAGGGAGTCACTCAAGAAGGATCTGTCGACGCCTCGCCAACGAACTCTACTCCACCAGGTACATTGGGGGGGTAAAAACATTGTAGGAGAGAACGAGACTCTTGAACAATATATGGACTGGGCTTGTTTTATATATCTTTATTTTACAGGTTGCCCAGGTGGGGGGATCTCCACTCAGAACTGTGTCCAGTGGTAGGGGCCAGTATTCTGCCTATTGTTACAACCGTCTGCTTTCCCTCCTCTCTCTATTGCTGGTTTCCTTGTTATTGATCTGTGTGACATTCTGACAGTCTTGTTGATGCACTCTAATTGAATATTAGTGGTACCACTTTAGAATTGTAGATATTTACCATTGTTGACTTTCCGGAGCACAAAGTGCGTTATTGTGATAAGTGTACATAACCTTTGAATATTAATTATATAAAGACTGTGTTTTCAGTAATACAGTGTTTGGACATTCCTTGTGGGGGCTTGGGGACTACACTGTACTTAAGAACCAGCCTGCATCACCTCCCGAGAAGCTAGGCCTTGATTGCTCGTCCATTGCTACCGTAATAGAGAATCTTGGCTGGGGTCTTTTGCGCCTCTCCTCTACCATATAGAGAACGGAAGTACAGACACCCCCTACCGGTCTTTACAGCTGGTGGCAGCGGTGTGATGCTTATGGTTTTAAGAATCAGTGTATAACCGTGCCACTTACAAAATATCTGCACTTTATTGAAATAAGGTTTAGGTGTGTTCCAAATAACTGCATTACAAGCAATGGAGTCCATTGCAAATGGTAAATTGACTAGGATGAGCTTAGAGGCTCTCCAAAGTGCTTGTGAAGCCAGGGAGTTAGTCTTTGTGGATAAGTCTAGGGCTGAGCTGATAGCTGCCCTGGTGGACTACCAGACTGATGGTGAAACTCTCGATGAGGGGGTGAATGCAACCGATGAGGACTCTGCCCCTGGGGTTGTCGCTGAATCTGTTTCTGGGAATGCCGCCATTCCTGCTGCCTCTGTTCCAAACCCCAGCAATTCCATGGAACTTGAGTTATTAAGGATGAAGTTGGCCTTTGAATATCGCAAGTTGGAAATAGAAGCTGAGCTTAAGAAAGAGGATCTGGCACAGCAAGTGGAACTCAAGAATAAGGATCTTGCGCTCAAAGACAAGGACACTGAATGCCAGAGAATCCAGCTAGAGAAAACTAGAGTGGAGACTTCAGCTAAACCAATTGAGAGTGGCAGGTCCCCAGCCACCAAGTTTATGAAAGATTTGGTTGGTGTGTTTTTGGAGGGTTCAGATATCCTCCAATGGATTGAAGCGTTTGAAATGGCTTGTGCAATTCATGATGTTGATAAAAGAGATTGGGCTAAGTGTTTGTTAAGCAGAGTGCCTCAAACTGGATATGACTGTATTCTGAAGCTGAGTGTGGAAGAAAGGGGTCAGTATGAGTGTATGAAGTCTGCTTTGATTGCCAAGTTTGGCAAGACGCCTACCCAATACCTTAAAAGGTTCAGGGATTTTAAGAAAAGAGAGAATGTGTCTTGGGTTGACTGGGTGAGTGCTGCGCACATGAACATGATGGGGTGGATTGATGGGTAAAAGGTGAAAACTTTTGCTGAATTATCCCACCTGTTGTTTTTTGAGCATTTTTCTGAAGCCTGTTCACCCGAGCTGCGTCAGTATGTTGCTGACCAGAACATTTTGGACCCCTTTAAGCTAGCTAGGTTGGCTGACAAGTGGGTCTCCCACCGGGTGTCCCCTAAGGACTCCAGTGGGAAGGACAAGGATAAAGAGAAGGGGGCCTCTCAGAAAGCTGAGGAGTCCCCCAAGCAATCACAGTCGAGTAAACCAAAACCTTCCTCTCCTAAGACCCAAAAAATCTAGTGGGGATAAGTCATCTGTGTGTGGGAATAAGAGTAGTGGTCCACCTGCTGCAAAGCAGGCTCCCAGTGGTTCCAGTACCATACCCCGCACTCCTAGCACTTGTTGGGATTGTGGGGCTCTGGATCACCGAAGGGGTGACTCCAAGTGTAAAGGTAAGGCACTTGGAGTACAGGCTATCAGCCTGACCTACCCTTACCCCGTGTCTGAGGTGGAGGCCACTGTCCTCCCCTCCTCTACCGTGATCACCTTTGGTGCTCCGGTAGAGATTTCCTTAGTGTCCCTTGGGGCCTGGGACCAGTACGCAGAAGTACTGGTGACTTTCCCGCAGAACACCCGTAGGTTTTTGAGAAGTGTCCTCTTGAATGGCCAGCCTTCTACTAGTTTGAGAGACACTGGGGCAAGCATGACAGTGGTGGACAGGACCCTGCTCAAGCCAGAGAACTATGTAAGTGCTCCTCTGAGAACCACCAGGTTAGCTGGTGGGCCTCCCAAATTATCACCTGTAGCCTTAGTCACACTCATGATTGGAGACAAGACAGCAAAGCTTCCTGTCCTGGTTCAGAACAATGTCCCTGCTAACATTCTGTTAGGAAATGATCTAGTAGAGTTGGGGTTGATCTCGGATGGTCTTCCCATGACTGCCGCTGCAGTCACTAGGTCACAGGTGACACCGGGTCTGGCTGTGAGTCAGGTACCCGAGCCAAAGGCGAGGCCTAAGGCAAGAAGAAGGAAGACCAAGAAGGCCACCTCTGTGGAGGGAACACCTTCTCTTCCTGCTGTTCCGACAGCACCCATTGGGATCCATGCTCCGGACGGGCTGGGTCCAGTGGAAAACCCAAACTCAACTCCTGTGGGAGAAGAGACAGAAGACTCTCCTGTGGGAGAGGTTCTCAACCACGAGGATCATCCCGACCTTCAATGCTTGTTAGCTGAAGGGGGACCCTCCCGGGCGGACTTCTGTAAAGGACTGAGAGAGTGTCCCTCTCTCGAGGGTCTGAGGAAACAGGCCCTGTCCCAGGCACAAGGTGAAGTGCCTAGGACATTCAAGATTTATTGGGAGGGTGAGCTCCTAGTTAGTGAGCCCACTAAGCCTGAACCTGGTGCCCTCAAGAGGTTGGTGGTACCCCAGGTTTACAGGCCCTTCCTGCTGCAGTTGGCGCATGAGGTGCCCTCGGCTGGTCATCTTGGTACCAAGAAGACTAAGCAGAGGCTCTCTGCCCACTTCTACTGGCCCCAGATGGGAGTAGAAGTGGAGTCCCACTGCAGGACCTGCCCAACTTGTCAGTTGTCTGGCAAGACTGGAGGCAGGGGCATTGCCCCACTGCAGCCATTGCCAGTGGTCGGCACACCGTTTGAGAGGGTGGGCATCGACATTGTCGGTCCCCTGGACCCTTCCACATCAGGTGGGCATCGGTTCATCCTGGTCTTGGTTGATCATGCCACCAGGTACCCTGAGGCTATACCCCTTCGGACTATTACTGCCAAGGTGGTGGCCAGGGCTCTCCTGGGTATTTTTACCCGTGTTGGATTCCCCAAGGAGGTTGTCTCTGACAGAGGATCCAACTTCATGTCTAGTTACATGAAGACCATGTGGAAAGAGTGCGGGGTAACCTACAAGTTCTCCACCTCTTACCACCCCCAGACCAATGGTCTGGTTGAAAGATTTAACAAAACTCTCAAGGGCATGCTAGGTGCTTTGGAAGAGCCCCTAAGGAGGAAATTAGATCTCCTCATGCCATGCCTGCTGTTTGCTTACAGAGAGGTACCTCAAGAGGGTGTTGGTTTCAGCCCCTTTGAGTTACTCTTTGGACATCCCGTGAGGGGGCCCCTCGCCTTGATCCGAGAAGGCTTGGAAGCCACCCCTCCAGGTCCCGCCAAGCAAGTGGGGGACTATGTGTTAGGCCTCAGACGGAGGATGACACAGATGATGGGTCAGGCAACAGCAAATTTCAAGGCCAGCCAGGAATTGAATAAGTACTGGCATGACCTTAAAGCTTCGCAAGTGGATTGGACTCCGGGACAGGAAGTCCTCGTGATGGAGCCTACCAAGCCTCGAGCATTGGCAGACAAGTGGACTGGACCCTTCAGGATAATCTCCAAGATGGGCGAAGTCAATTATCTGGTTGACATGGGTGCCTCCGGGGTAACCCCTCAAGTATTCCACGTCAACAGGCTCAAGCCTTTCCACAGGCCAGCAGAGGTCTCATGTCTCTTGCTAGCTTCAGGGCAAGAAGAGGACGAGAGTGAGCCCCTTCCTGATTTGCTGCATAGCAACCCTCAGGACGGCTCAGTGGAGGGAGTACATCTCTCTCCAGACTTGACAACAGAGCAGCAGAGGGCCTGCAGGGCTTTGCTCCAGCAGTATGCCTCTCTGTTTTCGCTGACACCGGGCCTTACACCGTGGTGTAGGCACGAGATTGACACTGGTGACAGCGTGCCTGTCAAAAGCAGGTGCTACCGTATGTCAGATACCGTCAAGAACCACATCCAGGCTGAGGTCGCCAAGATGTTGGATCTGGGTGTAATTGAACCCTCAACCAGTCCCTGGTCCAGTCCCGTGGTCCTTGTCCCCAAGGCAAGTTCCCAGGCCGGTACCAAGGATTGGAGGTTCTGTGTGGACTACAGAGGAGTCAATGCCGTCACCAAAACTGATGCGCACCCATTGCCCAGGGCTGATGAGCTCGTGGACACCATAGGTGCTGCCAAATTTGTGAGCACCTTTGACCTTACCTCAGGCTATTGGCAAATAGCTCTGACGGACCATGCCAAGGAAAAGACGGCATTCTCAACACCAGAGGGACTCTACCAGTTTAGGGTCATGCCTTTTGGGTTGAAGAATGCCCCTGCCACTTTCCAGAGGTTGGTCAATCATGGCTCAGTGGGCTGGAGGCCTTTTGTGTGGCCTACCTAGACGACATTGCCGTCTACAGTTCCACCTGGGAAGCACATTTGACACACCTGGATAAAGTGTTGCAGGCCTTGAAAAGGGCTAACCTCACTATCAAGGCCACCAAGTGCCAGATAGCTCAGGGGAAAGTTACCTATCTTGGTCATGAGGTAGGCGGGGGTCAAATCCAGCCTCTCTCCAGTAAGGTACAGGATGTACATGACTGGGAGACTCCCCCTACTCAAACCCAGGTGAGAGCCTTTTTGGGCCTCACTGGGTATTATCGCAATTTCATGGCGGACTATGGGACCATAGCTGCACCACTGACAGCTCTGACTTCACCCAAACAGCCTAGCAAGGTTAATTGGACTGAAGACTGTCAGAGGGCCTTTGATGGCTTGAAAGAAAGTCTGTGCAGGGCACCCGTGTTGTGTGCGCCTGACTACAGCCGACCCTTTATCGTCCAGACGGATGCCTGCGACACCGGAATTGGAGCTGTCTTGTCCCAGTTAGATGACAAAGGAAGAGAACATCCTATCATATTCATCAGTAGGCAACTCAAGGGTAGAGACCTTAGGTGGGCTACTGTTGAAAAGGAATGTTTTAGTATAGTTTGGAGCCTTAGGCGTTTTAGGCCCTACCTTACGGGGTCCACCTTCAAGGTCCAAACAGATCATAAGCCCCTGAAATGGCTTATGCAGATGAAAGGTGAGAATCCGAAACTGCTTAGGTGGTCCATTAGCCTGCAAGGGCTAGACTTCACCATAGAGCACAGACCAGGGAAGAGTCACGATTATGCAGATGGCCTTTCCAGAAGGTATGTTGACCGTCTGGATGAGGGTGTCTATCCCGTGGGAGATTAGGCACCCTAACCTCAGTCTGGGGGGGGGCGACTGTGATGCTGGAAATGCATCGGAGGGACAGGGCCTCCGTATCCTTGTCCTTGACTGTTTTTATCGTGTGTTCTGTCGTGTTTTCCGCGCAGAAGTCCATGTGGGACTCCTGGCGGTGCAGCTCTCTCTTTTTGGTTTGGTGTACAGACCCATGGGATACCCTTATGGCACCCATGGGTAGGGGTACAACCTTGTGCCCCTAGTGTATGTTTTTGGGCACCTGTGGGTGGCCCACAGAGCAGGGTATGGGCTGGTGGCAGCTCCATGCTGAATTTGACAGGTGCGCTGGGTGTCCTCCATTTTGGGATACCCCGGCCCTGCCATTGGGATCAGTGGATTCCGGATAGGAAACAAGATGGCCCCTGTGGCCTCTTGCTTTCTATTGCCTGATACCTTGTTTTCCCAAAGTCCTGGGAAGCCCTGACTCTGTCCCTTCCCCCTGACTGGCTGTTGGGTGGAAGTTCCATATATGGTGTTGTTGTGAAGGCCCAGCTAGACTGACTGGAGCCTTCCCGTTGACTGTATGTTGTGGGTACCTCCTGTGGGTGGGACCTCGGTGAATGGAGAGTGTGACCAATTTACACTCCTTGTTGTGGCTGTCTGGTTTCTGTCATGAGGGACAAAGACTGAGACAGCCCTGACCGAAACTGGCCTGAATGCAGTGTGTAGTGTTGAATGACTGAGTACTTGTTCCAATCCACATTCCTTGTTGTGATTGTCTGAGCGGGAGAAGAGTGGCCTGAATACCCTGCGTGCCTGATTGGCTGACTGACTGCATGAATGCACTTCTGTACGATTGGCTGCTGAGTGTGTGCCAGCAGTGTGGATGAGAGGCAGAATAGTATATCTGGGGACCTCTCACCACTGGAAATTGTTCAGAAGCTGAAGTCCACTAGGACGAGTAACTGGAGTAACTGACGCTTGACCTTGAAGCCCTGCTGGAAGAGAAGAATTGCTGTTGCTCTCCTTCACGATCTGAAAGCTGCTGTGTCTCCAAGGACTGACCCAGAGAGGACCTGGTAAGGCGCCCTCTTCCCGAGCTACGAGGGACCATCATGCACAGCTGATCTTTGCCAACGCTCCCTGGTAGACAGACCTACGACAGGCTGCCGACCGGAGACGGGGACTGCTGCGGAATCCCAAAGAGAAGCGCCCGGACTGTTGTCCACCACTGTCGACGACCGCCGTCGCCGACCGGAGCCGCCGTGCTCCCGTTTGCCTAAGAACTTTCTCTTGATCAACGGACGCTCTCGTCTGCATCGTCGCCACCGTCTCCTGCTGGAGAAGGCCTGATCGTCGACGCGCCGAGGAGTATCCGCCGGTGGGTTTCCCGCCACGCAAAGACCGCAGAGATGCCGACGACTCGACGCCCTTGCTGGGCCACAGTTCTTCATCATCTCTTTGCGGTCCAGAACTATCGTCATCGAGGTGCCCCGCACACCTCTTCCTTGCAGGACGCCAACGCTCTGTCGTCGACGAGCACCGCTCGGATCAAAGCCTGCTGCCTCATCGACGCCGTTCTACCCGGTTCACTGTCGGACATTCGACGACCCGTGTCTCCCGCTTGAAAGGGAAGGCACTCAAGAAGGGCCGTCGATTCCCCGACAACGAACACCGAGTCCGCGACGCCTCTCGACGATCCGTGGCTCCTGCCTTAAAGGGAGTCACTCAAGAAGGATCTGTCGACGCCTCGCCGACAAACTCTACTCCACCAGGTACATTGGGGGGGTAAAAACATTGTAGGAGAGAACGAGACTCTTGAACAATATATGGACTGGGCTTGTTTTATATATCTTTATTTTACAGGTTGCCCAGGTGGGGGGACCTCCACTCAGAACTCTGTCCAGTGGTAGGGGCCAGTATTCTGCCTATTGTTTCAACCGTCTGCTTTCCCTCCTCTCTCTATTGCTGGTTTCCTTGTTATTGATCTGTGTGACATTCTGACAGTCTTGTTGATGCACTCTAATCGAATATTAGTGGTACCACTTTAGAATTGTAGATATTTACCATTGTTGACTTTCCGGAGCACAAAGTGCGTTATTGTGATAAGTGTACATAACCTTTGAATATTAATTATATAAAGACTGTGTTTTCAGTAATACAGTGTGTGGACATTCCTTGTGGGGGCTTGGGGACTACACTGTACTTAAGAACCAGCCTGCATCACCTCCCGAGAAGCTAGGCCTTGATTGCTCGTCCATTGCTACCGTAATAGAGAATCTTGGCTGGGGTCTTCTGTGCCTCTCCTCTACCATATAGAGAGCGGAAGTACAGACACCCCCTACCGGTCTTTACATTGTCTTTGGGAGTGCCTGAGAGACCCCCAGGAAAATGTATTGAAGCTGCTATTTAACACCCACAAAGTAATAATTTCAACTATTCACTAATATATTTGCAAACAGCTAAAGCACCTTTTCAGTGGACTGAAGGTACAGCGAGATGTATAAGATCAAGAAATGTAAACAAAGTGGGGAAACAGTGTCAGCTCATCTATAATGCTTGTTGGGGTGCTGGCCTGCCACTCGGTGAGGAAGAGCAAAGCCGGCCCAGTGAAAACGCTGAGCATGTCATCAGCTGCAACAAGCAGCTGAGGACGTGCTCCTAGACTGACTTTCACTGTATAGGAAAACATGGTTTCCTTTTGATAGTTTAGTATCCAAGCTGCACAGGCCCAATGGTCCATGCAAAGCTGGCAGCATGTAGTTTCCCGAGACTCGCATGGCTGTCATGCACTCAATGTCCCAAAATACATCCCACCTGCTCCCAACACCTCATAACACGTCCACTCACAAGCTCTGCCCCACTATGTTGCAACAGCAGGATGACACAAATGGGCTCGTACTCACTGAGGGCTCAACACGGAATGCAGTGTGCAGGGCGATTACGCCAGTTTCGACATTGGCAATTGCCATGGCGTTTGTCAACACGCCCATCGAGAGGCTGTGTTTCCATGACAACACGGCATCATGTGCATCACGTGTTACGGAAGCAACGATCACATGACCCATTATCCTTGGCAACGATACAAACAGCGGCTGTTCGTGCCATGCCACGCTTCTCAGCTGTTGTTTTCACTCAGCGTTTGGCATTCCGATTCTGGACTTAGGATATTCTCGGATTTTTGACCTCGGACCATGTATTCCCAGACTGCCTTTTGCCTTTTGCCTCGCTGTTGTTTTCTGCTTCTCTTCACCTGAACTGCCTTGACTGTGGATTCAGATTTACAGACCGCTTTGGATTGCCCATTTTTGTGCTGTGCTTCGGTTGCTTCCCTGACTTCCACTGTCTTGTTTTGCTTCCTGGGAACTTCTTGGATTCTGCTTTACACTCGCCTCGCTGAATTCCACTCTGACAGGGGCTGTTGGTCTCTCCCTGTCATTCAGGTGCATCCAGTGAGCATACATCCTTGCCTTGAGTTGCCGCCACGGACGTTCTTTACTGCTGCAACTTCACTCACTGAGGGTACAGTTACTCCGGCCTGGGGGGATTCTGAAACGTGAGACCTATTTCTCTGTCTTCCCTTCGGGCTAGCCTCCATTCATTCTCCTGGTAGGTGCCAGTATTGTTACTTTGCCCTTTTTGTTACACCTTCAACTGGGTTCTGTTGTGTAACCTGCTTAACTTGCCTGTTTCCTTTGCAGCCACTTGGAGGGCCGGTGTTCCTGTCCCTGCTACCTGTGGCCCTAATAAATGAACAGCAAGTTACACGTATCTCTCTGTTGGGTACTTAGGGATGGAGGTATACTTAATCTATGCGATCCACAAGTCTTGACAGACTGAGAAGCCTTCCATCGCCTAGATTATGGATACCTCGGCCGAGGACCCAGTGGCAGCTCTGGTACAGGCCATCACGGTATTACAGGCTGATATGGCTGCTGCTACCACTGCCATCCATCAGCGGCTCAACACCATACAGAGCGAGCGCCATGCATTGCCCATAGATCCAAAATTTGGCGATCCACCACCACAACCAACATGTCCAACAACAGTACATCCCCTATCATAATTTTTGTGGCAACTATGTTTCCTCTGGCCGCTCCCGAAAAATTTCAGGGCGACCCTCAACATTTTTGCACCTTTTTGAACCCGTGCAAATTGCATTTTCTATGTAGACCCCAGGCGTTCCCTGACTCCATCACCAAAGCAGCGTTTACATTGTCACATTTAGGCGGCATCTCCTCTACCTGGGCTAATCCTTTGCTAGAGGGCAACAGTCCAGTTTTGTATGACTTGCAACTCTTAGTAAATGAGATGACCATGGTCTTTGATACACGCCACAAGGCACAGTCCAGTCACAGAACCTGGAACTGCTTGACCTCTTCCCAGGAAATATTCCGCTTATAAAATACATCACCAGCTTCAACCAATTGTCTGTTGAAACTGTCTAGCCTGAAAATAAGAGGGCCGTGGTTTCTTACATAGGATTGAACGACGCCATGAAAGATGCTCTGGCCGTGGTCCCTTCATTACCCATACAATAACACAAGCTTGTGGACCTGGCATTGCAGGTTGATGCTCGAAGGGCAGAACGGAAGTAGGAATATGGCCTTGTCCATTCCTGGTCTTTTTCAGCTACAGGACCCCCTGGGGAACCCATGCAGATTACAGGGGTTTGTAGCCTGATTACAGCCATGGAAAGAGAACCTCGGAGTAGGCAAACACCTTTTTCTGTTGTGGTCTAAACTGTCTACGTCGAGGAATATCCCCGCTATCCCAAACCAATAACACCGGGTTTTCAGAAGGCTTGTCCCTAGACATGGGGGCACGGAAGAGCCAATGCCTGACCCCCTTGGTCTCAGTCCCCTCTTTTGGAAACTTGAAACCCATGTCAGTGCAAGCCATGTTGTTAACTACACCGGATGTCACGCATTTGGTTCAGCCAGTTGTCGACTCAGGTGCCAATGGCATCTACATCGACATCTTCTTGGCGGCCTCACTCAACTATACCGTTACAAAACAAAAGAAACCCAGAACCAGAACAAGTGGTGAATGGCACTTCATTAGTCTCAGGGCCCATTAGGCAGCAAACAGCACCCTTGACATTAGTAATCCAGGACACCCACAGGGAAGCATTTATCTAATCACCACACCACAGTTCGGTCTCATCTTGGGAATACCCTGGTTACGAATACACAATCCCGTCATAGATTGGGCTTGGGGCGACATCTTTTTGAGTCCACCTTCTGTCAATGTGAATGCCTCACCCTCACTGATAGCACCAAGACCCCATATCAGGTACTGGGTGCCATTGCGCAACTCACACTAAATGACCCAGTGGCCATGGATCTAGATCCACCCCAGTATGTGGTGGGTACGATTGCATCAGGCATACCCACGGAGTACCACAACTTCTTGGAAGTGTTTGATAAGGGCTGCGCAGAACACCTCCCTCCTCACAAGTCATACGACTGCCCCATAGATCGTGTTCCTGGCTCGACCGAACCTAGCGAACAAATATACTCATTGTCGCCTTCGGGAAGACTAAGCTCTGAAGGAAGATTTACAGACCTCCCTCCTTCTAGGCCACATACGGCCCTCTAAGTCACCTGCTGCCAGTCCAATCTTTTTTGTTCCAAAGAGGGAGGGCGATCTCCGACCATGTATTGATTACAGACGCTTGAATTCCACAACGATAAAAAAATGCTACCCTCTACCCCTCATCAGCCCCTTGCTTGACCGATTGACTCATGCATCCATATACACCAAAATAGATCTGAGGGAGGCCTATAACTTGGTTCAAGTTTGCAAGGGCGACAAATGGAAGACCGCATTTTGCACATGACATGGACTCTACGAATATATGGTCGTGCCGTTCAGTCTGTGCAACATGCCCACCATATTCAAACGGTTTATGAATGACGTATTTAGCAACATCCTGGACACCTTTGTGATTGTCTATTTAGACGATATTCTGGTTTACTCCCCGTCCATACAGGCGCATGTTGCACATGTGCGGGAGGTGCTTTCTCGACTCCAAATACATGCCCTCTTTGCAAAAGCCAGAAAAAGGCCTGTTTCACGTTAGCGAAGTTGGCTTCCTAGGATTCCACATATCCCCAGGGGGCCTATCCATGAACACTTCCAAGGTCCATGCAGTCCTGGACTGGCCAGTCCCCACATCCATAAAAGCCCTTCAGTCGTTTCTTGGCTTTAGCCAATTTTTACAGGTGGTTTATCTCATGTTTCTCGTCTATTACCGCTCCTCTCACCTCTCTTACCAGCCCTCAGAACCCATTCATCTGGACTCCCGTGCAACAAGAAGCTTTTGAGACATTGAAAACAGCGTTCACATCGGCACCGGTATTACAACATCCCAACCCTGACCTCCCGTTCATAGTGGAGGCTGATGCCTCTTCCTATGAATTAGGGGCTGTCCTCTCCCAGACTTGTTTAACGACAGGCCATTTGCACCCCATAGCTTTCCACTCACGCAAGTTCATGTCATCAGAGTTACATTACACAGTCACAGAGAAAGAACTGCTAGCCATAAAAGAGGCTTTCAGGTGTGGAGGCATCATCTCCTGGGAGCCAAACATCAAACCACAGTGTATACTGATCACCGTAACGTGCAAGACCTGGCCTCACTGAAATGTGCCAATAGCCATCAGGTCCGCTGGCACCTGTTCTTCTCTGCATATGATTTTTCAGTCAAACACAGGCCAGGGGTCACACATGGGTAGGCCAATGCCCTGTCCCATTCTCCGGGGGGGTCTCCCTTCGTATATTTCCTGAATCACTGCTTGATAGGAAGCACATAGTATGTCTATGCACTCCCCCAATGAATCTACTGACTTCCGTCCGGCAATGAGCAGCTCTTCATCCAGAACAACTGTCGGAATGGGATCCAGTTTTCCATGAAGGCCTGGAGTTTGCACAGGGAAAACTGTTCCTACCGACACCAGACACATGCAGTCAGTCCTTCGAATGGTCCCATGATGCCCCTGTCAGTGGCCATCCGGGCCAAAAAAGCAACTTATCGTTACTCCAACATTGGTTTTGGTGGCCTTCTATTTGAAGAGAGGTCAACACTTATGTTAACACCTGTTCAATATGTGCACAATGCAAAACCAGGAAAGGTCGCCCTCTAGGACTACTCCATTCCTTGCCCATTCCACCCAGGCCCTGGCACACGGTGACTATGGATTTTGTAACTGACTTACAGTTATAAAATCCAACAGTGTGGTGCAAGGTTTTGACACAGTGTGGATTCGTTCACAAAAATGTCCCAGTTCATCCCATGCTCAGGGATACCCTCAGCTCCCACCTTAGCGGGTTTGTTCTTTTGGGCTGTTTTCTGTCTCTTTGGGTTGCCCACAGTTCTCATCTCTGATCAGGGTTCACAATTCACGTCCAAATTCTGGCAGGTTCTCACCAAGTTGCTTGGCATCGATGCCCGGTTCTCGTCCTCCTAAAATCCTGAGACAGATGGGCAAACCGAGCGTGTCAACCAAGCAATGGAGCAGTAGCTACGCTGCTTATCCCTTCAGAACCAACGGTCTTGGTATCAGTTGCTGCATCTCACAGAATTTGCATACAATAACGGCCCGCATTCTTACACTGGCTCTTCCTTTTTTTATTCCCTGTATGGGCAGCATCTGCGTACCCTTCCATTCCCTAATTTCTCTGCATCTAGTACACCTGCTGCCTCTGCCTGTTTTAGGGATCTTTCACTCGTCCATGACCAGACTCTCACTCATCTTCACGAGGCTCAGGCGGTGATGCGGTGCGCTGCTGACAAGAGACGCCCCCCAGCACCTCCCTATACTCTCAGGGACAGAGTGTGGTTTTCAACTTGACACCTCTGCTTGCCTGGCTGTCGCAAGCTGCTTCCTCGGTGCGTATAAAATCACCAAGGTTGTGAACCCTGTAGCCTTCTGCCTTTCCCTACCATCTGCTTGGTGCATCCACCCTGTTTTTCACTCTTCCCTGCTCAAACCATGCCCTGTTTCGACGCGAGTGGTTCTGCCTCCCACTCCTGTTGTGCAGGGTGCCTCCGATGAAAATGAGGTCAGTGCCATCCTTGGTTCTCGTGTTCGCAGGGTATGATTATATTATGTGGTAGACTGGTTGGGGTTTGGTCCGGAGGAGAGGTCATGGGAGCCAGCTAGTGCAGTCCATCCCCCACTTCTCGTCTCCCGTTTTCATTGGGGCAATCCGTCCAGCCCACGGGGTCATGGGCCCTTTGCAGGGGGCTCTGTCATGCACTCAATGTCCCAGAATACATCCCACCTGCTCCCAACATCTCATAACACGCCCACTCACAAGCTCCACCCCACCACATTGCAGCAGCAGGATGACGCTCAATCGGTGCCTTGGCAAATGAGCTCGTACTCACTGAGGGCTCAACACAGAACGCAGTGAGCAGGGCGATTATGCCCATTTCTAAATTGGCAATTGCCATGGCCTTTATCAACACGCCCATCGAGAGGCTGTGTTTCCATGACAACATGGCGTCAAGCTCGTCACGTGTTACGGAAGCAATGATCATGTGACCCAGTATCCTTGGCAACACTATAAACAGCAGATGTTCACGCCATACCACGCTTCTCAGCTGTTGTTTTCACTCAGCATTTGGCGTTCCGATTCTGGACTTACAATATTCTCTGTTTTTTTACCTCAGACCACGTATTCCCGGACTGCATTTTTCCTCACCCTTTTGCCTCACTGTTGTTTTCTGCTTCTCTTCACCTGAACTGCCTTGACTTCGGATTCGGATTTACGGACTGCTTTAGGTTGCCCATTTTTGAGCTGTGCTTCGGATTGCTTCCCTGACTTCTGTGGTCTTGTTTTGCTTCCTGGGAACTTCTTGGATTCTGCTGTTCACTCACCTCGCCGAATTCCATTCTGACAGGGGCTATTGGTCTCTCCCTGTCATTCAGGTGCATCCAGTGAGCATACATCCTTGCCTTGAGTTGCCGCCATGGATGATCTTTAATGCTGCAACTTTGCTCACTGAGGGTACAGTTACTCCGGCCTGGGGAATCCTGCAACCTGATACCTGTTTCTCTATCTTCCCTTCGGCTAGCCTCTATTCACTTTCTTGGAAGGTTTCAGTATTGTTACTTTGCCCTTTCTGTTACACTTTCAACTGGGTTCTGTTGTGTAACCTGCTTAACTTGCCTGTTTCCTTTGCAGCCACTTGGAGGGCCCGTTGTTCCTGTTCCTGCCACCTGTGGCCCTAATAAACGAACAGCGAGTTACACGTATCTCTCTTTTGGGTACTTAGGGACGAAGGTATACTTAATCTACACAATCCACAAGTCTTGACAATGGCCCAATGTGGATGTGGGAGGGGTACCGCATTGTCAAATGTCCTTGAATGGTCAGAGGGTCTGGGGCTCTAAAATGGTGGTGATCCACTGTGCATCTCACGAAAGAGGAAGTTCTTGCTGTTTCTTGGTTCCTATCTGCGTGGTGCACAGGAGACGAAAGACCATCATGGCAGTGTGAAGCACCATCTGAGGTCCCAATCTGCAGGAAAGAACAAAGAAAAAGCGTACCTTTTTTATTGCTTAGAGCTCAAATCTAGCTAGTGAACAACTGAGTGTGTTACGATGGGAGGGTGCCAGGAATATGCATTGACATTTTAAATAGTAGCATAGTACATTTGGTGGAGGGAGGAAGGAAGGTTTTTTTTTATGTGTCCAACCGGTACTATTGAACAAGCCATATATTTAGTTTTCTGAAAAATGAAGGATCTCTGCCGGGATTGGGCTCCGTATGGTCAGGGTGTGGCAGGAACAAGACTGATTAATTGCAATTGTGGTAGGGTTGTCACACCTAGGAGTCACTTAGTAGCAAAATCATTGTGTATATGAAGGGTATTGTTAGTGAAGAGTGAATATAGATGTTTGGAGCAAAATCAAAAGGTGATGGCTGGAAGGTTTGAATTGAATTAATCATAACCACTGGCACACTCTGGGTAACCCTTCAGACCATCGTTTTCCCCTAATAGAAGGGGAAAGACCATATGCAAATCAGGCTTGGTCACATCCCTCCTGCACGAGACCACACGCATTCCCAAACATGTTTCAACCTTGTTGGGCATCATCAGTGAGGAGTAGCTTGGGTCTCTAGGACTATTGTGAAAGACAAAACAGTTAAACATGACCCTTGATGTTACAAGACCATGAAAGAAAAGACATTCGAGTACTCCACTGAAGTTGATGATACTCAGAAGCCTCTGTGAAATCAGGGAAAGTGGTGACTCAAGGAAAAAAAGAGTGGAAGGATGAATGAAGGAATGTTGTCCTGGTGCATGTGGATGTTGCCAAAAATTAGTGTATTCTGTTGTTGCAAGTTAGATCATCATGCCCAGCAATTAACCAGATGTATTCATGTTGTAGTGTGAATGGGCACTTTATAGTGGTGCAAGGGGTGTTAAAGTCATAGTAATTTGGAGATCACACTTAATTCAGGTATCAGGAAACCACTGTCTGTTGTGTTGGTGACGGTTCTGTGAATAAGGCTTGTTGTCCAGGCTTGTTTACTGAAGTATTGGTAAGTTTAATGGATACTCATGCAGAACAGTGCTCAATGATAGTGTGAAACGTGTGGCCCATTTCATGATACATATTCCCAAAGAGAGAAAGTGATGAAGGAGAATGACAGACTAATGAGTGAAGGCATGATTGAACTTCTGGAAGTGTCAGAATCAATCCTTCCCATTTGGTGGCACATAAGACCAGTAGGACGATACACGCATTGATTTGAGAGATGTAAATAGAAACATGGTGGTGAGAAGTCCTCTTTTTCAGGTATTTCATAAGTTCTGCTGGAGCAGTGCCTCATCCCAGCAAGTTTCGGAGTGCACCAGGTAAGCACAGGCATCTTTGCTGGATTCCCTGTGCACCCCCCCCCGCTTTTTTAAAAATCGCGCCTGCAACGCGAGCGCTCTTCACAATTCTGAAGAAGCTGCTTAAATTGCATGATGCACTGAATGCAGCATCAGTGCACCATCTATGCCTGCCAGCGCTCCCTCTCCACCATTACAGCCCACGAGGAGCCGATTCATCAAAGATGGCTGCCCTGGCCTCGGCCTGACTGCCTGACTCCCTACCAAGGACCTGCCTGCAACCGGATTGGCTGGCCTAGCGCCTTAGCCAATCCCTGATCACCGGCAGGCGAAGCCGGCCCACATGCACCAAGGCCCACTGTTACAAGGCCAGCACCTGTTTGGTTCCTGTTTGTGCCTGTGTCTGCCGTCAGCCAGACCCCCCACCTGCAACATACAAGGTAACCCAAGTACCTATAGCCATGACTTTGCCACACATGCGGTCTCACAAATGATCTTAAAATATTAAGCTTGCCTCTTTTAAACAGACTATTTAATGCTGTTACTACAAGTAAAAATCAACACTAGGCTGCCTCTCAGCTACTGGATCTAAAACCACATAAGTAGCATGTGCCTCTCTACTGCTTACCTATCACCTGTAGGCCTTTAGGTGCCCCACTGCCTATGCACCCTGCTTGTGACCTATGGTTTTTGTGCCTAATTGTTAAAATCGAATTTAGGTGCCCCACTGCCTATGCACCCTGCTTGTGACCTATGGTTTTTGTGCCTAATTGCTAAAATCGACCTATGGTTTTTGTGCCTAATTGCTCAAATCGAATTTAGATGCCCCACTGCCTATGCACCCTGCTTGTGACCTAAGGTTTTTGTGCCTAATTGCTAACATCGAATTTAGGTGCCCAACTGCCTATCCACCCTGCTTGTGACCTATGGTTTTTGTGCCTAATTGCTAAAATCGACCTATGGTTTTTGTGCCTAATTGCTAAAATCGAATTTAGGTGCCCCACTGCCTATGCACCCTGCTTGTGACCTATGGTTTTTGTGCCTAATTGCTAAAATCGAATTTAGGTGCCCCACTGCCTATGCACCCTGCTTGTGACCTATGGTTTTTGTGCCTAATTGCTAAAATCGACCTATGGTTTTTGTGCCTAATTGCTAAAATCGATTTTAGGTGCCCCACTGCCTATGCACCATGCTTGTGACCTATGGTTTTTGTGCCTAATTGTTAAAATCGAATTTAGGTGCCCCACTGCCCAACCCGTCCATATACAATCACACCACACCTATCAGCATTCATGATACGACCACACCCATCCTGGGTAATGAAAGACTCAATAGACTCATGTCTAGAACTAAAATGCCCCTACTACCCACCCCACTCACCACCACACCGATTACACCAACCAAACTAAACACCACGCCCATTAATCTCCAACACAAAAGCCTCCACAACGCACCACTCAAACACCTATCCAATAACAAAACCACTGATTCTTCCACCATCTTAGACAACACACCACCCCCTGCCCCCTCCTCCACCCTCAAAAGCGCACTCATCAATGCCCGCTCATTAGGTGCCCATGCCATAGACATCCATGACCTTATTGAGGACCAACACCTTGACATGCTGGTGGTCACTGAAACCTGGCTCCATCCAGCAGCAGGACCATCTCTAGCCCTTGCTATTCCCCCTGGATTCAGTATCCTTAGAACAGACAGGTCAAACACCCAAGGAGGTGGAGTTGCAATAATAGCCAAAACCACTCTGGAAATCAGAGCTAGCCCAATAGAACAGATACAAGGCTATGAACTCCTTCTAGTGAAGTACACCTCCAACCCCAAAACTACCACCAACTTACTAGTGGTATACAGATCACCCAACAAAAATACACACCCTGACTTGGACATACCACTACTCCTAACGCCCCTCATCAAGCCTAAAACTAAATGCATAGTCCTCGGTGACTTTAATCTAGGATACGATGACCCCCTGGACTCAGAAGCGTCTACATTCTATACAGCCATGTCAGGAATGCACTTCGTACAACTGATAGATAAACCCACCCACTCAAAAGGAAGAACCCTAGACTGGCTTCTCACGCTCAACTCTCCAATCACCATTGACTCCATCCTCCCAGTCAATTGGTCAGACCACTATGTAATTAACTTCACCATAGATAATGCCAGTACAGAGCACATCACCCCTAAAAAACCAGAAGCATTCGAAACTAGAAATATCAAAAAACTCTCCTCTGACAAACTCACTCCAGTCCTGAGTGCTGCCCTTGCCCTTACGGTTCCAGGTACTAACAACCCTTCCTATCTAGCTGAACAATACCAACAATGCCTTACCCAAACTATTGACCTACTTGCTCCCATCACCACCAAAACCCGTATACCTGACAAATGTTCCTGTTTTTGGTTTAATGAGGAACTTGTAGCCTTAAGACGCACTAAAAGATCTCTTGAACACCTCCATAAGAAAAACAATACCGCAGAATCGGCAGTAGCCTTCGCTGAAGCTAACAAAATATATAAATCAGCTATAATCTCTCAAAAAGCCAATGCCTTCAAACTCTGCATTACTAATGCGTCCTCCTACAGCAAAGAACTGTTTACCATCCTTAGAGAGCTCGAAAACCCCTGTCAAACTTCAGCACCCTCTAACGCTAGCAAAGACTGGTGCACCACTATACAAAGCGCACTCTCATCTAAAATTCTCCTACTACAAAACAAAATTGATAATAAAAAAACGCTCCTAGCTGACAAAACTCCACCCACTATATCAACAACTACATCAAATGCCACTATTGGCCCCCCATTTCAAGTTACACCAGTGTCTAACAAAGAAGTATTTGACACCATAATGAAACTCAAAGCTTCCAACTGTAAAGAAGACCAATTCCCCTCCCATCTAGTAAAACTCTGTGCCCCCACCCTCACACCCATAATTACCGAATTCATCAATGCCTCTTTCCTCACAAACACAGTCCCCACCAGTATTAAAAAAGCTTGGGTGACATCTCTCCTAAAAAAAACAACCCAGGACCCCTCAATACCCACTAATTACCGACCTATTACAACGGTCCCATTTCTCCTAAAAATAATTGACAAAATAGCCTATTGCCAAATTCAGAACCATTTGGAACAACATCAACTATTAGGAGACCGCCAGTCAGGATTCCGCCCCAACCATAGCACAGAGACAGCCCTCCTTGATCTGAAGATCCAAATGTATGCCACTAAAGAAGCAGGCAAACTCTGTCTGCTGATGCTCCTGGACCTCTCAGCGGCCTTCGATCTGGTCGACCACGACAAACTCTGCAACACTCTAGCAAACAACTTCAACCTAGCTCAGAGCGCTACCAACTGGATCTAATCATTCTTGGCTGATAGGACCTCCAGAGTGTCCATCGGCAAAGAATCAGCAGACCCAGTGCCTGTCCCAGCAGGTGTGCCGCAAGGCTCTTGCCTATCCCCCACACTGTATAATGCCTACACTAAGCTATTATTTGCAGCTTTGGATGCCATGGGTGTCATCTATACTAACTTCGCCGATGACGCCCAAATCCTCATTCCTCTCTCAGGCAATCATGAACAAGACTCCCTCCTGGTTAACCAAATCTACTCACTCATCCAAAACTGGATGGCCAATAACAGCCTTTGTCTCAATGACGATAAAACGGAGCTCCTCATACTAGGCTCTTCCAGCAAAATCAACACCCTTGAGCCTGCCTTCAAATCATTCACCATCGATGGAACCACAATCCCTGTTCTTCAACAAGTCAAGACACTGGGCGTCTACTTAGACGCAACACTATCCATGACCAAACAAGTAAACACATTAGCCTCGTCCACCTCCTACACCTCCAAACTCATCTCCCTCAGCCGTAAATTCCTCTCAGCCAAAAACTGTGTTACACTAGCCAGAGCACTCATACTGTCTAAGCTAAACTATTGTAACATCCTTTTCCTGGGCACGTCCAAAACCAACTTAGCCAAACTCCAACTCATGCAGAACAAAGCCCTCAGAGCAGCCTTAGGCATCAAAAAATCTGAACATATCTCCAACACCAGAAGAGACCACCACTGGCTCCCCATCCAAGCCAGAATTCTATTTAAAACCCTAAGCATCACCCACAAATGCAGGACTAACAAAGCACCCAAATACCTCAACAATACAGTCACAATGAAGCCCCAGACTAGACTTCTCAGGTCCAACAAAAATGCATACCTCGAAACCCCCAGATACAAAAGAGAGAAAGCAGGGGGTAGTAGCTTCAAAACACTGGCACCTAGACACTGGAATGCGCTACATACCCACATTATGAACGAAACCTCCTACCCTAAATTCAAAAGCTTCCTGAAGACTTGGCTCTTCAATAAGTTCTAACTGAACTAGAGCACTAATCCTCTCCAATTAACTGTACATATCTGACTGCTTTGCATTTTGCTGTATATTCTTGACTGCCTCGCATATTATTGTATATTACTGACTGTTATTCCTGTGTTTTCCTCTGTGTACTTTCTAAGATTGCATTCCCCCGTTGTCTGTAACTACGCCGTGATACCCCCGGGTCTGGGCGTATAACAAATGTAATAAATAAATAAAATAAATAAACCAGGGTGGCATATTTGTTCTCCACTATTGCTCTGTCGGCGGCATGCCATCAGATAACATTTCACAAGAATTCTAGGAAATACATGAAATTCATCAGTTGGTCCCATCTGGACATCCAAAAAGCTTGCACCACACTGTGGGGGGTAGTTGGTGATGCTTCGTCCTTTTTAAATAAGGCCTCTGCAAATGCAATAAAAGAATGTATGTATGGGATGACGTGTGCAGTGGGAGTGGTCAAAGGACAATTGAGGGGATGTAACCCCATAGATATGACCTTTAAATTTGATGGACTAAAGCAAGATTAGGAAAATACTTCCGCCAAATTAAAACTGCTGATTAATCTTCAGTAGTAATTTTCAAAGAAAAGGCTAAAAATAGCTATAGAAACTGTTTAGAGCATCATAAATTCCAAGGGCTAAATGTGTGATGCTCTAACCATTTTTTGACCACATTTCAAGGGCAAAATATGTTGGCAGCCATCTGTAGTAAACACGTTGCACGTTTTGCCGTTGGCAAGAAGTGCCAAGGATCCTCCTAAGATAAACTCAATAGCGGAACAAGATTGGCTGCCGTTTATAAAAGGGAAAATGTTTTCCATGGACACCCAGTCAAGATGTAGCAAAATCCCGCATGAGCCTGATAGAAAGTGGCCCCTGACATTCAGCCTTGAAGATCTGTCAGAGCGGATAAAGAAGCTGAAAAGCTTGAGAACCCCAGGGCCAAATGGCCTGCTGGCCGCAGTTCTGAACAGAGAACCCAAAGGTTGGGCAATGCTGGTGCTGCAGTTATTTGACAGAGTCTGTAGTGAAAAAGTAATTCCAGTGTCGTGGACGAAGGTCATCTAACTCCCAGTGTTCAAAGCGGGTGACAGACAGAGACCAGCTATTATAGGTTGTTATCCATGGTGGATGTCGCTGGTAAACTGTTTGCTTCCGTGTGATGTCTGAAATAAAATCTTGGGTGGAAAGGGAAGGCCTTTTGGGTCCTTTTCAGACAGGTTTTTCGCCCAGGCTCTTGCACACTGCACAGCATTAGACTCTTAGATGCATTGATGTTAAGAGCAAGTTTGAAGCAGGGGTCTCCATAATCTGTTGCGTTTGTGGACTTCCATGCAGCATTCGACCAGGTTGATCGTGTTCGGCTGTGGGGAAAACTAAGAGAAAGAACTACCCGGAGTGGTTAGTGGAAATTCTTGAGTTCTTTCATAGTAACACCACAGCGCGTATTTGTCTGGGGAACAATGATAATTTGTACGGGCCAGTAAGAATTAACAGGTGAGTCAATCAAAGTTGTGTGCTGGCTCCCCTGGTCATATATTTATATCCGCATACTTACCAGGCTATCTAGAGAGGGGAGCTAGATGCCCACCTAAAATTGGAACTAAGCCAGTTTCATCTATGCTTTATGAGGTTGGTCTGGTCATATTTGACTAGACTCTTTCGGGTCTGAAGGATATGTTAAACGAACTTGGGAGATACTCAATTGCTAATAGCCTATCTGGGAACCTGAGTAGGACCAAGATACTGGGCCTCATTATAAATGTGCTGGTCTGGGAACTACGGTACCGGTAAGCTTGCCGGTACTGTAGTTCCCGGACCGGCAAACTATGAGTTGTGCTCGCAGGTGCCTTTCTGCACGCCAGGTTGGACAGAAAGGCAGAGCGGCACCCGCGAGCAGAGCATGTGGGATGCACCGGCACCCTTATAAACAGTGCCGGTGCATCTGACCTCCCCATTCTCCTTCAGCCCTATGGGGCCTTATGGGTATGGGGAACATCTTTTTTCCGGTGCCCGCAAATGGGCAATTACCGGGTCCGCCAGGGCCGTAATGAACCGGTAATTGCCCATTTGCAGGAGCCAGGAAAAAAATGACACCGGTGGCAGCCGTGCCTGTATTACAGTCACGGCTACCGCCAATGTCATAATGAGGCTAACTGTCATTCTCTCCTCAAGGAAAATCAATCGTCTAGTTATGGTTACACCTTTGGGTGAGATTCAGTACATTGGGCCTCATTACGACCCAGGCGGAGGACCATGGTGCTATTAGCACCATGGTCCATGCCGGTGCCTGCCCTGGCAGAATGGGGAATTACCACCCCATTCCGAGGTTGGTGGGGCGGTAATTCCCCATGCCACCATGGCCCTTCCCCATTCCCATTTTTGCCCCATAGGGCTCAATGGGAATGGGGAAGGTGCTAATAACGGTACCGCAAATTGCGGTACCGTTATTAGCCCCAAAGTACCTTTGCGGGTCCCTACTTTAACGGCTGGAAAAACCAGCTGTTATGGTCATGCCCCGTAAAGGGCTCCTAATAATGAGGCGTTAAGGGTTTAACGGCGCCGACCCCTTTTACGGCGCCGTTAAACCCTTAACGCCAGGCTCGTAATTAGGCCCATTGGCAAATATTTGGGCCTCACGATTTCAAGCTGGGCAAATTATTCCAATATGATTGATTTGAAAACTAGCAAAGCCAAGCAATCAAGCACCCTCTGTCACAGATGTGTATGCCAGCATGCCGACTATTCCCTTGCTGGTATAGTCACATTGTGTAAGAAGTGGTTCTGCCCTTCTATTTTATATGGATTGGAGGCCCTTGCAATGTATGATCTAAACTGCAAAACAAAGGGGGGTCTGGGAATCTCTCTACCAGCACGAACAGAGCCCAATGAACTGTTCTTGGGTGAATAACCCCTGGGAGAGACTCTACCAAGTCTTTAGCTCACTGTCCCTTTCACAGAGAAGAAATGTCCCCGCATATCAGCCTTTGTCCTGCCCAGGGGAAGTCCAGAGCCAAAATGCTAGGCAATTCTCCTCTGAACAAGAGTACCATCAGTAACCCCATACACGTGTTTCAGCCTTGTTGGGCATCATCAGTGAGGTGAAACTGTTGCCTCTCTAAGAACAGTGAGCAAGGGGTCCACGTCTGGATCGCCCTGTTAACTTAGGGTGAAACCCAAAGTTAATGTATGCAAAACAAAGGGGGGTCTGGGAATCTCTCTATCAGCATGAACAGAGCCCAATGAACTGTTCTTGGGTGAATAACCCCTGGGAGAGACTCTACCAAGTCTTTAGCTCACTGTCCCTTTCACAGAGAAGAAATTTCCCCAGCATATCAGCCTTTGTCCTGCCCAGGGGCAGTCCAGCGCCAAAATGCTAGGCAATTCTCCTCTGAACAAGAGTACCATCAGTAACCCCATACACATGTTTCAGCCTTGTTGGGCATCATCAGTGAGGTGAAACTGTTGCCTCTCTAAGAACAGTGAGCAAGGGGTCCATGTCTGGATCGCCCTGTTAACTTAGGGTGAAACCCAAAGTTAACGTATGCAAAACAAAGGGGGGTCTGGGAATCTCTCTACCAGCACAAACAGAGCCCAATGAACTGTTCTTGGGTGAATAACCCCTGGGAGAGACTCTACCAAGTCTTTAGCTCACTGTCCCTTTCACAAAGAAGACATTTCCCCACATATCAGCCTTTGTCCTGCCCAGGGGCAGTCCAGCGCCGAAATGCTAGGCAATTCTCCTCTGAACAAGAGTACCATCAGTAACCCCATACACGTGTTTCAGCCTTGTTGGGCATCATCAGTGAGGTGAAACTGTTGCCTCTCTAAGAACAGTGAGCAAGAGGTCCACGTCTGGATCGCCCTGTTAACTTAGGGTGAAACCCAAAGTTAATGTATGCAAAACAAAGGGGGGGGTCTGGGAATCTCTCTACCAGCACGAACAGAGCCCAATGAACTGTTCTTGGGTGAATAACCCCTGGGAGAGACTCTACCAAGTCTTTAGCTCACTGTCCCTTTCACAGAGAAGAAATGTCCCCGCATATCAGCCTTTGTCCTGCCCAGGGGCAGTCCAGCGCCGAAATGCTAGGCAATTCTCCTCTGAACAAGAGTACCATCAGTAACCCCATACACGTGTTTCAGCCTTGTTGGGCATCATCAGTGAGGTGAAACTGTTGCCTCTCTAAGAACAGTGAGCAAGGGGTCCACGTCTGGATCGCCCTGTTAACTTAGGGTGAAACCAAAAGTTAATGTATGCAAAACAAAGGGGGGTCTGGGAATCTCTCTACCAGCACGAACAGAGCCCAATGAACTGTTCTTGGGTGAATAACCCTTGGGAGAGACTCTACCAAGTCTTTAGCTCACTGTCCCTTTCACAGAGAAGAAATTTCCCCGCATATCAGCCTTTGTCCTGCCCAGGGGCAGTCCAGCGCCGAAATGCTAGGCAATTCTCCTCTGAGCAAGAGTACCACAGTAACCCCATACACGTGTTTCAGCCTTGTTGGGCATCATCAGTGAGGTGAAACTGTTGCCTCTCTGAGAGTATGGGGTTACTGATGGTACTCTTGTTCAGAGGAGAATTGCCTAGCATTTCGGCGCTGGACTGCCCCTGGGCAGGACAAAGGCTGATATGCAGGGAAATTTCTTCTCTGTGAAAGGGACAGTGAGCTAAAGACTTGGTAGAGTCTCTCCCAGGGGTTATTCACCCAAGAACAGGTCATTGGGCTGTGTTCGTGCTGGTAGAGAGATTCCCAGACCCCCCTTGTTATGATCTAAACTGGTTAAATAGACTTGATGGCCTTTTTTGGCAGAGTGTTTTGGGGTTGCCAGGTTCGACCTCAAGATATACACCTAGAATTAGGGCTGACCTCCTTGATGAGTTTGTCTCTAAGAAAATAAGGAGTGTTGCATATAAATTCTTTATTAACTCTGCAGTGCCCATTGTTAACGGTGCTGGCTAGTAATCTACACAAAGAGCCCCTTTTGAGAGGTTCAAATTATTTGAAGTTAAATAATGATCAATTTGACCTAATGCAGAGGTATTCTGACTTCAATCGCTGCAAAGACTTCGAAACAATAAAAGGGGTCTTCTGTGGGAAACTCAACAGATGGGACTGGTGCTGCATTTATAGTCACTCAGCGAAATTAAAGACTTATCAAGCTGTGAACACCGTTACCCTTAACCAAAGGTATTTTGTGCAATGCCCTCATCCAGGTGTCCGCCAGTTGTACATCCTGATGCGTTTTAATTTATTACCACTACAGGCCATTTGGGGAGCCAGATGGGGTATTGCTGAAGAGGACAAGTTTTTCCGTATTTGCTTGTGCCCTACTAATGTGGAGACTACAGGGCATATTTTCACCGGTTGTTCCAAATTGGGCCCCTTTATTTGACCACATGTGGGAACCTGGTTCATGACTATGACAGTATAAAAACCAAGGATTTGGGGATTTATTGTTTAAACACAGAATATGTCTCCACACATGTGGCACTTTACCATGTGTGGATGACCATTGAAAAATTGTTAGGACATGTTATGACTACATAAGCAAAATGGCAGTTATTTTGGAATGTTTTATGAATTCTGTGAGTGATTGTGACTAATTGAAGTATTGCTTTTAAGGAAGTCTGCTGAGCTTAATCAATTGATGCAAAAATGTACTAATTGATGTTATTTAATGTATAAGTGTTACATTCATGGATTGGCTTTCCTGTTTTGGTTTGTGGTTGATAATTCATGTTAATTTATTAAAAGTTCAGTTTTGAACTAAAACATAAATAAATAAATAAATAAATAAACATTACAACATTTAGGATCTACCTCTATCTAAGTATGCATTTAAGACTTGTGTCACCCATCACTGATATTCAGCGTTTAATGTCAAACCTGTTGGCTGGTTTGCCTGGGGTGATGCTGTTCCAATATGATATTATAGTGTATTGAAATGGCATGAAGGAACATAATAAGCGGTGCAGACCAGTGCTTGTTAAATAGGCAGAGAAGTAATTTAACATAGAGTTCAGTAAATGTTGAATTCTCATGAAGGAAGTCATCTGTTTTGGGCATAACCTTTCCCCATTCCTGGGGGGTGGGATATGAACCGTCTGGGCCCCTCCCCCCACACTTGCCTGGCGGCCTGCACCTTGTTACCCTTCAAGCGCCTTACCTCGCACTTAGCTTGTGGACCTTCCTTCCCCTGCACGCCCTGCTACCGTTGGCCCTGTCCACCTGGCCTCCCCTGGCACTCCTTCTCACAGGCCCTCCGCCCTGTTTGGCCCTCGCCCCCCCCTGCACTTCTCTTACTGCACTTGCACGTTTCCGAATGTCACAAGGGCTAGTAGGATCGTTTTTGTTTTATCCTCCATTTTCCCCACCCTCTTGTCACGCCTTGAAACACACTGTGTATAGGCGCATTATAAATAATGAATCAATCAATCGATCAATCAAAGGAGGATACCATGAAAGCAGTGAAGGATGTGCCTCAACCATTGAGTAAAGATGAGTTGTGCTCATTTTTAGGGCCAGCCGAGTTCTCTAAAAAAGAATTAATCTGTGGATTCTCAGAAATTACTCAGCCCTTAAAGTGTATGGTTAAGGAAGAGGTAAGCTGTGTATGGGACGGTTTGTGTGATGATGCTGTAAGGGGAGTGAAGAAAGGTATATGTATTGAGTGGATTGATTCCACAATGTCCTTCTATTCTCACTGTGGATGCTAGATGTAAAGTGTTAGAGTTGGTTCTCAAGCAAGTTGTAGGCCCAGTGGAAATTGCCATTTTGTGTGCCTCGTGTGCACTAGAGAAAATAGAATCAACTTGTTCTGTCATTCAGAAAGATTTGTCTGGTGTGTTGTTGGGGAGATGAGCATTTTGGGCTGTATGTGTAGAATGAAGAACTACCTATTAGAAGAGATCGGAAACCTCCTGTGGAAGTGCTGTGGATTCAGGTCATGCCACAGGACACTCTGAGGATAGCAAGGCTGGGATTGAGTTTGTCATATGTTAATTGGTCGGTAAGGTACTTTCCTGTCAAGAACATTTGCATCAAAGATTCCCTATCAATGATGCGATGAGACAGTGCAGAGGGGTGTGAAGCGGAAGAAGACTATGCTGTGAGGATTTAGAGGATGAGAGTGACAGGTCTCTAGGGGTTATATCCTTGTCAGTCTGAGAAGAACTATGGAGTCAGATGATACACACTTAAGGTGGTCCACAATTGACTGTGTCCACGTTGGCCAAAATAGAATGTTCCAGTTGAGATATGTATCATACATCATGACTTAAGGAAGAGCTCACCGTTGAGACTGGATGGCTTTTGAAAGGATTTAAATTTCTGCCCACCAGTGGAACTGGCGTGGAAAACATGATGTCCTTCTGGCATTAAGGTCACCCTGGAATACCTGTTATGAAATGGAAGGTGAAGGAAAGATTTGGTGGCCATGTTCTACTGTGGGACGGAGCGAGTTGTTTATTTTTGCTGGCCATGCATGAAATGAGACAAGAGTCAGAAGGGAAGTTGTTATGTGTTCTGCCCTCTTTTCATACGCAAGAGCCCATTGGTTACTTTTGGGATTGATAGTCTGCATCCATATCCTGTTTTGGGTAGGATGAGCAAATTCTTGATTGAAGGAGTACACTAGAATTTTAAGTGGCTGGAAGCTGCAGTGGTAGAACAGGCACCTGCTGAGTGTATTATAGAACGTGTTGACACTATTATCAGGAGATTCGGTTACACAGAGTCAGTGTTAAGTGATAACAGACCCCAGTGTGTGGCCAAAGAAATTAAGAGGTTTTGTGATGACAGAGGTTTCTGCTGGATGCTCTCCTCTATCAGTCACACTGAGACCACTAGTATGGTGGAGACCCCCAGTCCTGTGATGGGTGGTTGCTTACAACAATCCCTTGTCAATGGGATGGATTGGGAAGAAGTCTTACAAGAGTTAGTATGCACCCAAGATTACTGCATGGTTGTCTCATTCATATGAACTCCTACCTGGTAAATGGATAAACAGGGATTGACAAGAGTTTGTGAAGGTTTCATTACTTTATATATTTAGACAGCATAAAACAATTACAGGGCTTTTTGTGGTTCATTAGTTACACAGACTGGAACAGGTAGAAATGTTTATGTAGCTGATTATGTAAGGGTTAAATGGGCACATCAATTGGAGAAAGGAAATAAAAAGTTGACTAACCCTGTCAAAAGGATGAAGGTACTTAACGCTGTGAGGGTGGAAGGAGAAGTAATTTGGAATACATAATCTGACTCATTATGCAGAGAGCAGAGGAGGCCAGAGGAACACAAAGAAACTGTGTCACCCATGAAGGGGGCAGCTTGGGAGGAGTAGTATTCAGTGAAGAGGAGCGAGGGTCTTAGCAGAGTGGATGGCCCAGGGGAAGGGAGGATGAAGTTATGGGGTGCAGGGGATAGTGCGACTCCTGGAACATGTAGGAGAACGTCACACTTCTGAAAATATCCTCCATGCTTCAGCCTCTGCCAACGTATATTAATTCTCCTGTGATGTGTTTTTCTTTTCCATTTGTTGTCTCTTCTTCCTCTGTTCACTGTTTGGTTGTCATTGTTAAGTGTCTTCAGTTCTTGTGCAGGAGGATGTGTAGTGTCCTACTACCCAGAATCCTGGCTTGAAGTTCTTCTGACCTTTGACTTCCTTGTTGGGAGAGAGGTTTCCAGAGTGGCTGTTTGAGTAACATTGGAGAGAGGAGAATGGAGAGGATGCAAGAAGGGTGCTCATTGTAAAATATGTCCTTGCTGCTACAGGACTTTACTTTATATCTGTTTTACCTTTATGTAGGAAAAGCACTAAACTGAGTCCTGGGACAGGTACATACAGGTGTGTGTCCCAACAGGAAGACGATTCAAGGTATACCAGTCCAACCAATTGACTGCAACCCGTCTCTCTATGAAGACAAAACCCTCCAAACACTATCCCAAATAGGTGTGTGGTATAAATTCTAGACTTAATTGCTAGAACATGAACCCTTGTCAGTCACATATACCGGCAGGGGCCCGTCTCATGTATTAATCAATCGCACACTCTATGTGTCAGAGAAACCGTACATTGTTCTATACGAAGTACTGTCCGAAGTACTATATTAAAAAACACGTACAGCTTGATATTCTAGTCAAAATCTATATCACAATTTATTATAAACAGTCCGAAAAATACACAAACAGAAACGTTTTTTGTGAAGGGATGGTATTCCCAATCTATTAATTCAACCTAGACTCAATGTGTTGAAAATATAAAAAACAACACAAACAAAAAGCATTTTAAGATATTTTGAAATGTTAACATGAAATAGTTTGACATGCATCAATTCATTTAATTCATTTGCATTGCTATTAAATCATTCATAACAGGTCTGTATCTGAATATACAAGCAATCTAACCCAATGGTTACATATATTGCCAGATGGTATGGCTTATTCAGACTCAAGAAAAGAAATGTTCAAGATTATGCTTGATGTTCAATAGATCTACTCGGGGTCTGGGACAGAGCTAGGCATGACACCTAGAATGCTTTGGTCTATGTTGTAATTCCTCTGGCCAGAACATGATTTTGTCACAGGTGTATATTTTACACACATTAGGAATCATGAATCATTGATGGTCAAACTGAGCCATCATCAAAATCACATACTCCCCCCCTTTCACTTTGTTAGATGATTCAGTCATCAATCACTCATTGGCCACTGCCATCTATTCTCAGAAATTGCTGTACATAACAGATTGATAATTTACGTCTTTAATTTATGGATTTTAATGATCTGCTAATTTTCAAAAGCAATCACTTACGAGCAGGAGAGAGTGGAAAAGTTGAAAGATATTCTCAGCTAGGTCCTGAGGGTCTCATTTCAAATCTTTACAGCAGCAGTAAGGGGAATGTGGAGAGCTACATACAGCGAGGAGCAGAGCTGGGCCGTGAGTGTGCTGTGTCCCCTGTTCCCTGTAGTTCCCCACTTTCTACTGCAATTTGAGGCCGCTCTTCTTCCCTAACACCTACCCCACCCTCGCGCGATCCTCTTGCCCCCTTTTTATTTCTCCTGCCATATCTTTCAGATCCCTCTGCAAGCTCACTGTGTGCGGTTGTATCTGGAACACTGCACATGGTTTGCACCGTTTTGGGCAGTTTCTGGATTGTTGGCTGATTCTGTTGTGACACCTGTAGTGAACCTATTTGCTTTTGCGTGCCTTGCTGCATAAACTGTGACAGGCATGAGGATTCACGGTGAGCCTGGCTGGAGCTTTGCTGAGCTCATCAAAAAGCCGGTAGTATGAGGTGTAAATACAAAATAAACAGAGCCAAGATGTTGTAAATAGCGACAAGATGCTGTACGCAGTCTGAAGCAAGTAGAACGTGCTTTGAGGAACTCTCTGCAAATGCACTTCCGTGATAGGAACCACCACTAGAAGCGCCAAGCGCACTGCCAACATTGCGCAGAGTCGCATCTTTTTTCTGCTCTGCTAGGCTGCGAGGGACTCCAGGGCGTAATGGTACCGGCTAAGAGCTAGAACCGAAGCACTGCCATAGTCTCCCCGATTGGGGCTCTGTTAGCATTAGAAACATCTGCAGTGCCAAAACGCCCTGTTTCTGAGTCCCACCCACTTTGTATTGATGTTCTACAAACCGGCAACATTGGAAGCAACAAGATAGGAGCTGTGTCTTAGGCTCTGGTACATATTTGTGACTATTTCTGTATAAAGTGGAGGTTCAGTTCTATGCCAGCTTATATCTTTGATAACTGTTCAGAGCCCCACCATTTCTACCCAGAAAAACAATGAAGGGGGCGAGTCAGACTCACCCAGCCCCTCTAGCCATTCAGGCCCTAGGGCCCTTTAGGAACGTGCGGGTAATGGATGGGATCATACAGAATAATTCCAAGTCCAAATAACCAAACCAACTCAGGAAGATGGCAAAGTACTGTTTTATTAACACTTTTTAAAACAGAAAGTTTACAACGAACATCAACGGACGTACACTCAGTCTCTCAGCGATCTTTACAGAAAACATAGTTTTTATGCCAAAAATAAGTCATGCTACGTGGCAATAAAGAAAAACCTATCAAGGGTCAGGATTGGCTAAGTGAAACATCTAAGTATACTTTTATATAGGAGCTAGGATTGTTATTGGCTGTCCACTATCAGGTGGACAACATATGCCTACCTCTAAAACATGTAATCTTTGGAAACATTAGATACACAGTTTCTCATTGGTCTTCAAACTATAAGGTCCTTAGTTATATGGACGAATGCAATTGGTTGGCACGCTTGTGCCATGTCTGGAACATTTGGTTCATTTAGCAGCACGTAAGCCCAGACCCAGTTGCAAGGATATGGGGCATGGCACTACCTCCCCACCCAATTAGCCCAGCATCTCTCATCGACCATGCCTTCTGCCATGAAGATTGTCTTTGTACTTGGCCTTGCAAAGTATCCTTGTCTTTAAGAATGAAAGGGAGTGAGGGCACTCACTATCATTTCTGGGAGTATGAGTATGAACTCTATTTTCATCCTTCACTCACGTGACAGGGGACCACAATTTGGTCAATTTTGCAGGTTTTAAATGTTCTATATGAATTAAACTTGGCACTTTTGGTGTTCTTTCTTTGCACCTCAACAAGGGAAACATCATCCTCTGCACGTTAGCTCATTTCCAGAATAGATAGCTGACGTTGGCTGCTTCAGTCTTGAATCCAGGCCAGACAACCTCGCCTTGCAGCTCCACGATTCGGACTCTTTGTGCTGAAACACAGTTTTCCCTTCCCGCATAATGGGTCCTGGCTAAATTCATGATACCAATGTCCAGCTTCAATATAATGAGGGCTTTGCCTGCATTCTATTCACTATGTAGAGTCAGCTTCTATGATGACTTAGTCTCCCTTGAGTTTCAGCGTCTGTAAAATTATTGAATGGTTGATTTTCTGCAGCTCTTCGTGCACGTGTAATCAAAAGTTCACTTGATTCTTTACCTCGTCATTAGTTTCTTTAGGATCTATACTTCCTCTTTAGTCAGTACGTCGGGAAGTAGTGCATACTTTTTATGACGTCCTAGTTTCTTTTCTTTGCTCTTTCTCATATTCCTTTAGGGAGTTACTCCCTTAGGTTATCATCACTTCAGGGATACATTCTGTATGGTTGTCCCAACGGGTATATTCTTTCGAAAACATAGTGGTATTGGCACAACGGCTGGTGTCAAACACAACACGGTCTCATGTCTCCAACATATGGGAAGAAGATGGGCAGGGTCTCCTGCAGAGGTATACAGTTGCTCCTCTACATTTTCCCTCTGGTCAGGTCCCCAACCACCTACTCAAGTGTTTCTACATCCTGGTGTTTTCTCTTGAAGAAGTGTTTCCTAGGTGTCCATATTTTCATCACCCCCCTCAGGGTGCCTGCTGAATTGACATGTTCATCTATATCCCAGGTAATGTAATTACATTGTCTATTTGGGGTACAATAGACCCATTGCTTTAACACACTGCCTTGTATATATGTGCTTTATAAATAAGCATTGCCATTACCATCGTCCCACATACATCTTATGATACTTTGGATACAGAAACTTTGTTCCCTCAGGTGCTAAGATGCTAGTGTTTATGTATTTTCTGAAATCGTCATTAGTCAGCTCCCTGGCGTTTGGTCCATCTTCTTCATTCCTTCTACATTTTTGCTGTTTTCTTGCATTGGGCAGTCATCATCCTGACTATACAGAATCCATAGATTAATAGCACCAGTATTACTCCAAGAACCTTAAATAGATTTGCCAACCAATGAGGAATCCATGAAACCAAGGAGGTAAACCAACTGTCATATTCAATGTCATCTGTCTCATCTCCCATCTTGGTATGCAGGTCTGTCAACCTCGATATGGCCTCTGCCAATTTCCCATTCTTGCCATCGTGAGAAAGTGGGAATGTGCAACATAATGGCCCAATTTTGGCGCAAATTCCTCCTACCATCGCTGTGATCATATCAAGGACATATCTATTCTGGAGGGTCAACAATGGTATGGGCCCCACCTCTTCTTTAATGGTGTTGAATCTCTTTATGGTAGCGTTGATTATCTGCAGAAGCTCCCATCTGATGATTTGCAACCATTTGGCGTTCGCCTCTGTTTTAATTCCTGACATAAATATAGCTGTCATTATCATAGCAGACTTACTGAACAGCTTGTGCTCATCAGAATGGTTTCATACGTTGTAATTGATTTGGCTGAGGAATAATGTTCTATTTTCGTCCGTCAGAGTTCAAGTGATCTTCTTTTTCTCAAATGGTTATCCACTTTTGGAAATTCCCCAATGTTTAGATCGCTCTGAGGAATCACTAATGGTGGAACATGGATGAACACCAGAGAACACACTCCGCCCCAATTCCAAGGCAACTTCATATAGGCTCTAGATCCACAAGCCCAATATCGATCCATAGGGACAGCTGTCCCTTTTCTCATTCCAGGAATATCAATTGTGGTTTTGCATTCTTGGTATGTCCCACATGGTTCTTTGAATGGCTTCGGAAGCCTATTGTTGGATTAACCAATGGGATTACAACTACTGGGCCTGATTCGTCTTCTACCCATGTCAGTAACTTGGAGTACTTAGCCCATGATTTTAAGCATCCATCTTTCACCCTCTGCACTACTTGTAACATTTTCCATTTTCAGCAGATGAGCTGCAGAGGACATCATTCCATCTTCCCATCCCTTCATGGTATGCACTTGCCCATATTTCAACAGTTGTGATTGTTCTAAACATCCAGACATCCCTCCTATTTCCATTATTTCAGAACAGTTCATTCTCTACATTTCTTCAACAATAACCTAATCCTGTCCTGCAGCAGGATACACAAGCATTTTGTCTGACCATCCAGGCTTCTTCTCCATTCGTATGGTTTTGATGTAGTCATCCTGGTATTGAAACAACCATCTTGATCTCCATTGCAAGGTCACACAGCTTTTTTGGAACTGTCCTCGAGTAGTACATGCTGCAAGATGGCTGAGGCATTTCACATTGTTAGCTGATACCTCCTTCGAAATGAAAGTCCTTACTGTATTCATGGCATAGGGGATGAGAGAGCAGACATAGAAAATCTCATCAGATGCTTGTTCGCCCACCTTTTTCATGTGCTGATACCACGTGCTATTCCCCAGGTGAGCTGAATTATCTAGATAGGTATTTATCCCTACATTATCTTCCTCTGCTTCTCTATTATGTCTCCTAACATACCCATAGAGATCAAATTACTTGTCACTAGTCATAGTCATAGTGGGGAAAATAATAGGAACACTTTCTTCGGTAGAACCACTAAAATAATAGAGACTGTGACAACAAGGAACAAAAAGATAACAAGAACAATAATGCAAATATATATTGTGCTTAGAAATCCAGACAACCATTTCTCGTGCCATCCCACCTCGTGCTCGCTCTACAATCATGTTGTATTCTTCATTAATAATTTTTGACAAAATCATTGAGTTCCTTTTACATTTGCAACTGCACAATTTGTTCAATTATAGCAGTAGGGAGTCTCCTTATCAATGGACCATTTTTAGGATCCTGTGTAAAACTGTGAATATTAACGTCTCTTCTAACAAAAGCATGGTAAGATTGAAGTATGAACACAAAGACAGCAACCACAAGCCGATGAATGTCACTATTGGCAGGTACCATGTATTTTTATCACTTAAAACAGATATTCTCCACAAAATTATCTCTTTTCCAATTTCAGATCAAGAACTGATGTTTAGGCATAATTTGGATGCATTATCCACTACTCCAATATATTTCAAAAAATTATTTTCAGCCTCTGGAATTTCTCTGCAAGTCCTTGCACTACCTGCTAAAAGTGTCTATTAAATTTCAGTCCATATAAAGTCCTTCTTCTTAGTCATCGATCAGGCCTGCACACATGGAAATTCTTCTTCTTGTCTTGGTTCTGGACCAGCAACGGTGGAGGTAGGGTCTTGCTTTTATGAATCTTCACGTCATTCAGATGAAACCAAGCTCGTCTTCCTGGAACTTTAACAGCAGAAGGGGAAACATCCTCAACAAGGAATGGTCCTTTGAATCGAGGCTCATGCCACTTCCGGGTGAAGTTTATAATCAGAATAAGGTCCCCAACATATAATTTAGACGGTGGCAATAGTTCATTTGGATTGGTTGCCAAATTATCTTCTTCCGTGTTCCTAGACCTTCCCTACCCGATGCTTGACTTGATCTGAAATGAAAGAAATACTGGTAGTCATACATGTCAAATAATCATGCATCTCATTACCTAGAGTTTTGGATACACACTGGGCATCACGCCTGATCCTAGATGGAGGTGTAAGGGGCATTCTCATTCGATGCCCTTTTACTAGCTAGTGCACGGTGAGATGGTGGTCTGAACTTGGCTGATTCTGAAGGGCATATAAAGCCAGGGGTAGGCAATGCAGCCATCAATTTGTCAATGTCAATTTAATCATGGCAATACTTTCTTTGAGGAGGCTGTTGAGTCTCTCACATATCCTATTCACTTGTGGGTGATACGCAGAAGAGAACTTGTGCTTCATACTTAATAAAAACCCTATTTGTTCGAATAGCTCATTGACAAAATGTGTCCCATTATCGGATCTTAGTACTTCGCACACAACCCACCTCGGGAAAACCTTGCGTACTAACAACTTTGCTGCCCAAGTGGCATCAGGGTGTGCACATGGACCTACTACGATCCACCTAGAGAAGGGGCACACCACCACTAATAGATGCCTACATCCATTACATGTCTGCAGCATATCAACATAGTCGATATGTAAATGCTGAAATGGACCATTCGGTCGAGGTATTACTCCTCTAATAGTTCTCAGTGTAAACCTTTGACACACAATGCAATTCGTCATACACAGTGCAACGTGTTCCAACAAATTAGGACTGAACCAGTCTTCTGCAATATTGGCAGCAAGACTTTCTCTAGTTACATGCGCGGAGTAATGCAACTGTTCAAGAGTGACTTTTCCAGTGCTTTCCCATTGCCATAAAGCTTCAGAGGGGGATAAGGAATACCCCATTCATTTCCACAGCTCTTGCTCTTCCTCTGGAGTTCTTCCCCGAATCTCCATTAATTGGGTTATGAACAGCATTTTAAACCCCTCCTGTACTAACATGGTTGTAATCAGATTTTCTTTAATATCTTCAGTATCAAAACTCCAAATTTCTGGATAATATGCAAACCTTTTGGCTTCTATGTTTGCAGCTTCATTCCCAGAAGTGAACAAGTCTGTTAATTTAGTATGGGCTGTGCATTTTTCAACTGCTATGGCCACTGAGAGTTGTAGTGCCTTAATGGGTCTATCCAATAAGGATGCATGTTGTACTGGAGAGCCGTCTGCACGGAGATAGCCCTCCTCTTCCAACGTGACAATCCTGTGTGTACGGTTGACGTCACTTAGGCGGAGTCACTGTACACTGTCACTTCCTGGCCTTCATGTTTCTCAAGTGCGACTATAAGCGATATTCATTCTGCTGCTTGCACTGAAAAATGAGATGGTAGCCTTGCACTCACCACCGCCTCGAATTCTCTATTTAATTTGTGTCTTGCTACTGCGGCACCTGAATGCCTTTCCCCACTAGTTTGGTCAATTTTCGAATGAACCGTCAATAAAACAAATCTCCCCTTCTGCCAAAGAATTCTCCTTCACACACAGGATATCATCATAGAATTCAACATTATTTGCACAGTCATGCCCATGATCACCTTCTTCTACTGGCTCAGCTACCAACATGGCAGGGTTCACTATTTTACATCTTACAATGTTAATCATTGGATTAGAAATCATTACATCATGAGCCGAAACTCTTTGGGATGTCAATGTGCCCTTGGGTTTCTCTAAAATGGTAAACAAGGCATGTTCCAAATAAAGGGTCATAGAACAACCCACGACAATACTTGTGGATTTTTCAATTGCAAATGTGGCAGCTGCCAAAGATTATTCGCAAGGGAAGTCTCCTCATAACTGGTAGAAAATCCCACTATAGTATGCCAAAGGTTTATACCCCGATGCGGTTCTTTTTGAAAGTACCGCTGTCATGACTGTGCCATTTATGTGTGAAAACAAATAAAAATCCTCTCCATAATTGGGAATCCCTAACACTGGAGCCATACAAATTTAACTCCTCAAATCATTTCTCCATTTGTTTTGTCCATTCTATTTTTGCCTTACCAACTTATGCTTTCTTTATTGCTTGCAGAAGTGGCTTTGTGTACGTGCTGTAATGAAACACCCAAGCTCTAATATAATTGCCCAAACCCAGAAACTGCTGCATTTGTCTCAATGTGTTTAGTTTTGGCATTTTCATAATTGCCTCAGCCCTTTCAGGTGTCACTTTCTTTCCTTCATGTGAAATTAACTGACCTATGTACAACACTTCCTCCTGATAATACTGTAATTTCTACATGTTCACCGTATATCCTTTGTCTGCTAAAATAGTCATCAATTTGGACAGAAACTTGCCTACACTCATCCTCTGTTTTACTGCAAATAAATAGATAATCTATGTACAGTATCACCGTACTCTTAAGATCGATATTGCCTAGGTCCATCTGTAGGACCCTGTTAAAGATCGATGGGGACTCAAGGTAACCTTGAGGCAAACAAGTATGATTTAGGGCCTCATTACACCGACGGCGGTAAGGGTTAACGGTCACCGTTAATGGCAACGGTGACCGTTAACCCTTACCGCCGTACTACGAGGTCCCTTTGCGGGTTGGAGGATTTAACGCCTGCTTTTTGCAGGCGTTAAAATCCAACCCGCTAAGGGACCTCGGAGCTAATTACAGCACCGCAAAATTGCGGTGGCGTAATTAGCGCCTTCCCCATTTCCATAGAGCCCTATGGGGCGGAAATGGGAATGGGGAAGCGCAATGGCGGAAAGGGGATTTACCACCCCTCCAACCTTGGAATGGGGCGGTAAATCCCCTTTCCGCCAAGGCGGTGCCGGTATTTTACCGGCATGAGCCATGGCGCTAATAGCGCCATGGCTCACCGCCTACCGTGTAATGAGGCCCTTAGTCTTTTTTGGCAAAACGTAAAGGAAGTCAAGTCTTGTGAGTCCTTGTGCAACGGGATCCAGAAAAAATGCATTTTTCAAATCGCTCACCGTGAAGTATTGAGCTTCTTCTGGGATACTGCACATTAATGTCGTGGGATTATGAACTAAAAGAAACTCAGCGTCTACAATGTGGTTAAGAGGTCTCAAATCCTGGATAAATCTCCACAGCCTCCCTTTAGATTTTTTAATTAGATACATCGCGGTATTGCATGATGACTCTGATGTCACCAGAATCCCTTGATTCATCAATGCTGAAATAGTCTGAAATATACCTTCATCAGCTTTTTGAGACATGGGGTACTGTTTTGCTTGGGGTAAAATTGCTATTGGCTTAAGCTTTATTTTAACCTCCCCTATCCCTTTCAATAAACCGACATCGTAGGGGCCTGTGGTCCATAGTGCACTCGGCACTTTTACAAGATCCTCCTGAAAAAATGCTTGTTGTTGCTGCATTATAACCATTCTTTGTGGGACTTCCCTTTTCTCTATCCTTTTCCTGTATGTAATGCTCATGGTAAACAGCACTTCATCATTGCTTCGGTCTTCCCTGAACATATCATCATCGGTTATGTAAGTCAGTCTGTACTCCTCCTCAAGAGCTATCACTATTCTCCATGGTCTACCCTCATTGTCTATCCCTTCGAGCATTGCCATCTCTTTTCATACTATAACTTCTTCCAACTCTATCGGAATGGCCTATCAACCTTCCTCGTCCATAGGTATTTGTGGTCTAAATAAAAACTCATCAGTTATCCTCACAATCTTTCCTACCAGACCAGGTAGCCATGTCAGCAAAATGTTTATTCTATACACAAAAAATCTCTGGATCTACTGGAACGTCCCGCAGAGCTACTTGCTCTGCGAATGCCAGTATGAACTCTCCCATGTTTAAATAGTGTATTCCTTGAGTGGAGCACACTATTCCTTGTTCAGTAACTGAGATTGTCATATTAAGATTCATCATTAGATTGCTTCCTAAAATGTTAACTGGTGTCTGTCGTGAATATAACAAAGGGGCGGACATGTCACATTCTCCTATGGAGACCGGTAATTTATCAGTAAACATAACTAAATTTGTAGCTCCATGAACGAGTTGCCCGTGTCTACAAGAAAAGAAAAAGATTTAACTCCTATCGTCACATCGACCCTGTCAATGTTATTACAATGTGGAGCGGTATCACACACAAAACACTAACCTGGAATGTTTCTGTGGTTGACTGTGGCTAGTAACAATCTCTCTCAAATCTCTGTCAATCTCTTAAGCAAAGAGAGAAAGCACAGAGACCTCAAGGAAACCCTCAAGGTAGAAAAACCCTGTTCTTCTGTTCCGAGGAGAAGGCTTCGCTGGCGGCAGCAGTCTCAGCGGGAATCCAGGTCTTAATCCGGTATGGGGTGAAACTAATTAGAGAGAGAGAGTGTGATGAGGCTCTATCGCATATGGGCGGGGGGGGGTCCGTTCTATACAGCTGACATGATACTTTAATGACGGGAAGCCAGGACTTGAGCACCGGAGTAGAGGGCGTTCTGAAGGTGAGTGCGGATAAATGTATCCTGAATGAAGGATGAAAGCAGTGAAGCAATAGACGTTTAGCAGGGATAGAATAGGTAAGTAAGAGCAGAGGGACAGCTTAGAGCAGCAAACTTACTTAAGTTGACAGCACAGTAGCAACACAACGTCTCTCTGGTCTCTCTCGCATATAAACACAGTGCTTCCTTGGTGCTGAGGCTGTCACGGTCACATGAATCTCCTCCCCCTCTGCCGGAACTAGGCTGATGCATGGAGAATTGGGAGCCATATTGGAGGGACTCACAATGAAAGCACAATATTGCCGCCAATGGTTAAGAAAAGAATGATGCCGGAACCGGGACATGACGGTATTCCCCCTCTCAAGGTTCGAAAAGCCTGGCTTACCGAGATGAAGCCAATGGAAGCATATGACCAAGAGCGGGGCATGAACAGTAGAAGCCAGTTCCCACCAGCGATCAGCTGGGCAATACCCTTTCCAGTCAATGAGGTACTGCAGACGGCTCCGAAGGTATCTTGAATCACAAATATCTGACACTTCATATTCCATGCTGGTGGGAGTGACCACCGGAAGGGGACTGGCATGGGCATTCCGATGAAAGAGGTCGGGGCATCAATTGTGAAACATGAAAGACCGGATGCAATCGTGACCAGGTAGGTGGTCATTGTAGCTGAAAGGCTGCAGTACTCCTAGTATCCAGGATAAAAAAGGGGCCGAAAAATCTAGGTGATAGTTTGGAGGGAACCGGATGCTTCAGAAGGAATTGTGCAGACAGCCACACCTTGTCTGCCAGTTTCATAATAGGTGCTGCAGTCCGATGATTGTCAGCCACCCGTTTACACCAACAATGGGCAGCCCGAAGGGAGCTCGGGGCTAGTATATGACCCTGCTGAACATCAGACAGGAGAGCATCAACAACTGGGAAATTGGAAGTAGAACAATAGTGGGAGGGAAAACAGGTGGATGGTAGCCATAAGAGCAAAAAGAAAGGACTAGTACCAATGGATTCATGATCTGCGTTGTTGTATGCAAATTCTGCTAGTGGCAAAAGAGGTGCCCAGTTGTCATGTGTGGCTGATACAAAAAAAGCGTAGATACCCTTCTCATGTCTGGTGCAGCCTTTTGGTCTGACCGTTGGTTTGCGGGTGGTATCCTGAGCTCATTGATCTCTTCATGTTTAATGTGGAAAACACTAGTTTCCAATACCTGGATGTGTATTGAGGGCCCCGGTCTGAGATGATAGTGTCCATGTTGAATTAAGATATGTTCGATTAACAATTACTCCATCTGGGTGGCTATTGGGACTTGAGACATGGCTACCATGTGAGCCATCTTCATAAAGTAGTCTATGGTTACCATAATAGTTGTGAGACCCGTAGAACTGGGGAGATCCAAATTAAAGTCTGTGAAGATGTTCTGCTATGGCCTCTGTGGAAGAGACACTGGGACTTTACCCTAAGGTGCCCTATGAGGAGTCTTTGTTTGTAGACAGATGACACAACTGGAAACGTACTCCCATACATTGCTCTCCATCTTTGACCACCAAACATGTAATTGTAACAAAGTTAAGGTGCCTTTGACACCCCGATATCCCGCAACCTTGAAATCATGCCACAGCTTCATTGCTTCTGTCTGAGTGGTAATAGAAGGTAGAAAGTCCAGCTGATTATGAAATAGCAGACCATCGTTAGGTATCAAATCGTAGACGGAGGTAATTTCACTGCATGTGTCGGCCTGTTCTCGTGTATCTTGACAAACTGTTTGCAGGAAATCAGAAACCACCATCTTCCTTTGGGGAACATCCGTTCAGTTTGAAACCTTGAAGTTTTTGAGGGTGACTTCCTGGACAGCGCATCAGATAACACATTGACCTTCCCAGGTATGATTACGAATTTGATATTATAGGGTGAGGGAAAGTGAGCCCATTGTGCTTGTCGGCTCTTCAAGTTCTTGTGATCCGTCCGGACCTCGATGGGAATTTTTGATCCTAGAAGGAGGTGTCGCCAATCTTAGAAAGCTTATTATCCAGCAGTTCCTTTTCAAGAATTTGTACAGAAGAGGGGGAGTGACCTCTGATGGGCCCATAGGAACAGAGCTCACCCTCTGGTACTTTAAGACGAGATAGCTGTACCTTGAGGAGGATGGGGTGCGGGATTCTCTTACTCCAACACAAATCAATAAGGACAACTCAATGGTTTGGCAAAGGGAAGTCCGTTTAATGACAAGTACAAGAAACAGGGAAACATGAAAATCAACAGTGATGCGATCGCCCGTCTCACTTCAACTTCCACAATCTTCATTCAAACAGCAATAGTTATAGTAACAATTTGTCAACATTGACGTGTAACACTCAAAAGTTTGCCATACAATTCTATTGGTTGGAAAAGGTAACTTAAGTATAGGTTGTATATCTGTATATGGTAACGGAGTGTGAGGATTGGATAACTCTTATCGGGTGGGCGTCTACGCCCTTCTGTCTAATTTATTCATGCAAGACGTCACTAAAAGTATGACATCCCATTGGTTCTACTATCTATAGGACCCTAGATTATTTGGGTCAGTGATTGGGTCAGTTACACCCCTAGGCATAAATCTCCACTTTAATTAGCAGCATGCAGAATGGTCACCCAGATGCGGTATGCCCCAAGATTAACCCTGACACCCATCCATCAATCAGTGTTTTATTGATATGTGTCATTAGTTGACTGTGTTTGGCCTCAAAACTGTAGCTTCTTATCAGGAAAAGTTATGGCATCTCCTGGGTTTGGGTGACATCAGACATTGGTACCTCTTTGCGCCTGGCTGGTCATGTGTTAGTAAACCGTGGATCTGCTTCGTTTTCCTTCTATTTGCGCATTTGATTCACCTTTCGGCCTCGCCACCTGCCTGAGCCTCCTTATCTCGACCTTCACGGGACAGGCTGCTCTGCTCTTAAGTTTCAATTCTCCGAAGTTCCTGCTCACCTCCCTTCCTTGCTTTGACCTCAAATTCCCAGGCTTGAGCTGCTTCTTGCTAAGTTTCGATTCCACTGTCTCTACCTGCTCTTGCTGGAATATGACTTCTGGCCTGTTCGGCCCCTAGTAACCTGGGTTTAATTCCGCTTTTGTGTAAAGTGGATCCGCACCTATATAATGTGCTTCGTTGAGGTAGATACATAGTTGGTGCTTGCCGCTCTATTCTTCTACTAAGCATAGCAAGCCACACTGTTTTCTTAGCATCTTGCCTTTCAAGCATATGTACAGGCGTTAGCTGGTTAAATACTTTCATCTCGCTTTACAGCTACGTTTCTTTATATTTCAACATCGCCTCTTCTTCTAAGTCCATTACATCTTTATTCATGACATTTCGTCTTTGCGTGTCATCTTTTGGTTGTCGTTTCGTTCATCTGTACGCCTGTCCAGGCCCTTGTGACGTCACCATTTGTCTTCAATTAAGGCTTTTTGAGTTTCTTCTGGGACAGTGTTTAAACAGTCTCTGTTTCGTGTCATTTGTTGCTAAGGTTGTCTCAATGGATACCTTGCTGTCCATGGTTGTCTGGTTATTCGCACTTCAATAGGTATTTCTCTTCTGATGGGTACTGGGCAGAGCCCTAGTGTGGCTCTCTGCTGGTTTATTTGTTCGTCATACATCACATATCTCGGTGTGTACGTTCCAGGTACTTCAAAATGGGTGGCTGGAGTGCAGGCCATATCTGGGACCTCCTCTACACTCCCCCTCTGGTCGGTTCATCGACCACTTCTGATTCCTTCTTTGGATTCCTCTTGCTTAGTTCTTCCGTATCCATTTCTTCATCTTCTGGGTTTGTGCATGATGGTGTGAATGAATGTCTTTTTGGAGTCCATATCTTTATCACTCCTTTCAAGTTCCCAGCTGTCTTCACATGTTCGTCTTTATTCCATGTCATTAATTGACATTGTCCATTTGGGCTGCAATAGACCCATTTTCCTTCATAATTTCTGTGTTTCCTGGGATATAGGAACTTTGTTCCTTCTGGCGCATATCCGCTTGCCTTCACAAAGTCTCTGATTTCTTCGTCAGTTAGGTCTCGGCCTTCAATCCTGGCTCGACATTGATCATGACCTTCATCCCTATGGCTTTATTTACAGTTTTCTGGCATTGTGAGATTATTATCTTGAGAACACAAAACCCTAGCAGTATCATCAATAGCAGGGCTCCCAGAAACTTGAATGTATCTGCCATCTGTTGCGGGACTCATGAGAATAGTGTTCCAAACCAGCTGTCATCATCTACTTCATCAGTTTCATCGATCATCTGGTTCTGCAGGTTTGTCAGCATACCTATGGCTTCTGTTAAAGTTCAATTTTCTTCGTCATGCAAAGGTATAAAAATGTGCAACATGATTCTCCAATTTTTGCACAAACACCTCCATTCATTGATGTGATCATGTCAAGTACATATCTGTTCTGGAGAGTCATTAGTCGAATTGCTCTTAACTCTTCCTTGATCGCATTGAACCCCTTTATTGTCGAGTTGATGGTCTGCAATAATTCCCATCTGGTAATTTGTAGCCATTTAGTGTTTTCTCCAACCTGGAATCTTGGCATGATGATTGTTGTGAACACTGATGAGGTGAGGCTAAACAGCCTGTCGCTGGCCCAGTGTATGGCTGTGTCGTGGGCCTGGTACTTGTCCCTCGTGTTGGAACTTGTGTGCTTGTCTGTGTTTCTATTTTTCAGTTCCTCATGCAGTTTCCTCGCTCTAGCTATGTACAGGAATAATAAGTCCACTAACATTTGTGTCCTTGCGGAGAGTTTTCCTGCAGCCGCTTCTGTTTTCTTAAGAGTTTCTGATATGACTGCTTCGGTTGGTCTTTCCCTTGATTCTTCTTGTTTTCTCTCACTATCTTCTATGAAGGTTGTTATGGTAGGCAGTCTCGTACTCTCTACTGCTTTCGTCTGAGGTTCTGTGGCCATTGACACTTGGCCTGGTTCGTGTGCATTCAGTGTGTGTGTGCGTGTGGGCGTCAGTGCTTTGCTTTCATGCTTTTCGTGCTGGCCCTGTCCCCAGCTTTTCTCTTCATTCGTTACCTCAAGTGTGTATGTATCACTGCTAATTACATTCATCTTCAGTTCATTTACCTTACCATCAGATTTTCTTGGTACTGGGATGACAATATAGGGTCTGAGTGCTTTTGTGGGTTTTATGAGTACATAACAGGTGGTTGCAATGAAATTGGAATGCTTCGTGCACCAATAAAAAATGCAGTTCTGATCATCAATGACAGCAAAAATAACGATAAACACAATTCATAGGTACATTATAGTGCGTTAAGTGAGGCGACAGCATTTTCTTCCAGAGAAGCGAGGGTGTCCCTCTGCTTGTGGGAGGACCAGGTTACTGTTCTGGGCCCCCATCTCGATCATTTACCAAATGTCACTGCTATCGTTTTTCCTCACTTAATATCATTCTTTGCACAGTTTGTTTCATAAAGTGTCAAGTGCTTCACAAGTGTCCCCCCTCTTGCGGAAGGCAATTGTCTCTTGATAAAGGATACAGTTCCTTTGCAACTATGGGAAAAATAGATTAGACTAACATTTCAGTGAGATGCTTATTACTGTGCATGTTCAAAGTATGTGAGCTCCCAGTCCACCCCCCGAATCTGCTTCAGTCCTGAGGACACGCTGGATACTGGTCAGTATGATGAAGTAAGAAAAATGGCAATAAAAAAAATAAAAAGGTGAAGTTCTTGTCTCTGCCTCCTCGATCTGTCCCTCGACGTAAAGTTTCTCTAGAATCTCCTCAGATACCCTCTCTGAAAGTTAGAATGTTCCACTTGTAACATTAAACCATGGAGGAGCATTCCCATCTGTGCGATATTAGCTGGATCTCTGAGGAAGGTGAGGACGTCAACCTCGATAGGTCTCCCCACCATCTCTGGAAAGTCAGTGACTAGGCGAAAAAGGACATTATGTGCCAATCGGCTGTCTTGGGGTGACAGGGACATTTGCCCTGCTTTGCTGGATTCAGTAATATAAGTTTCCTTGACGTGAACAATGTTTGCACTGTCTGGATGCTAAGTTTGTTCCACAGCTGGCTCAAATGTTCAGTATTTGCTGGATCTCGAATTCCGCTATGACAGTAAGCAGGTGCCAAAGTACCTTTTCGTTCTCAGGATCTTGTAGAAAGTCTGTGACACTGGTGACCTTCCCTACCAGTGACGGATATAAGACTAACACTAAGTGAAAGTAAGTGAGCACGTCCCTTGTGATGTCTCTACTGGGGGACACCATAAAAGCTGCCAAAGAAATTCTTGGTACTGGATGACTAAGGATACTTACTGGATGACTAAGGATACTGTGTTTGCTTTCGATGAAAGAGTTCTTGATCACGGTTTGTTATAGTATTTCCCTCAACTAGGCTTAAGTGTGACTTGGTTCAAAAGTTTGTGTCAACAAAACGTGTTGTGGCTTATATGGCCAATTTTCTTCTTCACCCTGCAACTAGGATGCACAGAGTGTCCATTGTTTATGTCCTTATCCACGTTTTGCTTAGAGGAAATGTCCAAGTTAAGCCACACTTGCAAAAGGGTTCTTTTTGTCTTAGCTTTGCTGCTCATTTGTTCTTCTTCCTCGTCATGGATCTCGTCTGCATGTGCTGTGGTTCTTCCCCATTGTCTGTGATTTCTTCACGGTGGGGTGCAGCCAGGGGGCTTTCTCTGATATAGGGCTTAATGTCATTGAAAAGAATCCATGCACTCCTGCCCTGCAGCTTCACAGCGGATGGCGTGCAGTCCTCCACGATGAAAGGACCATTGAATCTTGGCTCGTCCCACCTTTTCCTCGTGTGGTTCTTCACCTACACAGCATCTCCAGGAAAGACGAGTGGAACACGCAGACCTTGAGATGAGTCTGCTGCAGTGTCTCCTGCTGTGTTTTGTGCTGCGTTGCACCCCTTTTGTCATCATTGCAGTTGGTCTGAAATTACAGTAAGGCTGGATGTCATGCAGTTCAAATACTTTTGCATTTCGGACCCTAGGACCTTTTGGGTTGACTGGGCATCACATCTAGCTCTGTCTCGAGGGGTTAGCGGAGTGTTCATTCTCCTTCCTGTGACTATCTCGTGTGGCGTAAGATGATGGTCGGAGCCTGGTTGGTTCCAAAGAGCATAGAATGCCAATGGAAGGCAGTGCAACCATCCCTTCTTTAGAGTAAGCTTCAATTTGGCTATCCTTTCCTTTAACAAGCCGTTGAGCCTCTCACAAACCCCATTACCTTCTGGATGATACGCAGACGAGAACTTGTGCTTTATACCAAGCAACAAGCTAAGCTGCTCAAAAACTGCATTTACAAAATGAGCCCCATTATCTGATCTCATTACCTCACACACCCCCCACCTAGGGAACACTTCCCTCACTAGGAATTTGGCCGCACATGTAGAGTTTGGGTGTGTACATGGACCTACTTCAATCCATCTAGAGAATGGACACACCACGACAATTAAATATTTGTACCCGTTACACACTTGAATCATGTCGACATAATCGATATGTAAGTGCTGAAAAGGCCCATTCGGCCGGGGGATAACTCCTCTCATTACTTTTAATGTGTGCCCAGCGGTGAATTGCTGCCTGTTTATGCAGTTCACCATAAAGAATGCAACATGCTCAGCTAAATTTGGTATAAACCAGTCTTCCGCGAGTGTTGCCGCTAGATTCTCCTTTGACATGTGCATCGGGTAGTGCAATTGCTCCAACGCTATTTTTAGCAGGGCAACAGGCATTACTGGTTTACCAGAGCTGTCTTGTCACCACAAGCTGTCAGAGGGGTTTAAAGAACACCCTCAACGTTTCCACATTTGTTCTCTTCCTGAGGTGCCTCCCCTTGAAGCTCCATTAGTTGTGTTTGCCCAAGATTACTATAGGCTTCAGGTGTGGTTTGTGCCACCATCATTCTCTCATGGGTGCATGCCACGTCCACGTCCATAATTGCCTCACTCTTGGATGCCATACGCTTGGCTTCCATGTCTGCTGCGTGATTCCCGCGTGAGACAAAATCTGTCACTTTCGTGTGGGCGGTGCATTTCACAACCGCTATGCCCACTGGGAGTTGTAGTGCCTTAATCAGCCTGTCCAATAAGGCTGCGTGCTGCACTGGCGTGCCGTCAGTTCGGAGGTAGCCCCTCCTTTTCCAGCGTGCTAGTCCTGCGTGCACTGTGGATGTCACATAGGCGGAGTCACTGTACACCATTACTTCCTGGTCTGCGTGATTCTCAATGGCGAGTATCAGGGCCAATAATTCTGCAGCCTGTGCTGAATAATGAGATGGTATTCGTGCACTGACGAGTACTTGAAATTCTCTGTTTGCTATGTGTTTCATTACAGCAACGCCTGTATATCTTTGTCCATCACTTTGTTTGATTCTCGAAGACCTGTCAATAAAGACGATCTCCCCTCCTGCCAAGGCATTTTCTTTTACCCTTGGGATTTCATCATAGAATTCTTCATAGTTTGCACAGTCATGTATCGGTTCTCCTTCAGTGACTGGCTCTGCTATGAACGTAGCTGGGTTCACTATTTTACATCAGATTATTTTTATCAATGGATTTAATATGATCTTTGGTTTCTCTAAAATTGCAAATAATGAGTGCTCGATGTATAACGTCATGGAACATCCTATTACAATGGTTGTCGCCTTCTATATGGTGAACGCTGTGGCAGCTAAACTTTGTTCGCATGGGAATTGACCTTCCATTACTGGGTCCAGGTTCCCACTGTAATATGCTAAGGGTTCGTACCCCAGCGAGGTTCTTTGTGTGAGCACTGCCATCATAACTTTACTATCTGTGTGCGAAAATAGGTAGAATTCCTCTGCATAATTAGGAATTCCGAGAACTGGAGCCGTACAAATCACTCTCTTGAGTTCCACAAACCCTTTTTCCATCGCCCAGACCATTCAATCTTTTCCTTTGTCACCTGGGCCTTCTTTAGAGCCTGAAGCATGGGCTTGATATATGAGCTGTAATAGAAAACGCATGCTCTGACATAGTTGCATAGGCCTAGAAAGCTCTGCATTTGCTTTATCGTGTGTGGCTTAGCCGTGTTCAAGATGGCTTCAGCCTTTTCTGGGGTTACCTTCTTTCCTTCATGTGAGATTAGTTTGCCTATATACAACACTTCCTGTTGACAATATTGTAACTTTTCCTTGTCAACCTTATAGCCTTTCTCAGCTAGTATAGTCAATAGCTGAACTGAATCATGTCTGCATTGCTCTTCTGTGGTGCTGCAGATTAGGATGTCATCCACATACTGCAAGACAACACTTTCTAATGCAATATTGCTTAGGTCCATCTGTAGGACTCTATTGAAAATTGACCGGGACTCACAATACCCCTGTGGCAACCTCATGCTTTTCAGACGCATTTGTCTGAATGTGAATGACGTCAGATCTTGTGAGTCACGGTGCAATAGGATTGAGAAAAAGGCATTTTTCAAGTCAATCACCGTGAAATATTTTACCTTGACAGGTATATTACATAGAATTGTAGATGGATTAGGGACTAAAGGGAACCCGGCTTCAACAATGTCATTTATTGCTTGTAAATCCTGAATTAAACGGCAAGACCCCCCCTTTGATTTTTTGACAGGATAAACTGCCGTGTTACATGGTGACTCTGATGTCCCTAAGATGCCCTGGTCCATCATGGCGGAAATTGTCTTTGCAATCCCTTCACCCGCCTCTCTATACATGGTATATTGTAGAGCTCTCGGAAAAATGGCTGCTGGTTTCAGTTTAATTTTCACTTCTCCCACCCCCTTTAGGAGGCCTTCGTCAAAGGGTCCTGTAGTCCATTCTGTATGTATGTATGTATGTATGTATTTAAGTTTTGTAGAGCGCCGGTAGCCCACGGGCATCAGGGCGCTTAAACATACGCAACAGATACTATGTGACATACGACATTTAAAGGGTCTGCTAACCACTGGAAAGCCTCTAAGAGGCGTCGTCACCCGATTTCTCATCTGAAAAGGTGAGTCTTGAGCACCTTCCTAAAGGTGGAGTGATTAGTTTCCAACCTCAGGGGTTCAGGGATGCTGTTCCACAATTTGGGAGCCAGTACATGAAAAGATCTGCCCAGCCCGGTTTTCAGCTTAAACTTGGGCACGATCAATAGGCATTTGCCACCGGATCGTAAATTTCTCCTGGGATTGTAGGGTACTACACTTGTTTTCAGGTAGGCGGGCGCTGTGCCATAGACGCACTTATGAACCAGGCAGAGAGCCTTGAACTTTATCCGTTCTTCTACTCTCAGCCAGTGTAAAGAGAGCCTCTCTTCCGTAACATGATCTTTCCTCTTCACATTTTTTACTAACCTGACCGCCTTGTTTTGGATCACCTGACAGCTGGAGAGATCCTTGGAAGAGGCCCCCAACAGCAGGGCATTCCCGTAGTCGAGTCTAGAGAGGATGATGGCTCTGGCTATCGTTGCCCTATTCCCCTCATTCAGCAATGGTTTGATGGCTTTCATCAGCCTGAGATAGTAGGCTGTGTTTTTCTGGAGGAAGCTGGTCTGGGCATGCGAGTCGACCGCAGCATCGACCATCATCCCTAATGTCTTTACCTTAGGGACCACTTGTATTGTGGCGTTCTTGATTTGGAATGTGTTATACTCTACCCCCAGTTTTTCCAGCTGACGACTGGAGCCGAACAACATCAGTTCAGTTTTGGAGTCATTCAAGCACATCCAGTTTGCCTGCATCCAGTCGTCAATGATCTTATAAACCCTGGTGATCACTTCGCTGTCTGTGGTGTGGTTCCTACCCCCTAGCTCCAGTATGAGTTGGGTGTCATCTGCGTAGTTTGTAAACGACACTCCGGCTTTCACCAATAGGCTACACAAGGAGCGCATATAGATGTTGAACAACATTGGTGATAGGCTGGCCCCTTGGGGTACGCCGAATAGGATATCACAAGGGCGTCGGAGAAACTGTTACCCCAGTGTACTCTCGCTTGGCGGTTGGCAAGAAAGGACAGAAGCCAGTCAATGGCCCCCTCTGAGCAACCAACATTCTCTCTAAGAGCCTTGATAAGGAGGGGGTGATCCACCAGATCAAATGCGGCACTAAGGTCTAGCAGCATCAACATCCCCAACTTGTTGTCATCTACCTTATCTATATCCTCATCAAAATATTCTGGACGCTTCAGTGCCATCATAATTCTCTGAGGCACTTCTCTTTTGATCATTTTTACCCAAGATACGAGTCTCACTTCCACCCTTGTCTCTTCTGAGTCTGGTTGCTCTTCAAACAGATCGTCATCGGTGACGTCAGTCACTCGATACCCTTCTTCAATGGCGATAATCATGCACCATTGTCTGCCTTCATCATCGTAGCCTTCGACCAATGCTACTTTCTCTCGCACTGCTGCAGCATGTATCGTCAAGGGAAATACTTGTCCCTCCTCTTCATGCATAGGTATTTTTGGTCTGAATAAAAATTCATCAGGGGTTCTCATGACCCTATCTGCAAGGCCTGGAAATCCCGCCATAAGTACACGCATGCCATATGCGAAAACCTCTGGCTCCAGCGGTATAGCTCTCATGGCTATGTGTCCTGAGTATGCTCTAATCATTTTGCATACATTTGAATGATGCATTCCTGAAGTGGAGCATATTATGCCCTCCTCCGTGAACGAGATTGTCATGTTCAATTTTGTCATTAAGTCTCGACCCAAAAGATTTTCTGGCGTCTGACGTGAATATAATAAAGGTAAATTCATTTTGCACTCTCCTACAGTGACTGGGAAATCGTCTGTAAAGGGAACTCGACTGTGAGCTCCTGTAAAACTCTGAGTATCTATGGCCTCGCCAGATAAGGAAAACTTGACTTCTCATATGCACGAGTGTGTCGCACCCGTGACAACTAGGAAGGAATACTCTTTACCCCCTATAACGACATTCACCCTTGGTTCCCTAGCAGGTCTGGTGTCACTGATACGATAGAGCACATCAGGGTTCCCAGTGAGTTGTCCTAGTTTATATATAGGTTTGGCCCACTGTGCACTTGTGGATTTTCCCCATTCCCAGTGTTGTTTCCCCTTCCAGGGTTCTGGACCTGCCCCGTGCTCATTGTGTGTGACACATGCAACGGTGTCTGTTGGGAGTATCCTTGTGAAAAGTTCCCTATATTCTGAGGTTGCACCCCTTGCACTTGCTGCTGCACCGTATGATTCTGTGCAACGCCCTGTTGTGAGACTGCAGGTGGATTCGCCTGCCTGCTCCCATTCCTTGGCTATTTTGCGTGCCAAATGCCCTGCCATTCCACACAGCCAACATACTGGCGGTGGTCAGATTATTTTACCAGTTGACATATCTGGATTGCCCATTTACACGTTTTGAAAGCCTCCCTGATTACCTTGGAAACCTCCCTGATTGCTCTGCCATCCTCTTCCTCTAAATCCTCTTCCCCTTTGGTAAAATCCTGCGTTACCCTGGTTGTTCTGTTGTGAGTTAGCATGTTTTGTTCAGCTGGCTCCTTCAAGAGCATACTTTGATCATTTCTTTTGCACCAGCTTCGCTTCCTCATCCTTTTGAGTTGCCTCATTTATTCGATTTTTTCGGTAGTGTGTGATAGTTAACTGTATTTCAGCCCAAGCTTTAGCCTCCACTCCTACCAATTTCTTGAGCTGTTTCTGCACTGGTTCTGGCAACCCTTGGCACAATATGTGGTAAAACACTGGTATAGATTTCGTCCAAGATTCATGCCTTTCGAGTATCCACGCATCTTGGAAATTCTGGATATAAATTAACGGATCTTCTGACTCCTTTATTTTTCGAGTCATTATAGCTCCCATATCGGAGGTATGTGGGTATAGCACTCATAGCGCTTTCCATACTGTGGCTCTACAATTGTTAAATGGAGCTCCGTCATGTGAAGTATTAATTGTGGTCACACCAGGGTAGCCAGCCCGTGCCCACACATCGTCTGCTCTCTCACCAAGTATGGCAATCAGGAGACCTTTAATGTCCCCTATAGCTAGCATGATTCCCCCTGTCATTTTTTCTAACTCGTGTATCCACTTTCCGGCTCCCGATTTCAGCATTGGCCACTTTCCGGCTCCCGATTTCAGCATTGGAAGCTTGTTTTTCAGGTTTTCTCAATCCAAGTGTGGCCATGGAATATATTGTGGTCTCGCTCCCCCCTTTTCTAGTAGCGGAAATTGGAATGTGCAGCCTTCTTTCTCTTCTCTCATAGCTCTCCTGTCTAGTTCAGGGGTAATATTCTTGCATCGCCCTCTGCCTGGTAATGTCCTGGTAATGTCCTCAAATCAGGGCTAGACTATCCCAGATTTTCCCCATCAACTGAATGCCGCATCTAGCATTTGCTTGCCTGCTACTTTAGCGCTAGACTAGCCTGATTTGCCCCATCAATTGAATGTCGCATCTAGCATTTGTTTGCCTGCTACTTTACCGCTAGACACGCCCTGATTTGCCCCATCAATTGAATGTCACGTCTGGCATTTGCTTGCCTGCTACTTTAGCGCTAGACTAGGCCTAGACTAGCCCTCTAGGCATCCCTCCACCCTCAGTCCACTCCCAAACTGTACAATGTGCCACAGAAAAAATCAGATGGCCACACTACTATGCCTCCTCATACCCGTACTCTACCTCACCATTCATACTGCTGCATCAACCATGTTCCCAGCAGAAAATGCACCTGTCCGACCTCAGAAAGAAACACTAGACTTCGAGCCAGGCTACCTCGTCTCTATGAGCCCAGTTGTCACAATAAGGTACACAACCCTCTCTCAAGATCCACTACACAGCACCCCAAAATATGGCCCACCCCAAATAAACAATGCAACAACACTACCCAACCCAAACTCATCCCTATAACAATCCAGGACATACCCATCACAATCGTCCCATCCGGAGCCCTGATCAATGCCAGATCACTAGTGGCCCACGCCACAGAAATAGCAGACACCTTAGCCACCAATAACCTCAACCTCCTGGCTGTTACCAAATCATGGCTACACAAGGCAGCAGGCCCAGCACTCTATATAGCCATCCCTGAAAACTACCAAATAATTAGAATGGACAGACCCAACAACAGAAGAGGCGGACTGGCCATCATAGCAAAGACTAATTTGAGCTAAGAAACTCAACCCAATCATCTCTCACGTCCTGCGAACTCCTCACAGCCAAACTGCCCATCTCCAACTGTCGTACCTTAACTATTTACCTAATTTATAGGCCACCCGGCCCCATTGGCTCATTCAAGGCAGGCTTATCCAGCCTCCTAGCCAACAACAAAAAAAAGAAATCTTTCAAATACTGTTACTAGGCAACCTTAATCTTGGCCTAAACAATCCTGATGACAAACCAGCTCAAGCTATAGCCAACATACTTGCAGAACACAGCCTAACCCAAAAATTGCTTACCCCTACCCACAACAAAGGTAGGACCTTGGACTGGATCGCCACCCTGAACTGCGATACCACTGTCACCAAAACCACCCCACAACATTGGACAGACCACTACCTCATTGACTTCACATTATCACTCCACAAAGAAGTCAATGGGAAAAAAATCATGGCACCACCATTACCCACTAGAGAAAAAAAATATATAACTCCTGACAAACTCCTACCACTATTGCTGCCAACCCTTAATGCTCTCCCTGAAAACCTACCTCCTGAGCACCTAGTAGAAAGCTACAACAATGCTATGAAGATAGGCCTAGACACCATAGCCCCCCTAAAAACGCAAAAAACCAAACAACAAGCTCACCTGAACTCCTGGTTCACCCCCCCCCCCGTGAAAGAACTAAGAACGTAAAAAAGGACACTAGAAACTCAATGGCGCAATACCCCACAGAAGAGAACAAACTACAACTTAAACTCTTCGCAAATAAGTACAAAAAAGAAATCTTACTCACAAAAAAGAACATATTTAATGAAAGAATTGTAAAATCCAGCTCCAATACTAGGGAACTATTCGCCATTCTAAGGGAACTGGAATCCCCCATAACCCCACCAGACAACATAACAAAAGACAAACAATGGTGCACCAGCGTCCAAAACGCCCTAACTAATAAAATTAAAACTCTACAAAACAAAAATCGCTCTAAAAAAATGCTCTCTAGCCGCCAACGCCCCATCTCCGAACAACCATGCCAAAATAGCGAACCCATCCTGCCCAAATCTCTTCAGATTCGCTAAAATCTCCATTCCAGAAACAGAAAAAGTCATCGCCTCTCTCAAACCATCCAACTGTAAAGGTGACAACTGCCCACCCCAGATAATAAAGGACGCGGCCAGGGACTTAGCCCCCTTTATAACTTATCTGATCAACGCATCCTTCTCCTCCAAGACCATACCAAGTAATCTCAAGGAATCCTGGGTTCTGCCGCTTCTCTAGAAGCAAACCCTAGATCCCGCTATCCCCACCAACTACAGGCCCATCACCACAGTGCCTTTCCTGCTAAAAATAATAGACAGAGTAGCATACCTGCAAATCCAGCAATATCTAGAAACTCACAAACTCCTAGGCGCCCGCCAATCTTGATTCAGACCTCAGCACGGCACAGAGACTGCCTTAATCGATCTTAAAACCTAGATAAATGAGATTAATGACAAAGGAAACACTGCCATGCTACTCCTCCTCGATCTGTCGGTGGCCTTCAACCTGGTAGATCACACAATCCTGTGCGAACACCTGGCCTCGGCAGCCCACTTCTCGAAAGAAGCCATAGTCTGGATCCGATCATTCTTGGACAACCGAACCATAAGAGTATTCTCCACATTAGCCTCAGCAGACCCTATCAAAATAACCTGCAGTTTACCCCAAGGCTCCTGCGTCTCCCCAACCCTCTACAACATCTTTACCAAGCCCTTATTTGACAAGTTGGATAGACTGGGTGTCACATACACTAATTCTGCAGATGACACCCAGATCCTCATACCCCTTTCGGGCAACTTTAACTTAGATACTGCCTTGGTAAACAAAATATACCTCATCATTCAGGCATGGATGGCCACACATGGCCTATTCCTGAATGATGAGAAAACTGAAATCCTGCTCCTTGGCCCCAATGCCAACCTAAAAAAACTCAGCTCTGACTACAGGGCATTTAACATTGATGGCAACACTACCCCACAGTTGCTAACTCAGTGAAAACCTTAGGCTTCCACCTCGACTCAGCCCTGTCACCAAAAAAACAAGTAAATTCACTAGCATCCTCTACTGCCTACAGGTCTGACCTGTGCATTTTTCTATTTCTACTCCTATTGGAGTTTGAAATGTCTCCTTCTAATTCCCTTGAATTAGGACTCCTAGGCGGTCTCTCTTCTCTTCACAATATTTCCTGTTACACAAAATTATAACAATCCCACCTCTTTATGTTGACATTCCCCTTAGTCTACTTACCATCCGTTAATCGGCTCGAGGACTTCAGTATTGACTCCTCCTTAAATCCGACCACTTTGCCTTCCGTTCGCAGAGCACACGTGGAAACCGAGCAGGGATTTCTTCAAAGGGGGACCGGGCCACCATCTCTGTTTTTCTTGCAAGTTTATTTCTATTCAGCCGTTCTCCACAGGAAACTCTACGATCTTCCAGCTAATGGCGGAGAATGCCCGATCGTCTCTGGAGCAGAACTAGTTTGGATCTTTAAACCATCCACACCACTATCACGTGAGCTTAGATCACTTTAGGAATCATACAGAATAATTCTGAGTCCAAATAACCAAACCAACTCAGGAAGATAGCAAAGTACTCTTTTATTATCAATTATCTAAAACAGAGAGTTTTCAAAGAACACGAAAAGACGTACGCTCAGTCTCTCAGTGATCTTTACACAAAACATTGTTTTTATGCAAAAATACATCAGAAGTGATGTCAAACTACGTCACAATAATAAAAAAAAAAAAACCTATCAAGGGTCGGGACTGGCTAAGGTAAACATCCAAGTATACTTTTCTGTAGGACCTAGGACTGTGATTGACTGTCCACTTTCAGTTGGACAACATATGCCTACCTCTAAAACATGTCATCTTTAGAAAGATTAAATACACAGTTTTTCATTGGCCTTCAAAATATAAGGTCCTTCATTATATGGGCTAATACAAATGGTTGGCATGCTTGTGCTATCTCTGAAACATTTGGTTCATTTAGCAGCACGTAAGACCAGACCCTGGTGCAAGGAGATGGGGCATGACACTACCTCCCCATCCAATTATCCCAGCATCTCTCATCGCACATTCCTTCTGCCATGAAGATTGTCTTTGTACTTGGCCTTGCAAAGTATCCTTATCTTTGAGAATACATGGGAGTGAGGGCACTCACTGTCGTTTCTGGGACACCAAGTTCGAACTCTATTTTCAGCCTTCACTCACTTGACAGGAGACCACGATTTGGTCCATTTTGCAGGTTTTAAATGCTATAAATGGATTAAACTTGGCACTCCTTGTGTTCTTTCTTTGCACCTTAAGAGGGGAGATTCATCCTCTGCACTTTTGCTCATTTCCAGAATAGATAGTTGACTTTGACTGCTTCAGTATTGACTTCATGCCAGACAACCTTGTTTTACAGCTCCACGATTCTGCTTATTCTTGCTGAAACACAGTTTTCCCTTCCCGCTTGATGGGTCCTGGCTTAATAAATTCATGATACCGATGTTCAGCTTCTATAAAATGGCGGCTTCGCTTGCATTCTATTCACTACGCATAGCTAGCTTCTATGAGGACTTAGTCTACCTTACATTTCAGCATCTGCACAATTATTGAACGGTTGATTTTCTGCAGCACTTTGAGCATGTGTAATCTTCTTCTTTGTATTTAAAAGTTCACTTGATTCTTTACTTTGTCATTGGTTTCTTTACGATAGTTACCTCCTCTTTAGTCAGTACCTCAGGACGTTGTCCATACTTTTTATGATGTCACTAGCTTCTTTTCTTTGCTCTTTCTCATATTCCTTCAGGGAGTTCCTCCCTAAGGTTGTCATCACTTCGGGGATCCATTCCGTAAGGTTGTCTCAACGGGTATCTTTTTTTAAACACACACTGTGGTATTGGCACAATGGCTGTTGTCAAACACGGCACAGTCTCATATCTCCAACGTATGGGAGAAAGGGGGGCAGGGTCTGCTGCAGAGGTATACAGCTGCTGCTCTACAATATGATCAATGTACTTAAACTAACTAGTGGACGAAAAGATGGGAGAAATTCATTACTTAATAAGTATATCCATTGGATCAGGAACAAAAAGGGACGTTGTTCAGTTATCAGAGAAGATACCAGTGAGGTCACACACATTCAATATCCTGGGTATATGAATATATCAAAATCAACATTTATGACAGCGAATTGCTAAATAAATATCTTTGCAATTGATTATAGAACTCTTCCTCCAATGGGCTTGCAAATCAAAATGAGATGAAAACCCCCTTTACAACATAGTCTCATCTAACAGAATTATCCTGGAAGAGAAACAACTTGTCATTCTAAGCCCCACTCATTGCTATACACCCCAATGATGAGGATTTTGTATTGAGGATTTTGACCTCAAATGATCTTAATGTTGTGAGCTGGAATATTGCTGTCCTCTGAAAAACCTAGATGGCCTTGACTGGATCAGTTTTACTATCAAACATGATGTAATTTGTTTTCAGGAGACATGGACATGTAGTTAAGTGAGTATTGAGCTGTATTTTAGTTTCCACATCCCTGCTGTGAAATCCACAGCTTGAAAGCGTGTCTGAGTGGGGGGCTAACTACATAGGTAAGAATTGCACTAAACACAGAGGTTTGTGTGCTCCCATTAACAATCTGTTGACTAATTGCGTCTCACCATATAACTCCCAAATGCACAGTGTGTTTTCATGACAATATCTACCACTGCCCTTGTGGCTAACATGCACTCCAGACACTGGTTTGCCTTTAAACTATGTTGTCTGAATGGCAGTCTTGTGATAATAGTGGGTGGTTTGTTTTGATCACTGGAGATTTTAACTTGAAATTTGAGCCCTTATAGAGAGCTAGCTGAATTCTTAGAGGAAAAAGATTGGATCTGGGATATTCCGACTCTACAACTAGGAAAACTAAAATGCTGTTATACATTTTTGGAAAATGCACAAATCATATATAGAATGGGAGTATGGGCCTGTACTGGCCGTGTGACAGGAATATAACTCCACCCTCTACATATCAGAAGCATACATGCCAACATTTTGGTTCCCCTGGGAGCGAGATTTTATAACGGAAAGCGGGAGAATCACATTTCCACATTGAACTGCATTGGGGCACAGCATATTTAAGACGCAAGTCTTCCGCTTATATCAGTAGGGTTGGAATGTATGCAGAAGGGAACGAAAAAAAGTCCTATTCACTATATTTTACTAGCTTTATCGAATTGGTAAATGATCCAAGAACTACTAAAAGTGTAAATGATCATAACCCAAAATCTGTTATCTTAAACTTGAATATTATTAAAACCAAAAGGGATCTGTGCCTTGGTAGTCATGCATTGGTTAGCTCAAATAAGAAGAAGAGGTTTAAAAGGGATTCAGTAGATCTTAATTTGACTATGCCACATAGCTTTTTAGATTTCTTACCTTATCTAGCAGTAGCTTTGCACCATGAGTGGGCTAGTGACCATGTGGTTTGGGCCATGATTGAAACCGTACTGGGTTTGCCTATAGACCATATGACCAGGGACATCATTTAGGGGTCGCCAGAGGTTGCAACTGCGACCTCTGAGGTCTCCCTTGCTACCCCTGTGGTCTCCCTTGCTACCCCTACAAAAAAAGAAGGAACACGTCTGTTTTTTTTTGTTTTTTTGTAATGCAAGCTCCTGGGCTATGGCCAGCACCATGTGGCTCTTTACTTCTGGAGTGGCTGGCATTCTTGTTCAGGCCTCTTTAAAAAAAAGAAGTGTGGTGCCACAACTCTCACACTTTCTGCACTGACCCGAAATAAGAAAAAATAAGAATACCAAATAATGTGTCTTTCTGGAATTCTATACAATAACTTCTAGACTCATTAAAGGTTTATTTCATGCACACTTCAGTGCGTGAGTCACTGATTCAATCTGTTCTTAAACACCTCAACTCAGCCTTTCATCCTTGTGAGGTTGATAAATGAGTACCAACAAAGGTTGCGTGATATTGGGTGTATATTTCTTCTATATAAAGCGCTTAAGCGTAAGTGCTATATAATAACACATCATCATTTGGCCATGGACGCCTGCTTGCATTCACAGTAATTTGGTAATATGGGTCTATACACACTGATCCTAATGATACATATGGCGATCCATTCTTGTATGAAAAGTACATCACATTATAGTGATATCATAACCATATTTGTCGTAGTGTACTTAGGAACAATGCTATGTGATAACACTTCCTGTTTTGTCTAAGGGTGAAAGGTTGTGTTCCATTGCTTCCCGCGATACCACCTTGGGGTGGTCTCAAAGGACATCACTTCCTGTGATGTCATCAGAGGTCAAGGGTCGTATGATGTCACTTCCGCTACCCCTGGCATTTTGGTAAATGACGTCCCTCCATATGACACAGCCCTGTAGTGGCATTGCAGTTAAGAGGAAAAATAAAAGTAACTTGGGCTGGTAAGATTCTGAATGTAGGTGAACAACGAGGTAACTGTTACCATTTTTAAAATCAGCCGTACCCTGTGACCAAAGGTTATTTAGAAAAGAATATAAAGAACTGATCAAAGAGAACAAGGAAATCAAAACTGCTGATAGATGGGAAGTCCAGATTGAATCCACAAGAACAAGGGCCAGAAAGCCTTCTGACAGCTTGTTTAGGTGATAGGAATGAGGGCAACCCATTTCAAATAGCAATCGCCTGACGCCTGGTTTATCCATTTCTCTAAAGTGTATTCAGAATACAGACCAAGATTTCTAGATCACAGTCAGGGTGAAGATATTCCAATTATAACTCTTGGAAAAGCTGCGGGGGGAACTTAGAGTTCTCATTAAAAGTAGTGGGCAATGCCTTGGCTTCCCAAAGCAGGGGCAAAACTCCTAGGCCGGACAGAATCCCAGTGGATGTAAACCAGTTTGAGCCAAATGGTTGGATTTCGTCCCTCTATCTAATATTCAATTTGTTTTGTATAGTAGAGTCCCTGCCTCACACACCCAGCTGGAGATTGTGCCTATTAATAAGAAGGAGGAGATGAGATGCCCGGACAGTTATCATCCACTCTCATTGCTCGATGCCACAGGGAACAGACTAGAGTAATCGGTCACAGAGTATAATTGCATCATTGATCTCCAGGCAGGTTTCAAGAAGGGAATCGGCACCACAGACCAGTCTTTTACATTGGGTGTGCTGATAGATATGTATGTTTCACTGGCCTCTGGTCCAGTTGCAGCTCATCCATAATGGGCGAGGGAGCATCGACCCACTGGCCCCTCACCCCTTATGGAGGAACCGAGGAACCAGCGCAGTGAAATACTGAGCACTCCCTCAGCTGCTTTTTCCAGCTGAGGGAGCGCTCCTTGCTTGCTGGACTGTCAAAGGGAAACACTGTTTCCCTTTGACTGTTCTGTTCCCCAGCCGTGCATGCTCAACATGCTTCCCCAACCTTAAATATCCCATTGGAAATGCTGGCTCAGTAACTGCATGTCTGTATGTGTGAGGGAGCACTCCTGTTCCTTCCTGCACATACAGCCAGAGCGGGGCATCCATCACACATGCACAGGCCCCTGTGCACATGTGCAAGAACCAGGAAGCTCTTGCTTCTTGATTCCTGTTCATGCTAGGCAGGAGCTGGAGCACTGGGAGGCAACTACAGGACCGGGGCAGAAGGTACGTTTATGTTCATGTAATTATTTAAATGTGTCTATGGATGTGTGTATGCTTATGTTATGAGTGGGTGTATGATGATTGGAGCTTGTGTGAATGAGTGTGGGTATGCTGTGTGACTGTTGGGTGAATGTGTGTGTGTGTGTGTGTGTTTGTGTGTGTGTGTGCATGTGTGTGTGTGTGTGTGTGTGTGTGTGTTTTTGTGCTGGTCTGTGGAGCTGCTTTGCCAAGTGGGGGAGGTTGTAAATCAATGGGCTTTTAAAATGCCTATGTTGAACAATCCCCCTCCTCAGCAGCCAAAATCAGCTCTCCGTCTGAGGCGCCCAGGGGGCAGGGATGGTATTTTTACTAGACATCTATAATAGATATCTAGTAAAAGATACCATGCTTGCCTCCTTGGCCCCACAGTGCTGCCCATTCACACATATTCATGTTGATTGTGTGCATCGTATGGGTGCTGTGGGGTCCAGGGGACAGACATGGTATTTTTTACTGGACATCTATGATAGATGTCCAGCAAAAACTACCATGCCTGCCCCCTGTACCTCACAGCTCCTTTTATACAACTCCTCACATTGATTGTGTGCATGTGTTAAGCACTGTGGGGTCCAGGGGAAAGGGATGGCATTTATATACTAGACATCTACGATAGATGTCTAGTGAAAATACCATGTCTGCTCCCTGGCCCCCCTACCACCTCACATACACTCATAATCACATTGATTGTATGTGTTTGTGAGGGGATCTGGGGTCCTTGGGACAGGCATGGTATTTTTTACTGGACATGTATGATAGATGTCTAGTAAAACATTCCATGCCTGCCCCATTGACCGTTAGGGACTTAAGTGCACAAATAATCACATTGTTTGTGCGCATGTCTGTGGAGATAGGCAATGAGATCCAAGGAGAAAGCCATGGCAATTTTCACTAGTCATATATGCCCATTTAAAATTGTGATGCCTGAGCCCCCAAGCACCCCACACGCACACAGTTGAGGTGAGCATGAGAGGCTCTGGGGGGACCAGGGGCAGGCATGGCAATTTTTACTAGGCATTTATGCCTAGTAAAAAATTGCATGGTTGTCCTCTTGGATCCCACTGCCTCGCGTACACACACGTAATCACATTCGTAATAAATGTGTTTATGTGTGAGTGAAACGCGCTGATGCACCAGGGGGAAGGCATGACATTTTTACTGGGCATCTGTGATAACGCAAGCACGATAAATGCTATTATGTGGCTGGACTGGCCTTTTGGTGCAGCCAGTCTAGCCATTACTTACTGTTGCATGACATTTTGTATTGTGCATCTTTGATAAAGCAAGCATGAGTGTCATTATGTGGCTGGACTGGCATTTTGGTGCAATCAGTCTGAGCATTTTCTACTGTGGCGCAGCATGTTGTATTGGGCATCTTTGATCAAGCATCCATTATAAGTGTTATTATATAGCTAGACTGGCATTTAGTGCAGCTAGTCTAGCCATTTCTTATTGTGGTATGACATTTTGTATTGGTATCTTTGATAAAGCAAGCATGATACGTGTTAATTTGTAGCTAGACAGGCATTTTGGTGCAGCCAGTTTGGACATATATTCACACTGTAGCATGCATTTTGGTAAAGCCAACAGGAGTATGTTGTGGGTTATTGGCATACATTGGCAAAACCAGTTTGGACATGTTTTCTTGTAGTATTAGTGGCATTATGCACATAGCAAACATGAGTATGTTCTTATATGGGAATACTGACTTAAACTGGTGCAGCCAGTATGGAAATGTATGGGCACAGCCAGCGTGAACATTTATACGTGCATATATTGTGGTCAAAGGCAACAGGAAAAAATGTTGGAGAAATGCTCCTGTGCACATTTATGACTTGCA